>NC_140123.1:136604570-137024570 GCF_964035555.1 Netta rufina
TGGCTGTGGTGGTTTTACCGTGCTGGGCAGCTAAACCCCACAACCGCTCTCTCACTCCCCCTCTTTTAGATGAGGAGGGGGAGAAGTAAAGCAAAGAACAACTCACGGGTTGAGATAAGGATAATTTAATTAAAGGGAAATAATAATAATAATTAAATAAAGATTATTATGAACTAAACAATTTAACTAAAGGGAAATAAAAAGGGAAAGGGGAAAAGGGAGGGGGAAAGGGAAAATAAAAAGAAGGGAGGAAAACAAACGAGTAAAATAAATGAAGGCTATGTGGAAGTGCAGAGGAAAGAAATTACTCTCTACTTCCCACAAATGAGCGATGATTGACCACGTCCTTGAAGCAAGGCCTCAACGCACGTAGCCGGTGTTCGAGAGGAGGACCGACGTTTTCCCAACGAGAGCCCACCCCTCCCCTCTTTTTCCTGTTTCCACCTTTTATTGCTGAGTGTGACAGCACATGGTATGGAATATCCCTTTCATTGGTTTAGGTCAGCTGCCCTAGTGATGTTTCTCTCCTCACTTTTTGCCCACCCCCTAGGAGGGTTAGAGAAAGGCCCAATGCTGTGCCACTGCTGCTCAGCAGTAGACACAACACTGGTGTGATAACACTGCTGTTCCAGCTACAAGTACAGAGTACGGCACTGTATGGGCTGCTGCCGGGAAAATTAACATTCCAGCCAGACCCAGTACAATGGCAAGTGGTGCCTTCTGTGTATTGGGGCCATTAATGCCTGAGGTACTCCAAATGGTGCATACTGATTCTGTATTTGTAGGGTCAGACAGTGGGAAAACAGTTTTGATTTATGCACAGGCCCAAATTCTGACCCATCCTGAGCCTTTTCATTTTGTTCAGTGAGGCTAAGCTCTGGAGCTGAGCACACAAGGGTTGCTATCCCTTAGCAGCAGAATGCAGCAGTGAGGTTGCATAAGAAAGTTCAAGCCGTCAACTCCTGTCTTAGTTAATGACTTGGCTGTGTAGAATCCTAGAATCTTCTAGATTGGAAAAGACCTTCAAGATAATCAAGTCCAATACTAAACGTGACCTGCCAACTCCATTCACTAAATCATGTCCATTAGTTTAATATCTTTTGGCCAAATTCTGGTCTGGAGCACTGGAGTAAATTTGGAGTAACTCCACTTGGTAAAGCCCAACCTGGTATCATTTAAACCTCACATGTTCACTGGCTGCCCTGGGGCTTAACTTGGCTCAGAGAGTTGAGAACCCCATTCAGTGTGCTGAATGACTTCTATCTTCTCTAAAAACCCTGTGTTTTAGGCTGGTTTTCTTGAAGGGTGGACTGGTGACTTGGCATACAGGATCCCTTAGGACTTTTAAGTCTGGTGTTGATTGTGCCCCTAAAAGATAGCACAGCAAGGCTGGAGGGTTTTGGTTTTAACTGTTGTTTCTTCCTTCTGTTTAAATCCCAAGAACTGTCCAAAGAGTAGCAAGAAAACTCCCACAGCCAAACTAGAGCCATAGCTTTGCTTGGCTGTCCTCAGACCCTGTAAGGTCTAAGCAAGACCCATGAATAGAAAGCGAAATTCTGGGATAACAAGCTCTGGGGACATCTTATCTCAGTTTGGTATGGAAATAGTAAGTTGCCCAAAAGAAATATGAGTCACTCTCGTTTGCATTCAGAAAAGCTGGAGAAAACCTCAGGTTTTGTTTCATCAGGGCTTAATATGAACTAGTTTTCTTTGTCTCCTCTCCAAGCACTGCATGTAAAGCAGCATTCACTGGGCCTTGAAGTTAATGAACTGCACTGTGCGTTCTGACAGATGACATTTCATGTGGCTTGCATGCACAGACTGCAGCTGGGATGAGTCACATTTCTCTGTCTGTGGCTGCCACGTCTGCTACATTCTTAAATTAATGCATTTATTTGACATGGAGGGAGTGTTGATGTTGAGCTGTTCATTCATACACAGTGGTAAGGTCTGTGACTTCTTTGAAGAGTTCATTGCCCTGGAGACACTGATCTCCAAGACAGTTTCCAATCAACTGGTGATATCAAAGTCAGGTGAGCAGGATTGGGACAGAAAGGATTTCCAGCAACGCCAATCAAGGAATCCTCTGCAAAGATGCTATGGTAAGCACCGGTAACCTGGATAATCCTGGATAATGCAGTGTGAAATAACAAATTATTATTTTAATCCAATACATGCTTCTGTATCAACACTGTAAGATGTAATACTCTTCCTGAGAACAAGTCTATTTTTACAGCGATATGGGGGATGAGTAGGAAAGGTCATTAGCTGCTGTGCTAATTGTCCTGGCTGCACACCCCCTCTGTCCAATCACACCCATGTCCAGCCTGAATTATGTGCTGCATATTGGCACAGCAACAGAGAGGTCAGCCTGGCTGAGTGCTGTGGGCAGCTGCCAGAGGAGGACAGGTATTTAAAAAAACACTCTGACTACAGAGCTGTCTGACAGTGCACAGATCCACTGTATCTGTGGGAGTAATAGGCTAGGAATGAGTTTAGTAGGAGTAGCCTTTAGTCCTCAGCATGTTTCACCCAGCTGAGTAAAACTACGTAAACTTTTACACAGTGAGTCAAAAATGAACCAGGTATTCAGAAAATGAATCCTGATGCAAAACCAATGAAGGTGACTTCTGAAAATGGGATGGTAGCTTTCCTTCCAACATAGACCTTGTGTGTTGAAGAGAACAAAACTTAAATATATTTCCATAAACATATTGAAGCAAAACAAAGTGAAATGCTAGATATGGTGAATTGAGCCCTTATCAACATATTCAACATATAAAGCATCCATCTCGCTTGGCCTGAGTATATAATAAAATCAGATGTCTCACTGTTTTGAATAACTATTAACATGGATTTCATGAGTTTTCCCAGGGCAAAAATCCAAACTGGGAAAAGATTCAATGTTTAAACTCTCTCATAAACATTTTTACATGTTCATATTTAAGGCTCTGATTGTTTTCAGATATTTTTCATAAAATCCTTGCTTTGTTATATTCAGCAGCTTATCT
This sequence comes from Netta rufina, assembly GCF_964035555.1. NCBI lineage: Eukaryota > Metazoa > Chordata > Aves > Anseriformes > Anatidae > Netta > Netta rufina. Next base: position 136,607,582 of record NC_140123.1, read on the forward strand.
CTGTTTCAGTGGAGGAGGACTAGGAACATCCCTTCACAGCTTGAACCCACACGGGGTCGCAATGACTTCTCATGTTCTGATGCTGCCTTTAAATATATAGGCTCTTGCCTGGGCTCAGATGGAATTCAACCAGCAAGTATGGCATAGGGGTTAGGTGTTCTGCATACTCTAATTATCCTTGTTCACACCCTTCTGGTCAAACCTGGCTGTCAATGACAACTGGAAAATCGGGTCCATCTGTTCCCTCCAAAAGAAGCAATCAAAGGACATTAGTGAGGAAAGTACTCCACAAGAAGTACTACTGGCATGTCTGCTTTCAGCCAGGCCTCAATCTTATAATTAAAAATCAGTAAAATTGTTCCCACTAACTTCAGTAGGGAAATTGTTTCTTATTCTGAAATTTTCTGCTTGACTTTTGCACAGAAAGCAAGGTCAGGCTTTATCTTAAGGTGGTTTATATAAACAACTCATTATGGGATTAAAAACTGATGACTCAATTCATACAGCCCTCCGCTCCATCCCCCCCCCAAAAAAATAAAAAAAAATCAAAGGGATGCTTACAACAGTTTATATAACACCCTTGAGTGACATTTTCATAGCATCCACAATAAATTCTGCTGATATGCATATCACACTTATCCCTATTATATAAACTTATAATAGTTTATATAAACTATTTATCAAAGTAATATTGCTAAAAATCTCAACTAGCAGGTCTAGTTGGAGATGTGTCAGAAAGCTGTGCACAACGTATGGAAACTCATGCTACTTTTGACTTCTGCAGACCACTCAACTGGTCTATTGAATGTTACTTTCCTGTTGTGAAATATATCTCTGGGAGAATACGAGATAGGAAGGTTTGTGGTTGGAGCATAATGTAACTCTAGGAAGCCAACTTCTTTTCTGGGTTAGTTTTATCATTGTAAAAAAAAAAAAAAAAAAAAAAAAAATTGGGGGGAACTGATTTCAAACAAAACTGTAACAAATGACAGATAATCCCTGAGAACGTGTTCCAGGTTTTATCACGTATTGGCTGTTGTTTCCCCTCACCTCTGAATTTGCTCTTAAAAATGAATGTGAGGTAATTGTGTGTACCTATTGTAAAAATAGCCATCATCTGTCACTCACCATGGCAAGCAGCTTTTCTTACATGAACAGAAATGGTAATTTCTTTCCCCTCACTGTGAAGAAAACTCTGGGGTTATTTGTGAAGCACTCGAGCCCCACTGTGAAGAAAACTCTGGGGTTATTTGTGAAGCACTTGAGCCCATAGCTTGAATCCTGTCTCATTGGGAGCTGTGTAAATGGAGCCACCCCTTTGAAGTGTCTGGGGCAGCACTGCTGGAATCAGGTCCTTTTTCTGTCCTGGGCAGAGCAGTAGCTGCATAAAAAATTGTGGTGTTAAAGGCAGAAAGGGGACCCTGGTGGTGCAGGAAGCTGGCAGTGGCCAGGGAGACACGAGCTCTGACCCCGTGCCAAGCTGTAGTGCAAAGCATTGGGAGGCGGTGATAACCAGGATGACCCCTTTCACTCATGGAGCCCCCAAGATGGAAAAGGCATTAAGGTGGTTGTTGCAGGACATAAATTCCTCTCTGGGGCACTGGCTCAGAGCCCAGGTCATTATTCCTTCCTGTGACAGGTTCAGGTTCACTTTCTGAAAGCTGCTGTGAGCAAAGGTCACAGCTCTGGCTTGCCTTGGGGAAGAGTGGGAAAGGAAGCACATGAGAGTGACTTCCACCACTCCCATGTCCCTCCAATAATATCATTTCATGGTCACGGTGGACAAAACTCTCACATGCATGAAACTGCATGAGAAAGAAATGTGCACCAAAGAGGCACAGAAAATAAATGGTGAGAGGCGGTTATCATTATTTACTGACTAGAGTCAGTGTGGTTTTGGGGCTCTGGTGTTCGAAGGGACCTGTTCCTTGTCCAGCCTTCTGGTTGAGAAGGTGAACTCGACCCTAGGAGTTTATAAACCAGAAAAGGGATGCTGCCTTTGTGCACCAGAAATCTGCCAGGATTTCACTTACACTTTCTTAGCAACACCAAGACAAAAAACAAAAACCAAAACCAACCAAACAAAAAACACCCACAACAGTTTTGTATCATTACTCTTTCAAAATGCCCTCCTTTGAGAATTAAATTCTCTGAGAACACATACAAATAGGCGTTAGATATACTATCTGAGGGGCTAAGTGTCATGTCTGAAACACAAACATATATATAATTGGAACAAGCTTCCTGCTCCCTGCCTTCCAGACTGACTCAATAACTTTTCAAAAAAGCCTCACTGCCAGATGAACTTTATGGTGCAACCCAAAGCGCAGCGACTCAGTTCCGATAAAGTAAGCTAGGACGGACACCGCTCCCCCTCGGGGTTAAGGCTCGCCCAGCCGCCCAGTACACCCCAAACCCTGGCGTTCAGGGCCGGGCTGGGCTGAGCCCAGCTCCCCAGCCCAGCTCGCTCGTCCTCGCACCGTGCGGCTGTCGGAGGCGATACTGAGCATCCCTCGGGCCGGGGCTGCTGAAAGCAAATCACTGCTGCCCTCCTGCGGCACCGGGCTCGGCATGCCAGGAGCGAGCCACTGGTGTCCGCCAGCCTCTGAAACTGGCTCTTCTGCCCTGGGGATGGAAGGGAGAGCCCCCCGGCACTGGGATTTCCTCACTGTCTGCATGCTCGGAGTTGTTGGCACCTCCTCTACTTTTAACACCGAAGTTAGGTGCCTGAGCCTGAAGCCCCAGCTAGTAAATCAAAGAAGGGTAAAAACATAACCACCTGTCCCTGTTCATCATAGCCCTTTGGAGGAACTCGCTTTCTTCCCTTGAGCACGTCATGAATTCAGACCATGCAGAGGCAGGAGCCTGAATAACCATCAGTGTCTGAGCAGCCTCTGGAAAATAAAAAGGCACAAGCTTTCCTGAATCCTGTTTTATTTGTTTATTTATTCATTTATTTATTTTTTCCATGGAGCTTATTTATTCATTTATTTATCTCTAAATTGGAGAGATATGGATTTGAAGGGTGGACTGTTTGGTGGATAAGAAATTGGCTGGAAGTTCTCAGCCAGAGAATTGCAGTCAATGGCTCAGTATTCAGGTGGAGATTATTAACAAATGGTGTCCCTCAAGGGACCGTATTAGGACCAGTACCACCTACTATGTTAATGACATAGTCAGTGCAGTTGAGTGCAGCTTCAGCAAGTCCGTGGGTGACACCAAGCTGGGTGGTGCAGTTAGCGCAATAAAAGGAAGGGGTGCCATCCAAAGAGACCTGCACAGGCTTGAGAAGTAGGCCCACAAAAACCTCATGAAGTTCCACAAGACCAAGTCATGCACTTTAGTAGGGACAACCCCAAATATCTGTAGAGATTGGGTGATGAATGTATTGGAGATGAATGGAGTTAGGAGAAATTTCTTTACTCAAAGTGTTTTGCAGCATTGGAATAGACTGCTCAGGAAGGGGTTCAGTCACCATCCCTGGAGGTCTTCAAGAAACATGTAGATGTAGAACTTAGTAGCATGGTTTAGTGGTGAACTTTAGTACTAGGTTAAAGATGGGACTGGATGATCTTAGAGGTCCTTTTCAACCTGAAATATTCAATGACTCTATGATTTAGAGCAACCCTGAGAAAGATTTGGGTCTATAGTGGATGAAAAATTGGACATGAGCAGGCAGCCTACACTTGCAGCCCAGATAGCCAACCATATTCTAGGCTGCACCAAAAGAAGCACGGCCAGCAGGTCAAAGGAGGAGATTCGCCCCCTTACTCTGCTCTTATGAGGCCCCACTTAGAGTGTTGCAGCCAGCTCCGGGCCCACAGCACAAGGATGTTGATCTGTTAGAGTGGTTCTGGAGGAGGGCCACAAAGATGATCAGGGGGCTGGAGCACCTCTCCTGTGAAGACAGGCTGAGAGAGCTGGGAATGGTCAGCCTGGAGAAAAGAAGGATCCAGGGAGATGTTATAGCAGCCTTCCAGTTCTGAAAGGGGGCTTATAAGAAAGATGGAGAAAACCTTTTTAATAGGGGCTGTAGTGATAGGACAAAGAGTAATGGTTTCAAACTGGAATAAATTAAGTTTAGATTAGATATTAGGAAAAAAATATGTATTATGAGGATGGTGAGGCACTGGAAGAGTTTGCCCAGGGAAGCTGTGGCTGCCCCATTCCTGGAAGTGTCCAAGGTCAAGTTGGTTAGGGCTTTGAGGAACCTGGTCTGGAGGAAGGGGGGTTGGACTAGGAGATCATTAAAGGTCCCTTCCAACCCAAACCATTCTATGATTCTGTGATTTAGGACTTCTCAGTGACTGGATACTGGTGGTGGCTCTTCAGAAGGCCTTGCTGTCTCATTATCTTCCCCATTTCACACATACACAGCCATTCTTTGTACTAAAGATCACCAGGCCACTTCTGATGACCTGCATGTGCTGGGCACCGAGGGCCAGAGGCGTCTGCACTGCTATAACTAGACCTAGGGAGGGAGGATTTTTAGTGAAGGAATGTTGAGACAGCAGCAGTTGTAGATTAAACAAATGTGCTATGCTGGGTGACAGCTGGCAAGCTGGGGAGGTGCTGATGCATTCAGCAAGGCTAAATTCTGTACTAAGTTTAATTCCAGAGTAACCTCCCTGAAATAAGTAGAGGAACTTTGGACTGACTCCTTCGTATTGGAGAACAGACATTGGCCTTGTGATTATATGAAAAAGTAAAACTGGTTAAGAGTTTCAGGAAAAGTTCAGTCCAGATAGTGAAACCCAAATGTTACAATCAGCCCTTTCTCCTCTTTTCTAGTAAGGTTTCTGGGGCTGAATTCTTATACACATTTCTCTATTTTTAGAGGGGCTTATGGGTTTGCTTTTATAAAAGAGGTCCAGACGCTCCTTTCATTTACACTGTTGAATATGTGCCTGTTTTAAGGTGGTTCCCTGCTACTTGATCTTACATAAGCAAGACCAAAAAATCACAACGGTGTTTATTGCAGCTGAGTGGCAGGTGAACCAAGGTGCAGGACACGTGGAAGACAATGAGCAGAAAGACTCCAGGCTGCCTTCCATCCTCATGTACAAATCCCACTAATGGCAATGGATCATGGGAATGTGCAGCTGAGGGCAGAATTTGGCAGGTCTTGCCTCTTCTGTGCTTCCAAAGCATTAAGGCTTTGTAGTTAGGAAGGAGAGCCAAGAGTCATAAGAAATCTCTGCAGAGAGAAAGACTGTTCTTGCAGGAATAGTTTTTATTTTATTTTATTTTATTTTATTTTATTTTATTTTATTTTATTTTATTTTATTTTATTTTATTTTATTTTATTTTATTTTATTTTATTTTATTTTATTTTATTTTATTTTATTTTATTTTATTTTATTTATTTTTTGACTGGATTTAAATGCTTATCAGATGTGAAGTTCATACCAGATGTGAAGCCCAAGCGAGGTATTACAGTGAAAAATGGCTGGGTATGTAGGTATATTGGTGTTGGGGGATCAGACTTGTAGCAGCTTAAAATACATTATGTATAGTTAGGGTGATAGGTAGGGCTGGCTAAGGGTTGCCACCTTTGAAATAAAAATGGCACCTTGGCCATGTGGCTGCTGGGCATGCTGTATGTATGTGTACTGGCTTTAAGAGCAGTAGGCAAATCCAGAATGAACCTGGCCCCAGCTCACTGTTGGCATCCTTGTACCAGGGCCATGCCATGACTTACTCTGTCTAGACTGATTTGTAAGAGATGTCTACGCAACCTAAAATGACAAAATAAACATGGGCCACTCTGACAAGATCTGTCTGAATCCAGAAGGGACATATCGAGGTAAGTTGCAGGGACCTCACAGACATATCATCACCACGTGTACTTGTTCTTGTGTTAGGAATAAATAAATAAATTAATAGGTGAACAAACAAACATTGGATCTGCTAATCCAGCTTCATGTTTGCCACTCCTGCTTTACTTAAGGTCTGTCAGGCCAGGTCTTTCATCCGGAACTGAATTTTCTTATTAAAATTCTGTATTTAGCTGACAAGTTGTTTTAGCAGCTGAAGCGGGGAATGAGCCCACTAAAGCAGCAGGACACACAGAGCTTCACCTCAGCAAGCTGCCTCTCCTGGGGCTTACACAGTCTGCTGAAATTCAGTGTGGGTTTCATGATGATGCAGCTATTTCTTTTCTTCCAAATCAGCATCTTTCCCAAAAATGTCTGCTACTATCATCAGCCCTGATCCTGTGTTATAGCAAATGAGCCAAAGTTTCATTGACACTGATGGTGCTGTGCTGTTTCATGCTAGCTGGTGCTCTGTGTCATTGAAGTTATGGGAATTTTGAAGTTGTCAGGAAAGGGAAATTGAGTCACACATCTCCCCTGTTGTTGTTAATACCATGTGACCTATTTTCCTATACTGTCTTCTATGTGTAATTTAGCATGTGAGCACTTCAGCAAAGAGGAGAGGAAGGAAGTATCCTTAATGGGTTCTGCCATGAAACAAGCCAGGTTAATTGACTATTTTTTACTATAGAAGACTGTAGATTTAACATTGCAGACTTTACTCTTTTAAAGTGTTCATCCCTCCCTTAAACTGTGAATTTGGCTTAGAAAGGCTAAAAGCATGGGATTCTATTTATCCTTTTGTTGTTGTTTATTTGTTTTGTTTTGTTTTGTTTTATTTCCACCAGCATAGTCTAAAGGGCTGGCTCAGGCTTTTACCATAACTGTGAGAGTGCTAAAAGTTCTTTTTCAGATCATTTATATTGAAAGCATTCATAAGATATCAGTGGTGGGGTGAAAGGAAAAATGCCAAGTGAGACCTGAGCTAATGCCCTAAGAGTTGGCTGAGCTGTCCTCTCCCATGGAGGTTGCTGGTAGTCTAACAAAAGCATGCCTGCCTGTGGTGCCTTTCATCATAGTGGTACACAACTGGGACAAAGGGGATTACCTGCCTGAGAGAACAAATGTGAGAGGTGCATCTGGCTTGAAGGGATTATATCTGAGCAAGCACACTGTTCATTGAAGGTCAAATCCTGCCTTTTCACTTCCACTGGACAGTAATTTTCTCCATAAGGTGGCAGGTCTAAAATCAGTGTAGTTGGACATGGTCTGATACAATTCGCTGTAGATGGGAAAGATAGATAGTCTTACTGAGGGGGTTTGACTGGAAATTGTTATTGTTGGAATTTCTCACATGACACAGGTTGGTCCTGAGCCACTGAATACTTGAGCTACCAAAATGTTGGAAATCAAGGCGAGAAGGGATCCTAGATGTTAAAACTTTTATTTGTAATGCTAAACCATTTGTGTGTCAGCCATTATGTATAAAATAAAACAGTACTTCTCCTGTCTTACAGGGATACTGAGAGCCAGTGGCGTGGAGAAGGTGTCTTTGGCTTGCAGGACCTGAGAGCAGAGCGCACCTCTCATGGGGTAGATAACCAGTGGTGTGAAAGGACAGGACTGTACCAGACAGGCCTTCAGGAGGAAAGGAGCAGACACAGAGGCCCTGGAGTTACAGAAGGGGTCAAGGCTGTGGGTACATATTGGTATGTCAGTTTTTCTTGACTGAATTTGGAGCTTGTGAGGCAGAACATGTGAGATGCTCATCAGATGAGAGGTGGGAAGTGCCTCCTTCTTGATGTTTTGCTCTTCTTAGCCCCTTGGCAGCCAGAAGCCTTGTCCTTCCTCTCCTTCCCTTCTGCCCCCTTTTCTTCCCTCTTTTCCTCACACAATCATGGAAAGGTTGAGGTGGGAATGGACCTCCGGAGGTCATCTTGTCAGGCTCCCTGCTCAAACAGGGCTACCTTGAGTAGGCTGCCTAGGGCTACGTCCAGTCGGGTTTTGAGCATCTCCAAGGAGGGAGACTTCACTGCCTTCCAAGGCAGCCTGCTTCTCCCTTCCCTCCATGCCCAGCCACTTGCACTCCTTGCTTCAGTCAGTAGATGTCAGCGAGCTCCAGCCAATGCTCCTGGGGCCTCCAGGCCATCGCTCCAGCATCCTGCGAGGAGAAAACCCTGGTGAAATCCAGAAGAAATATTTGGCAAACAAATCAGCGAGGGAGAAAGCACAAGTAAAATGATAGGGAGAAGTGGTGTTTGGGGAGTTTTTCCCCAGTGAGTCAGAGCAGCCTCACTGATGTTGGCTCTGCACTGCATAAAGCTGCAGAAGGGAGTTTTGCAGCTGGTTAAAGCAGATTCAGCTCCAGCAAAGCTGGTGTTTGAGCAGGGACAGCCAACACTGTGGTGTAGGTGGTGTATGCGATAGAGACCTCATCGGTGCCTTTGCGGTAATATTGAATCCTTGCATTTTAGTACCCTTGGAAAGTCCCCCATGTGTTTTAGATAAATTCACCCAATCCTGACTTTGCTGATACAGCAGCAAATTTCTTCATCTGAAGTGCCTGGGTTTGCCCACTTGTGAAATGAAGCTGACAATAACCACATACTGATAGTCCCAGGGCTACAGCACAAGTGTGCTTCCCACCTGACTCAAACAGTTAAAACGCAGCAGGATGGGGATTTTATGTCCTGGGATGGGCACCTCCATGCAGTGTCTGTGTTCTCCTTGGATTGAACTGCAAAAATGACAGCTACGCCTGCTTGTAAAGACAGCTGATAAGTGTAGTTAGGGAACAAAGCTCTTTTTTATAAACAAGCTGTGAAACCCTTGGTGACTATCTTTGGAGATCTAGATGAAGTAGTTGAAGGTGCATAGGTATAGCCAAATTGCCTTGTGTAGCTGCTCTGCTTCATGCTGGAGGCAGCTGCATGCAGCAGGTAGGTTGACACGACTCAGTCATGCACAACCCAGCTCCTGAGGTCGTTTCACCATTAACAACATGTCAGTGGCCATGAGAGATGAAGGCAGAGGCAGGTATGGCTTTGTACCTGGCCCTGCGTGTGGTCTTTGCCATACCTGTGGAGAACCATACCCTGTGGGGTCAGCCTGAAAAGGAGCTCTGTGGGCTGAGCTGGAAGCAGCAAGGAACAGCTCTCAGCTCCTGCTCTCCAGGCAGGAGGCGATTACTTTTTATACGGTGAGTAAGGAAATAGACACAACATTCAAGCTGGTTACCCAGAGAAGGGAGCTGAACATAACCCTACTACTTTTTATTTGCTGCAGGGAGCCAAAGCCCAGCAGCCCTGGGAACAGGAGGTCTAAATACTTCTTCAGTCTTTCGAATTAGGCGTCACAGAAATGTAAGTCTCTTACAGATGCCATGGTAGGTGGTCTAACTATAGCCATTAATCCCTCTGTGCCTCTGCTCCCTCATTTTTAAGATACAGATAGGGATACTTTGCAGCATAAATATCTCACAGACTGTGATATTTTCTGATACCTTGTTACTGCAGTGGCAAAATATGTAGGCAGAACATTACTATTTGCTATTAAATTTCCACAGCTGGCTTTTTAAACAAGAGCTTGTATGTTTTGGAAACAGAGCAAGGGAGGGCTGGAGACAGAGAGGACATGCTCAACCCTGACTGTGGGGCAGAGGACAGGAGAAGATGCTGCTCACAGCCTGCATTTCTGGCTCTGGAGCCGTGCTGAAGGGCACTGAGCTGTGAAGGTCTGGAGCTGAGGAACTGTGACAGTAGGAAGCCTGTCAACAAGTAACAGAAATCTGCCGCCTGGCCAATTCACCTGTATAAAACAATGAAAAATCACAACATCTTCTGGAGCTGCATCTTGATGTTTCAGAACCTGAAAGATGAGTATGCCAGCAGAAGTACTGCTGCTCTCCTTGGGAAGGGTCATAGAAATTCCCATGTCCTGCAGCAGCTCTGTCACAGGCAACAATGCTTAGGGGCTTCCCTGGGCTCTACTGTACCATATAAAAGGCATGTGATTAATCCACTTAGTTTGAGGGCATCAAGTGCTTGGCTTAAGGAGAGAAAGGATCTAATAAGAGTCTTAATGCCTCAAGTGGATTTCCTATTAACTCCAGGCATGAGATTTTTCTTACCAAGATTAGTTAGATTACTTGATGGAAACGGGAATCTGGAGATGTGGATGTAGTTAAAGTGGGAAATGGGGAAGGAATGGTGTAACTGTAAGTTTTTTCATGGAACGTGGGAAGATAAGAATGTATTTTGGGAAGTGACAGGCTGATTTACTTTTATGAGTGTGGGAAAAAGACCTTACTTTGGGAAGACACAGTGTGAGAGGGATGGAAATGAAGGATATGTAGAAATATGAGGCTCTGAGACCAGGAGGAAAGACTGGTTATGAAGATGTATAACCAACTGGGGGGTAATGTACTGCAGAGAGGAAAAAGAACTCTAACTATTCAACAGGTTATTCTTACTTTTTTTTTTTTTTTTTTTTTTTTTTTTTTTTTTTGGCGGGGGGGGGGGATGTAAAATGGAAAAAGTGACAATGGTAGTCATTGTCTGTTAGTGACATTGGTCAAAAATAAAATTCTGGTTCATGTTATATTTTGTCTTCCAGCTGGCAAAACACTTTGTTCTGCATCTGATACAGAGATCCCCCAAATCTGCTTTGAAACTGAGGGATCCTTTTAGCCCTACTTTGCTAGAGCTTCTCTGCAGTTAACGGGAGAAGGTGTGCTTGAGCAGTTACTGGTGGTTCTTCAGCCCAGACACTGAGCCTGACTCAACCAGAGTCCTTCAGTGACACTGCAACAGTGACTTTTTATAAGAGTTTGGAGATGTGTGAGTGCTCGTGCTATAGTATACGCAGGTACATATACATGTACATGTATACATTTATCTGAGGAAAATTTCCTCCTGGAGTTGGCTTTCTCATTCTGCACCTCCATCTCTGTTTTCACTGGTGGTGGAGCAGAAAAAGAGGTCCTCTTCTGGCTGTGGAGTGTGTGGACTGTCCTTTGCCTTGTGCTGGAGCATGAGATGAAGGTGCAGAAGGTTGGAGGATTTTACAGACCACCTCTGGAGCCTGGATCCAGCAGACATCGGCTATCATCCAGATCATCCAGCTATCAGCTATGTGGCAGGCTCAGCAGAGGGAGCCTCAGCTTCAGTCCTGGAGCTGAGGGAGGGAGTAGAGAGTACAGCTCAGAAATAAACGGTAGCTTTCCATCTCCTTCCTCTTCTAGGAACCTCTGTTTGCTGCTCAGACTAGGAATGGCTAGGCAATATCCCACAGTTCTTGTGTGTGTGTATCTGAATATTTTACGTCACTCATGCAGCTTATGAAGGACTTGGTGCCTGCCCTGTGATGCTGTGCTCCAAAATTCGTCTCTTCTACCACATCCCTGTGGTACCTGCTGTTCTTCTGGCAAGAAGAGAAGGAGGAGGAGAGCTCTATTTAGGGTCGATCTGTGTTGTCCGAACTTGTTTGCTATTCAGTGTGGTTATAGTACTTCAAGACCATCTAAACATCCTGCTACCTGACATTAGCTTATCCACCAAAGACCTGGTGCCTGCTGACTGGGGAGAGGTGTGTTTCTATTATATGGCAGCTCTCTGTTAAATATTTACTTATTGCTGCCAATCTTGCAGGCCATTCTGTTGTATCTGCAACTCTGTTTACACACAAGGAGAATATCACAAGGAGAATATTTGTTCTGTAATGAGCATTTACTGTTCCTGGCTGTTTTACTGTTAATGTTTTGATTGAGAACTCAGGCTTTATTTTCTAAAAATATTTTTATTTTTAGAAAATATCTGCTTTCCTGATAAAATAATTTTGGTCAAGACCTAACATTTCTTAACTTTCATCTGAACAGCTTTCATTATTTGTGACAGCCATTGTGTGAAAATATGTGCTTTTCAAGTTAATAGTTGTTTTTTTTTTTTTTTTTTTTTTTTTTTTTTTCCCAACAACAATTAGGATTTTATATTGGAAACTTCCTGTTTTCCACAGAGCTTCATAGTTTAGCAAAGCTGTTCATGAGGCAGGCCAAGAAGCAGAGCAGAAGGTGGAGTAGTCTGCCTGAAGCTGCTCCTTGTTTGGGAGAGTAGCTGTTAAACAAAGATGGGTTTAGAGCAAAAACAGAAAATAAGCATATATATTTTTTATATGTATTGTGAAAAACTTTTTCCTGCTCCCTCATCCCATTACTTCAAGGTCTAAAATACTTTCAGTTCTCAATAGTGTAGTTTTTTTTCATTTGTTTGTTTGTTGTTTTTTGTTTGTTTAATTTTTATTTTTCTGTGGCTTCACTGAGATGAAGCAGTTACTAAGAAGCTGTGTCAATGGAGAGCAGGAGGCTAAGCCCCACCCCAAGACATCAGACGTGGCAATCCTTTGAGCTCCCCTTCTGTTTTCCTCACATCTTGCCTCTCATTCTTCTGAAGGAGTGAGGAGTCTCTCTCCTACAAAGTCACTAAGAGAGTGAGTGACATTTGGTTTGAAATCAATACCTCTGCAAGCTATAGTTCAAGCTGGTTTGCCTCTTCTGAAAGGTAAGAGCAAAGACAACAAGCCCTATTAGAAGACTTACTGGCCTGCCTATGATTTTAAACACAGCTCAGCACATAATTGGATGCTCTTTAAAACACACCAGTTGGTAAAAGACTAGCTTTAACAGGCATTGATTAATCTCAGCAAATTAATGTGTTTTTACTATGTCCTACTCTACTGTTTACAAATACCTGTTGGAGAATAAGCAGTAGTTCTTTCTGAGGGTGCTGCCCTGTCTTCTGGAGCACATGGAGCACTGCCCAGCTTCTGTTTCCATCCCCTCTTGCAGACACATGGAGTAGTAAAGCCAAGGAACAGTGTGTGCGCCTCTGTCTCATGTGCAAATCTGGGTTAATCGAGTGGGGCAGAGCTTCCACACTTAAGCAATAATGTACCTGCAAGTGCAGCTATGCAGCTGCTTTGAGAGAGAGATCTCCTTCCAGAGGAGCAAGTTATAGGCATGAAAATCTCAGGCAACTGCTATGGTGGGAGGGGAGTAAATACTCCCAAGTGGAGGCTGGGAGAAATGAGTTGTTCAGCCAGGAGAAGGTTTCAGGGAGACCTTATAACCTAATAGCCCTGGGGCCCCCCTCCAGTACCTAGAAGGCCTACAGAAAAGTAAAAGGGAGACTTTGACAGGGAGTGTAATGGTTGGACAAGATGCAGGGTTGGTTTAGGTTAGACATTAGGAAGAAGTTCTTTGTTCAGAGGGTGGTGAGGCACTGGCACAGGCTGCCCAGAGAAGCTGTGGATGCCCCATCCCTAGAGGTGTTCAAGGCCAGGCTGGATGGGTCTTTGGCCAGCCTGGTCTGCTGGGAGGTGTCCCTGCCCATGGCGGAGGGGGGGAGGGGTTGGAACTGGATGAGCTTTAAGGTCCCTTCCAACCCAAGCTGTTCTATGATTCTGAGGTTCTGTGATTCTAAGAAAATGGAGATGGAAGTAAAAAGGGGCCTTGAAGCCTCTGCCTGGTTCTCCCTAGAGTAATCCAATTATTTTCTCTTCAGGTGCATCAAATCTTCTCACTTGAGTGTGACAGCAATTCGAGCTTGAACAATGGGTTAAAATCTGCATGGATAGTTCTATCAGGGCTGGCAGGTGGCTCATCCACAAGGCTGAGATGACTTCATGGTCTTCCCTCCTGCATATGGAGAACATCAAACATTTTTCCCACATAATATGTAATGTTGGCACACTGAGTCAGGCGGTATGAGAAACAGAACAAATACAGAGGGGTTGTTTAGATAAAGAGAGATGAACAATGTTTTTCCAAAGTAACTCCTAGATGCTGTGCTCCTTCAGCAGGAGAGCTGGCAGAGGAATGCCCATCCCCGACAGCCCTTCATGCACCTGCATTTTTCCCTCCGTTGTACCAACCCACCTGACTTGCAGCACAGGGAGGCCTTTGAATTTCATCCAGCAGAGTACAAAAAGTAAATTAAAGTTCTGAATGACTGACTGGGACATATGTGCACCTTGACTTGACTCCTGATGACTAACATATCCTCGTCTGCTTGCACTCATGGAGCACAGGCCCCCAGAGCACTGTTCATGTGCTGGTTGGCAGCATAGAGGCATCTGTTTAGGAGCATAACACAGATGCATCATAGTTTATTTCTTGTAGCAAACAACCATAGACCTGTGTAGCATTTAATTAAAGATTACCAAAAATCCCTCAGACAAACAAGGTCCCTAACAGACAATGCCTAAAGCTGACGGTACTCAGCATCTCTGAGCGGACAGTGCTTTAAGCAGAGCTGGTGCAGAAGCTGTACTGCCCTTCTGCTTTGGTGTGAAGCGTAGGGTGGGTGAGTTTGTGTCCAGAGCTAGGGTAGTATGGTCATACATCTCCCAGACTGACCCATACAACAGTCATGTAGATGTTTTGCTGTTGAAAACCCAGGAAGTGAAGGAGTTCAGAGCATTTTCTGGTTTGCTGCAAAGGTGTGGAGATGTAAACAACTTTTCTAGGAGAAAGACAGGAACGTTTCAAGGTGAATAGTAGGGTATACCACCAACCTGAATTAGTTTCTTTAGCCATTCTGACTATCAAAGGTGAAGAGGATGGGCTTGAACCAGGGTAATAAATATCCCCAGCTGCCTGAAGGTTGGGCAGCACCACTGGGCACCCCCAGGGCTGGCAGGGCTGTTTCAGCTCTGTACCTAGGGAGACAGAGTCTGCTGCTTTTGCCTGAAGTGTGTTCATGGTGTGCATGACAGCTGCCTGTGGCCTGAATACAGTGTAGGAGTATTTCAAGTCACGAGCAAGGGAATGGGGAACAGTTGGGAAGTGGATGCCACCTCTGAGAAATGGCAGTGGGAAGCTGTGAGCTGCTGTGGGTGTTTGGCCAAGTGCCTGGAAGCTGTGGTAAGTGTTGCTGTTGGTGAGCCATTTATCATACACTGTGAAACCAGCCCCTGATCAACAGCAATGATTACTTTTTACAGCTTCCAAACAACATTAGTTGTGAGCTGTTGTTGCCACAACATGAAAAACAAATATTTATAGGATGAGAAGAGGAGTTTTCAGGGATTTTGTACTTTTCTTTTGAAGTTAACAGGTGTTCCTGGTCACTGTGCAAAACCGTAGTGAAAAAATCTGCATACCACTGAAATGAAGCAACTCCAAACCAATCCCTGTGAAGAAAAACCCATCCTTTGCTTTTGTTTTTGTAGAAATGAATGAGCAAAAGAGTTTGAATTATGGGTTTTCATAATGATCTTTCACTACCATCCCAGTTTTGGACTGCATCTGATACAGACTCACGGAGACAGGGGACTATTACTAGAGCTGTGTGAATAATCTACAACAAGTAATTGAACAGATGTCTTTAGCATTTTTCCGTTTGCTAATTATTTGTGAGCCTGCCTAGATATTCTTGAATGTGTTTGTTGTTTGAAATAGTTCTGCCCATAATTTCTGAGAATAATAATTTATTTGTAGCTGACGTATGAGCACTATATAATCAAAATGTTAGTTGTTTGGACTGGACAAATAATGACAGATTTCTGTTCCATGTTTACACAAGTGTGGCTCTGAGATTTGCACCAATACTACTCACAGTTACCAGTGGTAAATCCACTTTCTGCAAGCACAGAGATTAACAAGAACCTTTCTGGGAAATGTATGTTCATTTGCAATATTCATGGAAAACAGAAAAAGAGGGGAAATGCTGTTAAATATTGTTTCTTTGTAAAGCATTAAAAGATATTTCCAATGACCTTGGTTATGTCATACATGATTTAAGTTTTTATGGTTTGCAGTCTGGAACCACTTAATCAGACCTGTTTCCTTAGAAGATTTCTCCTCAAGCTAGACACAGTCCCTCAGCCCTACAGCTCTCAAATGGTATCGGGGTGCCATAGTCCAGAACTGAACCATCTCCGGATTCTGGAAGTTGTTTACCAAAATATTCATGTTTCCCACTGCTGAAGGACATTCAAACTATGACTCAGAAAACTGAATTTGGGAACAAGAGAGACTTTTCTAGGGAAGAGTTCAAAGGTGAAAACAAGAGCTTAAGGCACTGTTTGGTTTCTGAGCAGGGCTATCCCTAGCATGAAGGATCACTCCAGCAGATCCTGCTGTCTCATTTCTTCCTCTAGCCACAGACTTGGACAACCCTGCACCACCATGTGAGTTACTGCTGGAGCTGAACTGCCCAAGGGTTTCACATGGCTCAGGAATCACACAGAAACAGAGAATGTCTGAGGTTGGAGAGGATCTCTGGAGCTCATCTGCTTAAGAAGTGCCACCCAGAGCCACTTGCCTAGGACCATGTCCAGATGGTTTTTGAAGATCTCCACGGAGGGATACTCCACAATTGCTCTGGAGTACTGGAACAGGCTGGTCACCCCTGGTTTCATCACTTAATTAAGCATAGCTGATGGACATTGTCTCTTCATACAAGAAGAAAAGTTTGAAGAAGCCAGTCAAGGTCTTTCACAGGAGTCCTTGGCAGCTCAGCTCAGCAAAAAACACCACAGCCCCCTGGTGTTTCTAGAAGTGCCTTATATCCTTGCCAAATTCTCAAGACAGATTAAGGTTTTGCAGAAGGAACCCAGTGTACCAGGGAAGCTTGCTGTGTACTCACAGGGCCAAGGCAATGACAAAGCAAATGTCTCACCAACATGCCATGTCTGCCACCAGGGCTTGTGGAGACGCACCCAGACCAACCAGGCAGTCAAACACCAAACAGGTTTTGTAACCTCTTTGCCCTCCAAAAAATTAATACATATTTAGTGCCTAGAGTGCTGCCTTGTTAAAGGTACTTGGCCGGTAGCATCTGAGCTAGGTGGTTGACTGCAGGCAAGCTCTGCTAGCAACTCTGTGAGGAGTTTCTGTGGCATCAGTGTAGGATTTACAAAAAGCCTAGCCAGGACTACAGGAGTTTAAACAGAGGGAATGGACTAGGAGCATCTCTTGTGCTTGTTTTTACCTACAGCACCTTGGTTACCTCTCATAGTTGGGTGGTTTTGTGGTGAGGACACCTTGAAGAATGAGTCACATAGGCATGTTAAAAAAGAAACACTTGACACTGGGAACAGGCTAAGTGCCTTCACCCCAATTTGACTTTTGTATTCAGTAGGGAAGAAGCAATAGCTTGCAAACAAAACAGTGAAATAATGCATTTTGAATCTGAAAAAAAAAAAAAAATCATAGTCAATTTCCTTAATACAGTTTTGTTGTTTACAGATCATGTCTGGAAAGAAATGTACTACATAAAACCAGTGGTTTGTTGGTGGTGGTGTGGTTTTTTGTTTTTGTTTTTGTTTTTGTTTTTTTTCTGCAAAAATTTCCCAGCTTCTGAACACTCCGTTTCCAAACAGGTCTTCTCTGTGCTATTGTATGTGAGCAGGCATTTTCAAAATAGTAGGTCTCTCTTGGCATGCCAAAGAGCAGTGTTGGCTGAAAGATTTCTGATCCACATCATGAAAACACAAGGCAGATCTGTCCTCAGAACCAGGGCTGTCCTCCCTCTTGGATGCCTGATAGCACCAGTGGAATGGATTTTGGCAAAGCGATACTTTCTTATGTCTTATAACTTTCTCAAACACTGCAATGTTAAATCAGTTTCACTAAAAATTGTCATTGCTGTTACATTAGCTATGGGCTGTTTAAGAGCTTGATGGAAAGTAGGGTATCCATAAATGACAGTTAAATTTAAAGCAGTGTGGATGGAAGTGCTGACATGGATTCAGGAGATGAAATAGTATTTGACCTTATTTGACCACTTTACATTGTTTCCTTTCCCAAACGTTGCCTTTATCACTTAAACCATGAACATGTTGGGTTTCCTACAACAGATGAAGAAAAAAAATTAAGCATATTGTAAAGGGGGAGGGAGGAAAATAATCCTGTTCTTTCTTTCTTCACCCTGCATTTTGCTGGGTCCTTTTCCTTCCCTTTTTCCAGAATCACCTGACGCCCCATTTTGCACAGACAAGTCCCACCAGCCAAATGTGGAAGATGAGCTGCAGAGCTGAAGGAGGACCAGAAGTCCTGCTGTTCTCCCTACTGAATCTTTCCCCAGTTTTCTGCCCTCTCTGATTTTCCTACTTTTTGTCTGCTCTTTTTATTTAGATTCTATGACTTTCATGCTCTTCCCTTTCAGGCAACAGAAGTTAAAAAGAGAGACAGTTGAGCAGAGGAGGCAGGGGGGAGTCATCTGAGGGAGAGAATATCTGTCCATGTAGCTTGTGACCAGTACAGATTGAAATGAGAGACGCACTTGAAAGCAAGGCTTTTTTTTTTTATGGGAAATGGAAACAAAAATAACTTTTTCTCACATTACTGACATTTTTTGGAGCATATTGTCATCTGTAGAACAAATGAAAGCCAGAATTTTTGCACTTTGGCTATTAAAATGTTTTGACCAAAATTTGCCAATCCCTAGAAGTTTATGTTTTTTTCAATTCTCTAATTAAGCAAAAAAAAAAAAAAAAAAAAAAAAATTAAAAAGAACCTTTTCCACACAGCTCCCTCCTCCCCCTGCCTTTTTTTTTTTTCAAAGCTTTCTACTTGCTCTAACTCAATACAATTTTTTTTGTTTGTTTCAGAAGCCACATTGCAAATGCTGAAAAGAGTCCAGAACCATCTGATTTAATGCTTCACTTACAGCCATTTGTATCCTTTTTATTTCCATTTATCTTTTTTGAGCTGCATTTGGTAGGAAGTGTTTTATATGCTAAAGTACACCATGCTCTCCACAGTTCTGTTGCAGTACTGTGCTGCATGTGTAGCTGGCCAGAGTACATCATGGGGCCACCTCATTTCACAGTGCTCTAACAGCTGATGATGGAGACTTGCATATGCAGCTACCATGTGATCTGGACTGTCTGAGAAGAAAAAAAATCTTCAATAGTAATTGTTCCTAACCAGTTACCATCTGTCTGATGTGTGCATAGAGGATAAAGGAGGGTTAGGAATGATTTATTCCTGAAAAAGAAATGTCATGGAAGGGTGGTAGTGACATCATGGACCACAAGAATGGTGCTAAAGTTGTGGGCAGATTCCCTAGATTTCCCTCCATTCCATTCCATTCCATTCCATTCCATTCCATTCCATTCCATTCCATTCCATTCCATTCCATTCCGCAAAGGTAATGAATTTCATGTCATTCACTTACAACCCTCTTGTTGTTTCTTGGTTTTGTTTGTTTGTTTGTTTGTTTTAAGGAATAACAGGGCTTGGAGCCATGTTTAAAAGAATTAAAAATAAAGAGAAGGCTATAAAGGATGGGAGGACGTCTCTCATGAAGTCATTGAAAACAGCTGCAGAAGTCCCTTGGACACAGCTTTTCTGTGAGGGAGGAGGGAAATTAGGGATCTTTATTTAAAAATGGCATTGACTTGCACCTTAGACACTATCAGTACACATCCCATCTGTCTTTGTTTGCCTTGTGTAATTGCATTGCAGGTTGTGCTGGGCAGGCTCCCTTTGGCTATGTGCTGACAGCACCTAGCCTGATTTGGGTTCCTGGTCTCTACATCAGGATAAATATTTGAATAAACAGAAGTGAGATGCATTCCTCAAGAAATGCAAAGTATTCTGGGGAGTGTGGGTGGCAGCTTTGTTAGTGGTACCCTCAGAGATCTGGGAAGAGATACCTCAACTGCAGAACCAGGACCCAGGAAGCATGGAGATGAAACAAGGATGGAGCAGAGGATTCACTACTGACGGGTTATTCATAGCTGGTGATATTTAATGTCTGTTCTTCTGATCTAGACTGAACTGCCTCCAGCACAGTCCTCTTTACCCCAATAGGTTAGGAAGAGAGTTTGAATGGAGCTGGATAGAGGTTACAGAGCATTACCCAGTTCTTAAGACATTAAGTCACCTCCATTTCTAGTGAGGACAATTAAACCAGTGTTGTTTTTATTAAGAAATGCCACACAAAGGATGAGCTGGCTAGTTGGCTTTAGTGCCCTACAGCAAGAAGTTATAAGACCTCGTTTGTGATGATGCCATGATTAGGTCACCAGGAAGGTTAAATTCCACTTCTCAGGCATGACGGAGACTTGGCCCAAGATGTGTGCAGGGTCTGGCAGTACCAATAAAAGAGAGATAATGACAGAGCTGGCAGAGTGAATATCTGCCTGCTTCCTTTTCTTTAATTAAGGGCAGTTGGTCACAGCGGGGCTGCTCAGGCCAGGCTAAGAGTTGGCTACAGAATAAGGTTTGACTCTAATCCCTGCTAAGAATGAATGTGTTTCTTTCACAGTGGGTACATAAGACCCAAGCAGATTTTGTATGTATTTGGAAGATGTTCTACATCCTTGTAACCTTAGGGTTTTGTTGCATGATCTGGAAATGAAATAAAGAGGGTCTGGGTGGCTCCATGCTCCAGTGACTATGAAGCAGTGTTTCAACCTTGTCTGATTGCAGGGTACTACCACTGATTCTTGCAGCATAATAAACTTTCTTACTGTAAATCTAAACATCACGAACTCTTTTCTTAAGTGGTCATTAATTCATAAGAGACACGGTCCTAGAGCAGAGTTCGAACAAATAGGAGGGTCAAGATCAAAATGTTCAATAGTCCTCATGGCTCCATCTTCATGTTTCTTCTTCACAGCCTGTCCCAGCTCATGCATTCATCAAGTGGACAGCTAGGAAGTGCCCAGCATGGGAAGAATCTGGTTTAGTTGTTCATGTTGCAATCTTCCCTCTGGATATATTTACACCTAGACAACAAGATTTGTTATCCTTCTGATCAAGACAAGTATTCACATTAGTGTCTGACAAATGATAATGAAGGAGTTCATTCAGGAGAAAAACATCTTCATCCAGAATAAAAAGCAAATCTTTATTTAGATAAGCATAATTGACGGTTAGTGTTTGTTTTGACTGAACAGACAAACAGAAGTAGGAGTAAATTTTGACTTGCCTTTTCCTTCACAAGGGCAGCTGTAAGGGTTAAATGAATATAGTTGGATAAAATGACAAACTGGAAGGCCAAATAGGTGACAGTGAGATTAGACACATTTACACAGCAAAGGGAAAGACATGATTTCGATATGTGCCAACCTAAGCAACAAGAGCAGAGAAGGGACAGACACACATACACCAAGGCTTTGGTGTATGATTGTGAAGGGAGTAATTAGCAGTATGGGGGTCCTTCAGAGTATTGTGTCCAAACTTAATGTTACATGGCTCACCTTCACAGACCATAAACTGGCTAGGTTAGGCTACCTAGACAGGCTTTTGTATGTCTGCAGTCACATCTCCTTTATCATCAGTCTTCAACTGCAGAGACAAGAAATCAAGTGCTGAAATGCTCCTCTTGAAGACCACCTGGATTTTGTGTGTTTTCACTTCATGATCCTAGAAACACATTGAGCTTGGTGGGACTGGCCCGAAAACAGCAGTGCCTCAGGCCAGGATAGTTCAATGGCCAAATAGTGTGCAGAAAATCTTGGCTGTGCTCAAATTTATTGTCTTGCACTGCTAGTAAAGCTAGATTCATGAATCATAATAATTAATAAATGTGTTATGTCATCTTTTTTTCTTATTTGCAAACCATCCTAGCAATTTTCTCAAATGTATTTGTTATTCAGATTTTTTCAGAGTAATTTCTGGAGGTAGTTCTTGTGCTTTAATCTTGTCTGGGAAATTATACTGTGTTTGACATTGGAGCTGTTTTCGTTAGAGACATAAATCTTTCTTTTGTTGTCTCAGAATCACATTTCCCATGCTACCATTTGCAATTACAGATATGAAACTTGCTTTCCTTGACTGCTCTTCAACATCCATTTATCACTTGCTGTTTCAGCTGCTGTTGAAACACTAGTAAACTGTACTGCCCATACATTTGGGACAAAACACTACACACAGAGGCATGAATGTTCTTGCACAGAATGAAACAGTGAGTAATCATCTATTTCTTCCTTCCTTCCTTCCTTCCTTCCTTCCTTCCTTCCTTCCTTCCTTCCTTCCTTCCTTCCTTCCTTCCTTCCTTCCTTCCTTCCTTCCTTCCTTCCTTCCTTCCTTCCCTCCTTCCCTCCCTCCTTCCCTCCTTCCTTCCTTCCTTCCTTCCTTCCTTCCTTCCTTCCTTCCTTCCTTCCTTCCTTCCTTCCTTCCTTCCTTCCTTCCTTCCTTCCTTCCTTCCTTCCTTCCTTCCTTCCTTCCTTCCTAGTTTGGCTATAATTTGGGCGTATAATCTGTATTTTGAATGACTTCCAAACTGATGTACAACAGAACAGTGAAGTCACCTGTGGGCTGTGTAATCATACAAATCATACATGTATGCTGATGGTATGTGTCAGAACATGTAGCATTATTGTTGTTCCTTCTATTTGCTTCCAAAAAACTAGTGTGTCAACCCCTAATCAAAATGGCCTGTACATATACAGATTAGACCTGATATTTTTCTGAACTAACAAGAAAAGACAGAAAAAATAATTAATTATAGCAGTGATCCTTCAAACAAGGCATACATAATATAGTCATTTGAGTCATGCTGGCCCAGGTTCAGCAGGACTGATGTGGAACGGGGCTAGCTGGACGTCTGGTCCCCAGCTGGATGACAGATGCTCCTAAAGGGCATCCCAGGAGACTGAGTCTCTGCAGATGGAGAGAAGGAAAGAGGGTGCCTGCCTTTCTTGGTGGCTGCTCAACATGGGTGTAAAGAAAAAGAAAGAGGGAAGGAAGGTGAACACGGACTGTTTCTACATTCTGTATTTTAAGAGAAAATATTAGGCCTTTTGGAGGGAGGAGAATCCTGAAAATGTGCTCTTAGAATGGCTATTAGGTCAAGAGCCTCAGGGAAAAGAGGAGAAGAATCATTTTGTTCCTTGATCATAACTTGGCTTAGACACTAAGCTGCTCAGATATCTTTGGGCATGCAGAAATGGAATTTACTTGTCTTCAGGATCAGGCTTCAGCTGACAAAGACGTTTTCCAGGACACTGTTTTTAAAATTGGGTACCCAAATTCCACGGAGGTCTTACTTTCTGAGGCTACAGCTTCCTTGACCTCATCTGATGTATATTCAAGACCTAGGGAAATGGTGCTCTAAAGTGAGAAGAGCATTTTCTGTGGTGAAGGGAGAGGCTGGGACAGAAAAACTGTTTGCAGGCAAATATCGTAATGGGGGAACTTTACCAATGCTACTGGGAGAGTATATTTTAGTGGTGTAGTAAAAGGAAAATTTTGGGGCAAGCTTGAAGTCTAAAGCATTCACCCTGAATGAAGCAATAGGTGGCAGTTGGTGGAATAAGAATATATGAGCTCAAAAGCAAGCCAATGCATGCATGCAAAAACATTTGGCAATTGTTTAGTGGAACAACGACAGCCTTAACAGCACAGCATTAGGCAGAGGGCCAAGAGGCAAAAATATTTGTAAATAGGGTTTGCTAAGTTTTTCCACTGGCAGGCATAGCAAGGGAGGGAGGGGGAAATTAGTGCTCTGAAGAGACTGGCCTCGGAGCACAGGTCTCACTAGGTTTATGAACAGAATGCCTCTGTAATCCAAGTCCCAAATGCAAATAAGAAATGTGTGTTCGTTTGTGTGTGTGTGTGTGTGTCTGTGTGTGCATGTGCATGCATAGCAAGGGGATGTAAAGAAGTTGTGGTAAGGAGACATTCCTCAAGTTCAGGAATAGGAGCTAGAGGTTCATCAGAAATACAGGAGAAACCTTCCTTTTCCCCAAACCTCCTTATAAAACCAAAGCTGGCAGGCAATGCTGAATATTTCGGTCTGCAGACCTGTCCTTTTGCAGGCTCTCTCATGGTATTGATGCCTGTGTGCTGCTGGAGTGATTGTGAGTATACACCAGCTCTCCTCCCTCCCCTTCACAGCTTCCTCCAGCAGTGACTGTAAAAATGTTATCTATTATCTATGAAAGATGTACTCTGAAGCACACTGAGATAAGACTTGCCTTGAGTCTGCTAGGAGATCTGTAGTAGAACCAGTCATCAACTGGGCCTAGATTTATTGCCTCTTTAACATGCTGCTCAGAGATGTCTCTTCTGCAATGCCTCTTTGCTTTTGGAAAGAAAATATCCTGAGCAGATTAGCCTACTCTGTTGCTCTTGCTGCTGCTCATACCTTCACAGTGAACCTGAGCTCTGTGTTGCTGCCAGAGAAATCCTGGTCCTATGGAAGTTGCTGGGGACATTGCTTCTGTAGAAATCAAGATACTAAGCAGTATTTGATTCCAAATAGCAGAGTTTCTTCCAGTGTCTTTCAGATCACAAACAGAAGTGCTGTTCACAGGGGTGTCAATGTATTGGTGGGAATTTTAGAAGAGTAGTTATTGTTCTTCTTTCTGATGTTTGTAGGTAAGATAAGATTGACAAGGAACAAAAGGTGGACTTAAAATTAACAATAAGAATAAGCTTGACTGAAATACAACCATACTGCAGAAAAGAACAGGTCATAGGGATTTTCTGAACTCCTGCAATGGAAGAATTGAAAGATCTTCTCATTTGATTCTTGGCAAAGTAAGGAGGGTGGTTAGCAAACATCCACCTTGGGCTTCTGGAGGGCAGACCTTGGTGTGTTTAGAAGACTGGTTGACAGAGTCCTTTGGGAGACAACCAAGTGATCAGGCCTAGTCAGCATGGGTGTAACTCACCATTCTGATCTGCATACATTTCAGCATTCAAGTAGGCGATACTTGTATCTAACTGGACTTAAGCTGAAGCCTTTTGAGGTTTCCTTTTGAGACAGACTCCATCTATTTCAGATTGGATATGTTTTAGCCAAAACTCAAGATCTGAATAATTTGTATCTGAATAGTGAACAAAGGAGTCTTGCAACACACGCTGTTCACATGGGTAGTATCACCTCATACAAAAATGCAAAGGTGATTAATGATAAACCTCCTGTTAACATTTACCTGACAAAAAGAAATAAAAAGGCATCTGAACAATGACAAAAAAAGAGCTAATGGTTGTTTAACACAAGAAATGCCAATATTTCAACAGTACTCTATAAATAATGGCCTGCCATTCTTCCTTCCTGTGAAATCATCTGTGCATATCTAGACTAAAAAAAAGGAAAAGAAGTGTTCAAGGGGAAACTTACACACCTAGCAGCAGTTTCAGAGGTGACTGGGAGCAATGTAAATACAAAATGTGTAAAGCTAACTTTAGCACATGATGGATAATAACTTCTCAGTGGCATATGTATGCCACTGTATGAAGTTCAACAAGGCCAAGTGCTGGGTCTTGCACTTGGGGCACAATAACCCCAAGCAGAGCTACAGGCTGGGATATGAGCAGTTGGAAAGCTGCCTGGTGGAGAAGGACCTGGGAGTAGTGGTTGATAGTTGGCTAAATATGAGCCAGCAGTGTGCTCAGGTGGCCAAGAAGGCCAACAGCATCCTGGCTTGTATAAGAAGCAGTGTGGCCAGCAGGGCTAGGGAAGTGATTGTCTCCCTGTATTCGGCTCTGGTGAGGCCGCACCTCAAGTACTGTGTTCAGTTTTGGGCCCCTCGCTACAAGAAGGACATCGAGGTGCTCGAGCTAGTCCAGAGAAGGGTGATGAAGCTGCTGAGGGGTCTGGAGAACAAGTCGTATGAGGAGCAGCTGAGGGAGCTGGGTTTGTTCAGCCTGGAGAAAAGTAGGCTCAGGGGCAACCTTATTGCACTCTACAGGTACCTTAAAGGAGGCTGTAGCGAGGTGGGGGTTGGTCTATTCTCCAGTGTTCCCAGTGATAGGATGAGGGGGAATGAGCTAAAGTTGCACCAGGGGAGGTTTAGGTTGGATATTAGGAAGAACTTCTTTACTGAGAGGGTTGTGAGGCATTGGAATGGGCTGCCCAGGGAAGTGGTGGAGTCACAATCCCTGAAAGTCTTTAAAAGATGTTTAGATGTTGAACTTAGCGATATGGTTTAGTGGAGGACTTGTTAGTGTTAGAATCATAGAATCATAGAATCATAGAATATCCTGAGTTGGAAGGGACCCTTAAGGATCATCAAGTCCAACTCTTGACACCGCACAGGTCTACCCAAAAGTTCAGACCATGTGCCTAAGTGCACAGTCCAATCTCTTCTTAAATTCAGACAGGCTCGGTGCAGTGACCACTTCCCTGGGGAGCCTGTTCCAGTGTGCAACCACCCTCTCTGTGAAGAACCCCCTCCTGACGTCCAGCCTAAATTTCCCCTGCCTCAGCTTAACCCCGTTCCCGCGGGTCCTGTCACTAGTGTTAATGGAGAAAAGGTCTCCTGCCTCTCGACACCCCCTTACAAGGAAGTTGTAGACTGTGATGAGGTCTCCCCTCAGCCTCCTCTTCTCCAGGCTGAACAGGCCCAGTGACCTCAGCCGTTCCTCGTACGTCTTCCCCTCAAGGCCTTTCACCATCTTCGTAGCCCTCCTCTGGACACTCTCCAACAGTTTCATGCCCTTTTTATACTGTGGTGCCCAGAACTGCATGCAGTACTCGAGGTGAGGCTGCACCAGCGCAGAGTAGAGCGGGACAATCACCTCCCTTGACCTACTAGTGATTGGACTCGATGATCTTGAGGTCTCTTCCAACCTAGACAGTTCTGTGATTCTGTGATATTTGTTTTTTCTACAGAATCTTTTGCACCACAAAAGTTAACCTCTCACCTACAAAAGAGATAAGAAAATGAGTGACTGCATAGCAAAGCTTTAAGTGTTTGTCCTATTCAGAACCTAACAATACTTTGCATCCTCTCTGAGGTATGAAAGCGAGGGATGGGTTCCTAGGACAGACCCTTTCCTTTGAGATATTTAGTCACAATTTGGTGAGGATCCAAGCACAGATTTTTACATCTCCTTTTTAACTTCTCTGCTCATGTCTGAAGACTTCACGTTTTGCCCATCTGGTTGCAGAAGGCTGAGCCAAACTCCCTCAACAATTCTTCTAGATAGCTGCTGCATTGCAGCTGACCAATTAGGCAAGCCTGAAGCACATTTGCACCTTCCTGATTTGAGAGGGGAGCTTGAAGCAATGCAGGAATCCTGCATGATAGTTGAAACCCACTTGGCTTCTACCAGGCTTCTTCTATTCCTCCTTCGGCACGTATTAGCCCTGGGTCAGTGAGATGGTGATGCAGGATGAGCATGGAGCCACCCAGTTTGTCCCAGGGCTTCTGCATCCCATGTTCGCCTGCAGACTTGAGCTAGAGGAGAATAGAACTTGGTCCTGGGAGTTCACTTCTTTATCAGTGCATTTAAAAAATATTGAAAGAGATAAGACCCTGGGCTGAACCTTATGCACAAGTTGTACTGTTTGCAGTGAGTACAGAAGGTTGCTTAAAGGGAGACCAAGAAGTGAGCCCCCTAGCTCATTGCTTTTGTGGCTTGTGACTGAATCCCACTAAAAACATCTTGTGATTTATTTCAGCTGCATAATAATATTACAAAGTAATAAAAATAAAGGCATATTTAATGATGTCCTTCCATTAAATGGTATGCCCTGGCTGTCTACAAATGGTTCTACAGACATACTGGTGCCTGTGTCTCTCAGTGTGGGGAGAGACATTAAATATCATCATAGAGTCCTATGTACCACCAGGTTATGCTACACAATTCATTTCCATCAGGAAAGTCTCTCTCTCTCTCTCTCTCTTTTTTTTTTTTTTTTTTTTTTTTTCCCTTGGCCGTTGCAACTTTGCTATACTAATAAACACAGTTGTGTAGTGGGACCCAATTTAAACAAACACTTGACATAGTAACTTCACTGGACACATCCAGAATGGGACATCTGGGTCTCATCACACACCAAAGGTCTCTCACCCTCTCATCTTCACAACATATCAGTGCTCTCAGGCAGAGCTCTCTTCAAGTCTTCACCATGCATTTGTTCTTTCCATTATTAGTTTTAAAAAGTCAGGCAATCCCTGTTCAGAAGAGAAAAGGAATAAGGGTCTTCAAGTGTACATGGGACTGCAAAAAAATGTGGAGGCGAATTGCAATTGTTGGATAAAAATCATTTACCAACATCCTCCTTCTTGAAGGGTTCCTAATTGTCTTACAAACTGCATAGAGATCACTTTTCTGTAAATTACAGCACTGTGAACTCCGTTGCAAATGAAGAGTGGCTCTGTCTGCTCTCCTGTTGCACAGCACAGGGTATGCCAGTGGATGCTGCCCCAAACAGAAGTCCAGCAAGGGAGGGCCAAGCACACCAATTGCTCAGAGTTTCAGAAGCCTGTTTCTGTGAAAAGTGCAATGAAGCATGCCTGATAGGGTATGTCAGGTGCCGGTTTGCTATAGAAAAATGGTAAGTGCATATGCTTTCTCCTCAAATCACCTCACCCCTGCTGTGACCACCACTGACAATACTCAGTAACCTGCCCATGTTGTGGGGGTGGTCTGCTCAGCTGGTGGCCCATGTGGCTACCTGGTGGAAGCAGAGAGGGAGATGCGGGAGCGACGGGTGCTGGAAGAGCACCTGAGGATGGCGATGCTTGAATAAAATGGTCCCTGCTTGAATACTGCTATGCAGAGGGTTTGGGTCATCTCTGACTCAAATGGTTTCCTGGATACCAAGTTACCAGCACAGCTTTCTGTGGCACTTGTGTTTTTCTTGACGGTTTCCCGTCTAGGGCTCTAGCAATATTGACCTTGGTTAATTATTCCCAGAGGGAACATATACACACAGCATCCTCCCACACAAGGCTGTGCTGCCAGATTAATCCCAACCTGCTGCAGAGGTGGAGGAATGGAGTATGGGGCAGGGAAAGCAGTGAGGGTTTGTCAAGCTGGCCAGGCAAGGGGACGGAGGGTGAACAGGCTCAGGGAAGGGGCAGCACCAGTCATCAGCACTGGAGCACCTTTCTGAGAGGAAAATAATTCTTCAAAACAATTCTGTCTTGTGGCTCATCTGTGACAGCTCTGTGTGACAAGTCTTGCAACTTGGCTAGGAAGGGAAGCAAAGCCTCATGGCAGGCGGCTGGGTCTGTCTAACAGACCCAGAGTGTTTTCTGAATCTGTGTGTCTAATAGAGACCTCATGTTCTCTGCCTGGTTTCTCATGGCAGCCTGCTATTCACCCAAAATATCAGCACAATGAGAATTTAATAACTTATGTCATAATTATTACATATTATACAAAATGCTGTAATTGTACATATTACATTATTCAGAATTAACATGTTGTTTTAGAGCAGCTTCCTTTGCACTCCTTCCCCAGTCATACTGGTCTTGGTAAGAGTATAGATGGTAAAAATTAACACATGCTGAAGCAAAATGCTTAATATTTGGTGCTTTCTTTACACTTCATACATAAGTGAGGAGAAGAAGGAGAAGGAGAAGGAGAAGGAGAAGGAGAAGGAGAAGGAGAAGGAGAAGGAGAAGGAGAAGGAGAAGGAGGAGGAGGAGGAGGAGGAGGAGGAGGAGGAGGAGGAGGAGGAGGAGGAAGAAAAAGAGGAGGGTGTGGAGGAGGAGGTGGAGGAGGAAGAAGAAGAGGGCAAGAAAGAGGAAAAGGAGGAGAAGAAGAAAAAAGAGAAAGAAGGAAAGACCAACATTTTCCCCCTTTTCAGTTTCCATTTAACTTATATTGCAGGTCTAGCCAGTTCTACTATGAAAGTGTAAACAAACCTCTTAGAGCTGGGGACGTGCGACTCAAAGAGCTTGGCTGGAGAGGTGCAGGGTCTAACTTTTAATCTGCCTTGCTCACCCCTCCAGGACCTTTTTTTTGAAAGCTGTTTTTCTGCACTCTAATGTTCTGCCAGTCACAATTTGTATTTCCAAACACATGAAAGAACTGTTTCCTGTCTCCAGTGGAAAAAGAGAGGAAAAAGGTATTTAAAGTCCAAACTAGACTTTCTTTTAAAGCCCACTACAGGAAAACACAAGCTGCTTCCCTGATGGGCACGGTTCAGGCGGCTGTGTGAGCCCGACCCCATGCGGGAGGTGTTAACAAGCCATGTGCTCAGGGTCGTGTTCCCGTTTCCAGTCCAGCGCCAGCTCCACTCGCTTGCACAGTAGTCGAAGTGGCGATCTGTGGCAGCACCCCAGCGAGGCATGATGTCACGGACCCTGCTCTCTAGCTGCCCCTCGCACGGCCAGCAGAGCCCCATCGCGTGGAGTTAATCATTGACATGGAAGCCTTGCCTCAGTCCTGACATGGGAGGGGGCCTGGCAGGGAGGCAGGACCCGTGAGCTGCAGCACTGGACAGTTTTGGCTCTTGCTGAGCCACTGAAGCCTTTGGGAGGTGCCTGGCACCACGGGGAGAGGGCTCATGGACAGGAACTGGATGCCAGCTCAGTGTTTGGAGGTGCTGTTTTATGTGTAGCAGCTCCCCACCACCACTCGTCTAATCTCTATTACATATCTACAGACAAAACAGCTACTTGGCATTGCATTGCGGATGTCTGCAACTTTTGCCAGGACGTTGAACAGAGGCCAGGAACTTGGGTGGAGACAGGAGCCAGAAGGTCATCTGGGGTTGCTGCTCTTTGTTAGAGCTAAATAACGTTGTGAATGTATTAAGCCCCTTTCCATGCACTGATTTTATTTTTTTTTCAATGCCTTCAGTACATATTTTTTTCTTTTTTTTTTTTTTTTTTTTTTTTTTTCCTTTTTCTGGGCTGGATTCATGTACAAATATGCAAAGCAGAACAGTCTGCTCATTTGTACTTAGCATGAAATCATGATTTTATTCATTTATTTATTTATTTATTCAGGAAAACGAACTGAAATACTGTAACAGCCTGCTCCGTGAGAACAAGACCTCAGGTTCTTTGTCACTTCCTCTCTTTCAGACACTGATCAGATGCTCATCTTCACAAAACTATCCAACGATTGATTTCATTATTGTTCCCTAAGAGAAGCAGTTTAAAAAAAAAAAAAAAAGCTGGAAGTGGGCTGAAGCAAATTGTGGCATCTGGAATTGCAAATCTGCTGCTGGATCCTGTGGTGCTGCTGAGCAGTAGTCCTCGTCATGCTGCCAGAGTCAGCTGGGACTGAAAAATCGCATGAGTGAGATCTGCATTTAATACAGCAGATGTTTTTATATGAGGTCAGTGGCTGTATGGATGCGTCTACCTGTAAGATGACCAAGTTTATGCATACATTATTAAGCCTTTAGTGTGGGTCTCCTTCATCAAAGAGGCTGCTGATGAAAGGAACAGTCCAAGTGACTGTTCTCTTCTTAAACTACAGCAAATATAGTTATGACTATAGTTATAACTATAGTTATAGACTTACATAGGGACGGTAAATAATGTGGCCTCAAGACAATCATGTTACAGTTTTTGTTTTGATACCATGGTAACTGCATGTCTGGGTGAACACACGGAGTTCAGGGATTCATGGCAAAACCTCTACACTTGTTAGACTGACAATGCTGTGGCTATAGACAAGTGCCTTCCTCCTTATTTATTTATTTATTTATTTTTGGATATTCTCATTAAAGTCGACTCATTCCTGGCTCTACTGCTTGGGGTGTGACAGTTGCAGAAGGAGTGTTGTTGCAGTTTACAGGGTGGCTTTTTGGTGCAAAGTCCCTCTTGCAGGAAGAGCTTCTCATCACTTTGCTAAACAAAAGGCAATGGGTGTGTTATGTGTCACCCAGCTGCTGATCTGGTTCATCCCTGGAATAGGATTGTTTTGTGTCGACTAAAAACATACGTGCATGTAAGATGCAAATACCCATGCATCTCTATATATTTATATACAGATATATGGATGCATGAACACAATAATCATAATAAAGAATCAATTAAATAATACATATATGTTTTTATACATATGTGCTTTTCCATGGAATCTTGCCAGATGATAGGTATAGTAACATGAAATATTTTCATGGCTTTGTTTATCCAGACTGGCACTGTTTTCCAGAGATATTATCTAATTCTAGCATCTGGAAGACTCTTAGAGTAAGATTTCATGGTAACCACAAATAACAAAGGGAGGAAGATTGTCGAAAGGTAAGAAGGCTGATCTTGATTTGCAGCAGGCAAGCTAACAATTCCCTGCAGTCTCTCAGTCCTACATCCAAGCCTCTTCATGCTGCTTCACTGTTTGGTATGGCTTTTTTTTTTTTCTTTTAAAAGGACAAGACAAATTGTCTAGCCACAAGAATTCAAGCAATGCTTTTAATCTCAGCAAAGAAATACGCTGTACTGCTTGGCTGCCTTTAAAGTCAAATATTGCAATATTTCAGCAAAAGGTGTATTGGTAGAAGGGGGAGCTGTAGCTTAACGTAGCTGTGCTGTAAAGCCTATTTAGCTCCACAGCACGTCATTTGCAGCCCAGAAACCCCCCTTGCCATCAGAGACAGGGTGAGGGACACTGCTTCTTCCCCACCCTTTTGCAGTGGCATGGCCCCCACAGCCCCCCGACCCTTCTTGGCCACAGCTGGACAAGCCAGTGTGGCTTGGCATGTCTGCTCCCCATGGGCAGCCTCACAAAAAGGTGCCTGCCACATCTGCTCTATTAAAGTCTCTGTCTAGCTAATAATGGAGGTGGGTATTTTAATAACCTTACTATGTTTTAAAAAAAGGACGATTTCACTGTACCTGTGCTACTCGGGGACCCAGTCCATCCCTGTGCCATAACAATCCCGTGAGAGCAAAGGGGAGTCACTGTCCTTTTCCATTCATTCCTAGCTCCCCCCTTCCCTCAAAAGACCAGAACATTTATCATGTAGTTCCTGACCACATAAAGAATCCAACATGTGGCTTGTAAGGTCAGAAAGGTTGATGATTCCTGGGTATGAACTCGTTATTAATGTGCATTTGGGTGTACTTTGTCTGTGAAAACAGACATGCACACAGATACACACACACGTATTGGAATCAAAAGGAACACGTGGTCTCTATCAGTCCATGTAACCAAATGCAGGATGCAGATGATCCAAAACAATAATAACTGTAGTTTTCATATCACAGAGTTCTGAAGAGATTTCATTTATCACATACTTACTGGCATTGCTCCAGCTCCAGGGACATATCTGAGATATGGATTTAAAAATATCCACAATAAAGCCTTTCTGCTCAGTTTAATGTTATGATTTTGAAGTGTAAAATTGCTTGACTCTAAAACCAGATCAAGTGCAATGCATCACCTGGATTCTATGAGTTTCCCTTTTCCAGTGGGATCATGAGAGTGTTCCTCCCCTTTCTTCAAGCCAAGGACCACACAACCTTTTAGGAAAAAGAATCTCAGGCCAATTACATCGCTGCTACCACAATGGTTTCATTTACAGGAGCAAAACACCAGACACATCTATATATTCCTATTTTCTCCATTTTGTCTCCTTGTTGCTATGGTATGAGAATACGGATGGCTTTTATTTTTGAAAATGCTAATGGTAGGTGGACGATCTTCTGAAGTTTCATGGACCACTAGAGGTCCCCAGACGGTGCCAAAAAACACACAGCTCACTCCTCCTTGCGAGTTTATCTTGGCCCATCAGCACTGCAGGACAAACTACTGTCTTTGGTCTCTTGCCAGCGTAATTGCAAGGAAGAAATGTCACGTTTGTACAAAGTTGGGGAAAATATTTATTTAGCAGGTGCATATGTGTTGTTTTTATCTGCCGATGGCTGGAGCAGCTCAGCACTCTGGAATGTACGCTGTATTTATGGAGGGGATTAATGGGCAGAGTGAAGGTTATTATCCTATAAACACAGCTGATCACATGCATCTGCCACTTCTCAGCGCCTCCTTATAAGAGAAAGGATGGGTTGGGAAAAGATCATCTGAAAGAGGGGCCTAGCATGAGGCCTTTAAATCCATATTTAGTTACTGAGCTGATTTTTTCAGAAGTGCTGCTCCTAAGTAACTCCTATAGTTCAGTAGGAGTCATTGTAATAAATATCTGTGTGTATGCATGCCACGTACCATAAATCACTTCATCTGCTATTGAAGTGCGGCCACTTCTGGGCAAAAACACGGCAGATGTTTAATACGTCATGTCACAGCAGCTCTCCATAGCAGATTTCAGCGGGACAGAAAGAATGCCATGAAGCTGCAAGAAGGATTTAGTTAGGCGAGACATAATTACCAAAGCTGGACTTTGTCCAGGACACTGGGGCAAACCCTCCTGCCTTTGCAAATTTGATTTTAACAACTTTAATTTTAAACACCTGATAGTCATATTTCTTGCCAACGGCATAGACTGCTGAAAGAAAAAGAGGCAGCACTTCCTAAGTGAAAAAAAAAATCTCAGAAAATTAAGAAAGAAAAAAAAAGTGTTTCCTCCTATATGGTTTGTGACACCTCTGTGGGAAACCATGAAATACCCAGAGCAGAAACACACCTTCTGGGCTGTAATTCAGCCTAGATTATACTACCCCATAGCTTGTGCCAACATTTTGTGTGTAGAAGTGATGAACTGTAAAAAGTGGAACTGCACAGAGGGACCAGTGCAGGGAGTCCAGGTCAGAGCAATGTAGAAACAAAACACGAGGAACCTGCCTGCAAAATAGATGAATAAATGTCTTTTGCTGTTAAGATGTGTATATACGTTAGCTTTTATTGATGACACTGCAAATATCCCCAGCTTACAACTGAATGTTTCAACACGCCAACTTGTTTATGTGGAATTAAATTGAATCTACAGCATTACAACAAAACAAACTTAGGAAAATTAATATCTGAGAGCAAGCAACTCGTGTAACACAGACTCTCTGAATCTCCAGAGGAACTTTGTTGACCTAGGCTACCCACTAGATTTGCCAAGTGAACAGAAAAAATCATCTCCCGCAGCAGTTCACAAGCTTTGGAGTAAGTCAGTTCTGATCCTGCTACAGTGCAGGGGGCTGGACTAGGTGATTTCCTAGGTTCCGTTCCTGCCAAACATTTCTGTGACATTAAGGCCCATCTCCAGAACCTATTAACATGGATCCAAAAGACAACAGTGGAATAATAAAGCATCTAATGCAGTAAATTCTCCAGGAAACCAGTGCTATCCTACAAAAGGATACCTATCAACAGTTTGCAATGGAGTTGCTTTAAGTAGAAGAAAGCTGTACTTGCATCATGCTAAAGAAATTGAAAGCATGCAGAGGATCTCTTTTCCTGGCTACCTTGCCCAAGTGAAACAACCTTCTTCTGCTGAAAGGAATCTAATGAAATGATCCATATATGAGAGATTATTTCTGTGTTTGTACAAAACAGAAAACAAGTGTAAGGGCTGTTCTGGGACTTGCTCTGTCCCATTTTCAGCCAAGGTTGTGTTGTATCTGGGACACATTTATTTTATCTGGAAAAAAAACCTGAACTATGTATTTCTCAAATGCATATAGAATCACTGAATGGTTTGGGTTGGAAAGGACCTTAAAGACCACCCAGCTCCACCCCCCCTGTCACGGGCAGGGACACTTCCCACCAGACCAGGTTGCTCCAAGCCTCATCCAGCCTGGCCTTGAACACCTCCAGGGATGGGACATCCACAGCTTCTCTGGGCAGCCTGTGCCAGGGCCTCACCACCCTCTGAGTGAAGAATTTCCTTCTAAATATGCCGGTCACACCACAGTATCGGCTAGGCTGTGGCTGTTGAGTACTTCATGGTCACACATGCAGTTCGTATTGGTAAGACAGGAAGGAGGGGGGCTCAGGTAGATGTGCTTGTACCTCTTTATCAGTATGTGGAGGTTACAGTGTGTCACGGATTCCTGATGCGGTCTCCCTTCTGCTGTGCAGTCCTTACACAGCTGCATAAGACCTTAAAACAGTGCTGCTACTATTTCCTTAATGCCTTGATTCTTTGATTTCTGAGTGCATCCCAATGCCTCTCATCATGAAAGAGTGCTGCTTTAGGATTTGATAGATAGCCATACGCCCATACAGCCAGTCCAACTCTAAGGTCAGCAAAGAAGCCCTGACCAGCTTTGGTGGTCAGAATTAGACTTGGTATGTTCAATGCCTTGTTTAGCCACAGTGAAGCAGACCAAAGCTTCAGTACGCTGCCTTTTCAATCAGGCCTGTTGCCTCATTTAAAGAATGGGAATGTGCTAGACCTCCATAATATAAAAACAAAAATAATCTTTTACACCTACATACTGATGTATCCCGCTGTGTATAATGTTTAATGAGAAAGTGCAATTAACGAGATGAACAAAAGAATGACATATTCCATGTTTCACGGTTTCTTTGTCAGCATGTTAATGAAATAAAGATAGACATGCTTTATCTACACTATTGATGAAGCTCAGTCTCTAATCAGAGGTTTGTTGTTATTTTTGGCTGTCATACACAAACACAAAAAAGCAGAAACCATTTAAAAAATCTTTTAAAACCTCTGCATGTAGAAAGGAGGCAATGTCTTTACATAGTTAGCTGCTTGTCAGTTTAAAGTAACTAAAAGAACCAGTGCAAAACATCTAAGCCTCATTTTCCTCTGGCAGAAACCAAGGTGTTTCCACCATGGATTAGTGGAACTATAATAGTGTACACCAGGGGGGATTAGGCCCTGTGGTCCAAGTATAAGAACTTCCAATTGCAAATACTGGTATGGAAACATTTCCCCCGTCTCTCTCTGTTGTGTTACTGTGCACTTCTAATATCCTGTCATTTCAAAGAACATTAACATTATGTATTCAGCAACTAGAAAGACATCAACTTGTCTCCCTGGCAAAAAAACTCTTTTCTAGCCAAGCACTGAATTCACAGTCACAGCTAACTGAGAT
Source organism: Netta rufina (assembly GCF_964035555.1). Taxonomy (NCBI): domain Eukaryota; kingdom Metazoa; phylum Chordata; class Aves; order Anseriformes; family Anatidae; genus Netta; species Netta rufina. The sequence goes on from NC_140123.1 coordinate 136,644,007, forward strand.
GCTATAAACACAGACAGGCTTCATTTTCAAACAGGGTCTCTACTTTTGAGTGCAAATATATTTATTCCACTATGTATATTCCAATATATATATTCCACTCATGGGCCAGTATCTGCTCATTATCCAAAAAATGTGTTGCTGATAACTTCAACAACTGTTTTACGAATTCCTAGGACATTATGGGTCCTGGTCCTGGTCCTTTTGATGCAGATATTTCCCCTTAAATGTACACTTTAGCAGTGAGCTATTATGGAATTGATGGGAAAAAATATTCTTTCTTGTTTCTCTGGGACAGCAGTGCATCAACAGTCATTATTTAATAAAGAGATGTATCCCTTTTCCCCTTGGAAGAAAAAGACTCCACTTACTTCACTATAACCTTGTGCATGGCAGACTTACAAGCTTTCATGCACAGCTCATGTCAACCTGGTCAGAAGTAATTCTGCAGGTAACCTTGCTACAAAACAAAAAGGTGCACAGTGTCATCAGTCTGATTTAAAATCACAAACACACAGAGAAAGAGTTGTGCAATTTTTCTGAATTAGTGTAAATCATCAAACTTTAAAAATATAGCTTAACCTGTTCTAATTACAAGCAAAGTTTAAAAATAAAAACAAACATACAAAAAGCTCAATCACATGCCTTTATGCCACATCTCAGTGTGGTGAGAAGCTTGTAATAGAATGGACTGGCCACAAACACACCGAATGCACTACCAGCAGCAGTTGCCAGGCTGACCCTTACCCTGCTTCACTTGGGTAAAACTCCCTTTGATATCAGTCAGAGCAACTTTTGTTCCTCACTACATCAAAAATTCAAGAGAGAAAATCTCATCTTGTGACTCTCATGCATGCAGCTGGAAACTGGCTCTGACCACAGTTTGCTGAGGATCTTTATTTCAGCATATGGAAACAAACTAAAATCACTGTTTTCTGCCATTTAGGGTCAAACCAACTATTATTTATGTCTAATCACTGTAGCTCTTAATGGCGAAAAAAAACCAACACACTATACCATCCTGATGTTGCATGTAATGCAGAGTGTATTACTTGCTTACTCCATTTCTTGTGTGCACACCTGACACGCATGCACGTGCATGTTAATTTTTACTACCCAAGAGAAACCTTGGTTTGTTTAGATTTGAGATGAAAAGTAGTGTTCCATCATCACATGACATTCTAAAAAAGCTGACATTTACAGAGCTCTTTCCAAATGTGTTCATTAAACACTGCATGCATCTTACAGCCATATGCAACAGTATAATTTACTGTGTATATTTTATAGGTTTCTTTTTCTGTTTTACCCACTGATTATTATGTGCTATAAAACCTCAATTATCCAAACTAGTCAGGGAAATTAAAAAGGGAAATAAAAAGTAGGTGATGGAAAAGTATATGTTAACAAATGCCATAGAAAAAGTGGTCCATGCAAAATCAGGAGGAAGAGAAATTTCAGTGTTATTAATGCCCTTTCTCTCCTTACAAAAACATTATTAGTATGAAAAAAAAGCACCAAGTGGTAACTAAATAGTCTCCCCCATTTGTAGCTTTTTCTTATAAGCAGCAAGCATTTAAAAACACTGTGGACAAATGCACTGCAAATTTTATCTTCATTTTCCTTGTGCAAACTCATAGACCTTGATGGTATAGCACAGGTGAAAAAGATGAATTTTTGACCAGATGATAACAGGAAAGCCTTCAAAGATAAAAAAGTATTTCTGGAACTTTCTACCCATAACAAGTTGATCTACCTCATTCAATTCTTCCATGGTGGGAAGAATTACAGGACTAAAATGTCTGCTGATATAAATGGAAACTTTCCCAAGTAATTTCAGCTTTCTCCATTTACATCCCAGAAATAATACATGCTTTTGGCACCAAAGTGATTTACTTATACTCCAAACAGGTACAATTCTGTACCTGAAAAAAATCACAGATGCAGCTAGGAATTATTTTTAGTGTGTCAGACCAGTAAAGTTGAGATGGTGAAATTTAGTAAATCATTGCTGCTTAAAGGAAAAAACAGGATATGCAAAGACATAACGATACAAAAAGCCCAAATTGTACAGTGACATTTCTAAGCACAGTATTAAACGTGCAAACTTGTTTTAAGTGTCCACCACTTTCTCATATTCAATGATTTTTACTGCATGTTAAACTGCTAGCCTTTGCCAAAGTCTATCATGTCCAAAATTGCTAACCAGTGTTTTTTAAGGCCAATAATTTCTCAGCAAAGTGATTCCAGTTGATTTGTCCTGACCCCATTACAATTTTTTTGTGTTTGTGACTCTTCACTGCTGCTATCATGAATACACATCTGCATGTGATGTTCCGAAGTGTCCACTGCCCGCACAAACAGTTTTTGAATGCTGAGGAAATCCAGCAGACGTTTCTAACCTCTCTGGTGCAGGACAATCCTGTGCTTGCTTTCAGAAAGTTGGCTTCTTTGCAGAAGCTTGTGTATTCGTCTTGATTTGCTTCTTTGCTGAGTAGTAATCTAGAGAACAACATGTAAACAGACAGAATTACAACTGCAATAGCGATAAAGGCTCCTTCAAAGAAATATCTCAAATCTTATTTTATTGTTAAAGAAGCCATTTAGACTCCTCTAAGGCTCGTGAATGAACAAAATTAAATACCCTTAGTATGTTCCACATAAAGCTGTGTAATACCAAACAAAACAAAGGAAATGTGCTGGCTTTTATCCAGTAAAGATCAAAAGACTTTCAACCCTATTACGCAAGCTGAGCAATGTGACATTTCATTCCAACTTTTAGATCTACTATGGCAGTGCTTTTCAGTCAGAAAGAGTTATTTTTTTTTTCACCTTAAAATAACAAAAAATACTCTGTAAAATATCTTCGAGAGAAACTATATTTATGGAGCACTTTATTTCTGGTCAAATGGTCAAATGCGAGTTCAGGGAGGACTGCATAAAACTTTGCTCTATCACTGAATTATAAGTCATTCTTCAATTAGACAGTAAGTGCTGTAGCTTAAGAGAATACATTTTACTTTTCCATATATTCATGTGGTTGAATCTTTGTTTCATGTGTAAATGTAAGTCAACTTGTATTACAGAACTACAATTACAAAAAAGGGTTTATATAAGAATTATCTCCCTGCCTCCCAGTCTTGCACTGAAACATTCTTTTCAGGTAAATAGGGCAAAATGTACTGAAATAGAAGCTAGATGCTTATTTACGTTTAGAGTTAATGGGGTTTACTTTGTGTAAATTATTTGTATTCATACTAATGAAACTATTCCAATTTAAACCAATAGAGGATGTGGGCTTCCTGACGTTTAAACTTGAGCTTTCTGTAGAGTCAAATTGGCAGCATGAATTCTTGTATTATTTTTGGTACCAAATATTATTGGCAGGAGGACTGGAATCCAACAGGCTTTCACAGCCAAGCTTGTGCAAGGGGATTCCTGCAGCCAGCTTGCTTAGGGATATATATGTCTGCATGGCACGGTGTGATGGAGCACAGCAGTACCTGAGCTAGCTCTGAGTCAAGCTTCTGGAGCAGGACTTGGTCTCAAGGAAAGTGTATTCTCCCAGGCAGGAGCACGCACAGCTAACTCTGTAGAAGAGCAAGTCCCTGAATTGCTACAATTCACTACAGGCTCTCAGCAGAGCAGCAGAGAAAAGGAGTAGCAGCAAGAAAAAAAAGCTTACAGTGCAAAATGTAATCCTTATTTCTCCTATTTAAAAGACTTCTATATAGCTATCCTCCCTTTTATTCTAGGAAAAGAAATACATTAAGGTTAATGATTAGTAGATGAGAAAATTTAGAAAAGACTTAAATAATAATTATTCCCATTTCGGCCTGTGAAGGATTTCAGCCAGAGCCCAGCTGCTCAGACACTCACATGCACAACAGCAGAGCCCAGTTTTAGAATTGATGGAGGCACTTAATAGTCAGGGAGATGCAGGTTCCCTAGAGCTGTATTCAGAAGGTTTAGCCTCCACCTAAGACACTAAACAGAGTCTGTGGAAATTGGCTGGTTTGCCTGGAGGACTCTAAAGAGCACTTGCACTGGCATAAGTACTGAGTAGGACTATGCTGCCTGCAGCCTGTCAGTTGGAAAACCTGGGCACAGGCACCTAGGAGGGAATGATTTCTGTTGTTTAAATATACTTACCTAAATGACTGCTTTCCTTTCTACCCCATTTTCTCCCATCTACCTTACAGAAAATGGAGTTTTTGAACTACCTGTTTCAGAAGCAAGGCTGCTAGTGAAAACACAGGATTGTTAATGATTTTCTCAACCTTGACCTGTAGCAAAAGAGACTTATTTATGTCTCCCAGAAGAGCCAAGGTCTAAGTGTATCAGGCTGAGACAGGCCAAAAGGTTTGGAAAAGAAGAAAAGTATAAAGTTGGCATGGTTCATCAACCCTGGTTAGTGAAGAGAGAAAAAAAAATGAGAAAAAGGAAAACGTGAAAAAAACTTAGTGCCTGTAGCTGAGCTGCTTTTTGAACTTGAGGCTTTCCCAGAAAACTGAACAGAACCACACTGGGACCGCAATGAAATGGAGAGAATGGAGATGGGGTAGTGTACACAAAAGGGGTGGGAGATAGAAGGGAAAACCTACTTTCATGCTGGTTAGTTCTCTGCATGTCTGAGGAGTCAAACACAGCAAGAAAACCTCTGCTCCTTCCACTCTAGAGGCGCCAACATCCACAAAACCCAATGGCTGTTTTTTAATGTATTGATATTTATTTAATGGGCCACAGCTGTCTTTTAAAGTCTAAATTAAATACACATTGTTGGATCTTAATGTAAAGCATTACAGTGTTCTTGTTGACCAGGGGAGAATGCAGATAGCTGTTTTCAGATCAAATCCCAGCCCCCAGTGCTAAACTAACCTTTCATTATGGGATGGCAGAAGTTGAGCAAATGGGCAGAAGCACAGGCTCAGACCATATCAGTAGGTATCGTTTTCCTGGAACACCATGTTTCAGTTTTGAGTTAATTACTTCAGTCGTGCCCAGAGGAAGGAGTTTGCTGCTGCTGGAGCGGAACTTCTAAGGCAATACACAGAGCTGGCAATACTTGGAGCTGGCTCTGTGTATGTGCCTCCGTATGTGCAGGAATGAGAGAGGAACCAGTCTCCAAGCTTCACCAAAAATGACAACTGTGAACGATTTTCCTGGCCCATCTCATAGACCCAGATTCCTTGGGGAGAAGGGTACCGTTGTTAGACTAAAGTGTTTTCTCTTATGAAAACATATGTGGGAAAGTGTTAAACTGTGCAGAGTGGTATTTTGGTTTCCACATCCCCTGTTGAAATGTTTCTTGCCTGGGGAAAACAAAACGGAAGAAAAATATCCCCTGGAAATATCTGCATAATTTACTCCCACACACCTAGTGAGAGATTTACAACTGAACAGCAATTCCCTCAAACCATCACAACACTATGCTCTGAATTACACTTCTGTACTCTTACCTGTAAATTATACTGTTAATTAGTTAATGGCTGTAAAGTGCTTTGGAGAAGAAAAGAGCACTCATTAAACATCATTGTTCTGTACTCTAGTGTACAATGTTCCACTCTTCATTAATCTTCAACCTCTTCCTGAACCTCTCTCCAGCAATTAAGTTTTATACCCTCAAATAGCAAATTACTCTATTGTCTGATTTACTGAGATCAACATCACTTCTCAGAAAGTGTTTCCTGAAATCTTAACTTCAATTATCTTCTAGGCAATTTCAAGCTGGTGTCTCAAGTGAAATTCTCAAATGAAGATCTTTGGTCTACGTCTTGAAAGTCTCAGTCTTGGATAAACCAAACGCCCAAAAAGGACAAGGGTAAATAATCTATGGGATTAGATTTTTCAACAAGCTCAAATTCCTGTTGAGAAGAGAAAACGAGGGGTCAGATTTTCAGAAGAGCTCAGCATGCAGAATGCTGAGGACTTTTAAGAACCTAAAGCTCTTTTAGGTTCTTAAACTCAGTGCTGAAACTCTTTCCTTTGTACATCTGGCAGCAAATCCTGGTTTAAAATCCTAGGCCCTTCTGCCACCTGGCCAAGTTTAAGATTGATATGTCCTTAAATATCCTGGATGCCTTCACGGACTGTAATACTCAATCTGAAATTAGCAGGAGAGCTGGCTACTTTCTCCAGTTTTTGGTCTTTCTCCAGAAGGCCTGACTGGGTGAATGGTGTTTCTTATTGCACTTGGGAAAGAGAGCACATGGCTAAGCCTATAAGAAACAAACCTCTCATCTGCTGGGCAACACTGTTTTCCTGTTGGGTTCCTACTTGAGAAATAACTCCACTGCTTTTCTCACACTGCCTGTCTAACCATTCTAACCATCCTCCCACAAGAAGAGGTCATTATCTTATTGCTCTGACACTGACAAGACCCAAACAGATCTTTGAGGGCCAGGAGGGTGGTTGTGGCACAGCGCCTTTGGAAAACACATCACATCCCCATTGATTTATAGTTTGTTTTCTTTCAGATGCTTTTTTGAAGGGCTGCACTTTCTTTAGGACCAGTGTATGGGCCTGCCAAAGAATTTCTAAACAGCTGCTGGAACTAGGTTTTATCACCCGAGCAATACCAAAGTCTCACACACCTGTTAAAGATGTCTGTCTTCTTTTCTTTCCTTCTGGGATCCTCTTGGCTCCTATTTTCATGGAAGTTTTGGGCTTCTCCGTCAGTGCTATCTGTGCAAAGTGGTGACTGTTGTCTTCCCCGTCCAGGGGCCAGTACAAGTGCTGTAGTGGTCTCCGAGCCTCTCCCACCACACAGCTGTAGAAAGCAGGGACCTTGTGGCCCTCCAGCCCTTCCCACTGCAGTAGCCCCTCCACTGGCCTGTCCTGCAGGAAATCGAAGTTCCACTTCTGCTGAGTCCCCTTTGCACCATTGTGCAGGATGTGCTGGAAGTCCTGCTGCAGCTGCTTGTGGTCTACGGGGCCAAAGAGGTTCCTCCGAGCACATGCGGTCTTCTCTGGCCTCCGCTCCATCTTTTCTCCTCTGTGCTGCTCTCTGGTGAGTATGTACAGCGGTGATTCCCTGCCAAGGACAGAAAGACCATCAGCCACTTTGCATGCTCCATTTATAGATGCTGTGTGCTCTTTAGAAGGGAATGTGGCAGTAACCTCCGATACTTTTCATCCTGCTACAGGGAACTTTGGAAGAAATTTATCCCAGTCTCCAGCCCAGAGTGAGAATTGCCATCGACTTCTATAGGATGCATCTGTTGCAGCAGCTTTGACAGGGAACAGGTGAGCGTGAAATGCCTTCTTCACCTCTTTTGTGCCTCCTTTATACCAAGTGGGGGTTTGTCCTAAGGGGACAGAGTCACACAAGGAAGTGGAGAACACTCTTTGAGGCAGTGACTGTTATTTTCTTTTGTTATGCTCTGTTTACATTGCCTAACAGTGGGCGTTTTGGGGACTCAGACTGCTGTGAATTGCTGCAGTAGGAATTGCAGCAAAAGACAGAGAGCACTGGGGTGGCACTTAAGTCTAGCAAGAGTATTATCTTAAACAAGGGACAGGGAGTGAAAAGGAGGCATTCCAGGACAAAGAAGGGTGATGGAAATCAGAAAAACATAGAACACATGCTTCTACTGTACTTTTACAGCAAAGGTGGTATTACTTTCCTAACTACTCCAACCTTTTTTTTTTTTCAGCATTGATCAAGAATGAAGCTAAGATGATCAGAGCTATTACTTGCTTCTTGCCCGACATTTTCATTCCCCTTTCCTTAAGTAATTGCCTCAGAAATGGTTCCAGTCACAGACACAATATGGGTCTTGTTTCCTGTAATGGCAAATCCCATTCAAGCACCTGTGGGTGGACTTCCCACCAGGAAAGCCAGCATGGTGACAGAAGAGATGGGTTTTGCACCCTCCCCTGGCAGGTAAGGTGGGAGCAGAGCAAAAGAGAGGAGAGAAATCGTGCACTTTGTTGATTTCATAGGCCAGTAACGGCATAAATATACCAAGCACATTCACCTACTAATTCCTGCTCAGATCTTTAATTTCTGGAAGAGTTTGAAGATAGATCTTAAAGGTCACAGAATCACACAGAATCACAGAATTTCTAAGTTGGAAGAGACCTCAAGATCATCGAGTCCAACCTCTGACCTAACACTAACAGTCCCCACTAAACCATATCATTCAGTTCTTTCTCTCTGCATCCACAAAACTCAGCCCCTCTTTCAAGCTGTGATGTGTAGCTGCAGACAAGCTAAAAAGAAACCTCATAGATACATTAGCAAAAAGCCACATTTTGGATTTGTTGCACTATTGAGTTCTGAAGGGATTGAATTCTGAAGAATTTGCCACGAAGCTAAGAGAGGTTAACCAGTGATTTGTCTACAGACCATGCAAATAGTCTAAACTGAAGCAGCAGAGTTCCTACAGAACCACAAGCTTTGGGCTTGGTCTCCAACATCCCAAAGAGTGCTTCAGCCACAGCAGACACAAACCCAGATTTAATTTGTTTAACCACCCCTCCATATTATTTTTGCAGGGTTGTATCTAATCTAAGTGAACTGTGAGCATCTCCTGGCAGTCATGCCCAAGTGCTTACTCTGAGATGGTCACTTTGTGGCTACGGTATCAAGAGCTTGTCGGCAACAGGGCGCTGCTGGCACGTTATCTGGTTCTGCACACAGTCTGCAGCAGAAAACTTGGGCAGCGAGGGGATGTGGCCACCTCCTCCCAGGTGAAAGTTGAGTGTCAGTTTTGCAATTGATAATGCAACCCAGCAGTGGAGCTTCAGAGGCAGAGGGGCACCTGCATCTATTTGTGAACCTTTTTCCTTGCCCTTGGTGGCTCTGAAACTGTGGCCTGCAAATGTGTGGCCCACAGCTGCTGGAAATTAAAGCAGAGAATGCCAGGTATAGGTTGCCCTTCTGGCATATGTATTTATTTCCAAGTGTTGTGTGCAGTCCTCCGGAAGGCTAATGGCTCCCAACTGCAAAGACAGGCACATGGGACCTCTGGGATGGGAACCAGAGAGGTACTGCTTAGAGAGGCCCATCTGGGACTCATCATTAGGGTTAACATGACCACGCTGCCTCCCAGGCTCCAGCCTGCTGCCGTCGGCGGTATCACACCATGCCACGTAGCTGCCCCAACCCATTTGGTGTGTGCCACCAGCACTCTGCCCCATGGGGACACAGCTGACAGCTGCCCACCAGATGCTCCTTGCTCCTATCAGGTCCTAGAACTTTCCCAAGAAGCATCTGAGAGCACACCAACAAGGAAAATCCTCTAGGTGGCATCCAGAATCCCAAAACCTATCTCAAACTTTTCCTGGAGCTGTGTGCAGTCTTGCCCTCAGCCATGGGGATGCTCAGCGGTGCTGGTTGTCACTGCAGCTAACAACAACCACACTGCTGCTCTGCTGCTTTTTCATCTGGTGCCAAGCCCCCAGCAGTTTAATCTAAGCTCATTCAAAGACAATCTATCAGCCTTAGAAAGGGATAGGCAGTGCTTTGAAAGAAATGTGCACTAGGAATTGTATTAGGAATTGTCCTTTTGTAATAAGTGAATACGGAAGAAATAAGGTATTTATCAAACATTTGTGGCCTTCACTACTTTTTTTAAATTTTAATAGAACATATGAATGAACCAGAAGAGAATCTGCCTTGCTCTGTTCCTGATTACAGGAACATGGAAAGAGCTGCTCCAGTGCAGGCTACGAACCCAGTGCCTTGTCTTTAAAGCTGTCTAATTCCAGGTGTTTCAAAAGAAGATAAAAAGCCTGCAGAGAGGATAATTATAGACTAACCTTTCCCTATGGAAAGTTTCCTCCTAATGCTCTTAATTATGTCATGAATCATAAATGCTTATAACTCTTCTAAACTTACATCATACATATATACTGACTGTTGTCGTTTCCATTACTCATAGTCACATCCAGGGTGAAACGCTGGCTCGGCTGAAGTAAGCGCAAGTTTACTGCCGCAGAGCTGGGATGCCTTTTTGCAGAGCTCTTTCCAGGTCTCATTTCCAAAGCTGCACTGTCACCGCTCCCACGCACTGGTCTGAGCTGCGGGGGTGCGTTAAACACCTGTAAAACTAGACAGAAATACTTCTGAAGTGCAGAAACATTACTGCTAGGGGCTTCTCCTTCTTAATCCATGGTTTCTAAGAACAAGCTGCAAGCCCCGTCCTGCCAGCCTTACACCTACCTGTACGAGCACTCCTACTAGTGCCAAGACACAGGACAAACAGCTGAAAGATGGAGCTCTTCACTACCAGTGGCCATGCCCGATTTTCCCCAGATCTGGGCTAGCTTGAATGAGCTGGAAAGGAAATATAAACTTCCCCACTTACTTCTTGAGTCCAACTTTTAGAGCATCAGTGGAATGGTGGGTTGTAGTTATGAATTTCCCATGTATGCACAATTTTAAATAAATAAATAAGAGACGACACTATCGGAATGGATGCTGTGCATTTTTTGCCTTTGTTCTTACAGTGAAAGCTTAGTCCCTACATGATTTGGACACCAAGTGAGTGTCGCTAGCCATAAATGCTGTTTTCCATCACAGGTGCTTGTGTCCCTCCTCTCACCCATTTTTCAAACCCAGCTGGGAAAGGGTAGCCCTTCCCTGGGGGTGAAGGGGCAGCCCCCTTGCTCCTCTCGTGGCCACAACAAGGTGCCTTCACTTCCCCCAAACACCACCTACCCCATTTTGGGCCCCCCTCCGCCGGGTGGAGCTCGATACAGGCATGCCCATGGCCCTGCACCATGAGGCCCTGTGGCCGCCCACAGTCGGCTCTGGCCTGCCTGGCTGCAGGGTGCTGAGCTGACATGGGGTGCTGAGGGGCTGGGGGAGCAGGGGCTGCTCACCCGCACAGCAGAGAGGGGTTCCTGGTATTCAGGGGGAACCTCCTGTCTGCCAGTTTGTGCCCACTGCTTCTCGTCCCCTGGCACTGGCACTGGTGAAATGAGCCTGGCTCTTTGCTCCCGGCCCTCGATGACCTGTGTCACCCGGTGCCCTTGGGACGGCGCACGCAGGCTGGAGCCCTTGTGCCAGCCCCCACAACCCCACCATGGTGGCCCCAGCTGCGAGGTGGTTTTGCTAACGCAGCATGGACAGGGCTGGCTGGGCATGAGGGTGCTGGGAGAGGCCAGTCTGTGGCACGCCTGTTTACATATCATCACCATCAGCAGAATAATTTCCTGAGCTTTAGCAATACTTAGCATTTCTACAGAAGTAAAGTGTTTTCATGTTCAAATTTCCCAGTTGCTCCCTGAAGACATGTGAGGCAGACTGAACAAGCCCTTTGAGGGAAGGTAGGCTTATATTCCTTACTCTGTTTTCCAGGTCCTCATACACAGGGAGAAGAATCCTGACCTGCTGCCACACATGGGGAATGGCTGTGCGGGGACTCTGCGGTGGGAAGGTGACCATTGGGTGCCAACAGATGGCTGAAACCACACATTTCAGCCCCCACACCTGTGGGCTTTCTAAGAAAGCCTCATGTTTTAAGCAAATTTTTTTCTTGAGATTGTTTCTTTGTCAAATCACAAGCTATGAAACCATATGTTTCAGTGGCAACATTTATTTTTATTGTAGTCTAGGTAGAGTAATTTCCTTCTGAAGTAACAGAGCCATTTATGTTAGGGTTTTGTTTGTTTCACAGCAAATTGAACTCTTTGGAGACAATTCCTTTTTTTTTTTTTTTTTTTTTTTTTTTTTCCTTCTGGATTTCTAATTGGCAAGGGGAAGCTCAAATTAATAATATAGTTTGTGGTGTAACAGCATGTAATCACGTGCCTTATCTTAGGCACATGGATATATTTATGCCAAATGCTGTGAATCATCCTTTTAGCTGCTTCAAATCATGACCTGAGGTTTCATAAGATTATAGAGGCAATTCATATTTAAGCATCACCTCATCCTCAAGGTTCTGCTTTTGGTTTGCAGTGTTCTCCTTGCAGCAGAGATTGCTTTCCAAAGGATTATTCTCCAAGTTAGGCTTCCCATCCATTCTAAATTTCTGAGATCACTCTCCTTTGATGTCTCTCGGTCTCAACTTGATCCCCAGATACTGCCTTACAATTTATCAGTAGGAGGAGCAGACAGTGGGGTGACGTAAGGGCTTGCAGCAGAAAGGCGGCCATATGTATGTGCCTGTCTTTTCATTATGCACTGGTCGCATCCTCCTTCACCTTTGATCCATTGAGGTCATCACTTTAAGATATGATGCTGCCTTTAAAGTTCTAGATGAAAAAAAAAAAAAAAAAAAACGGTTAAGGATGGCTGGAGCACCAGCATAGTACATCTTTACAAAGAATATTTTTTCTCATTTCTGGTTGTATAGAGTTTTGGAGCTTCCTGATTTGGTGCATGCCAGTAAGACTTAAATTTTAAAATAATACAGTTTTTGTATTCCTGAACAATATGTGACATCTAGAACCAAAAACTGAGGAAAAATGCAGGACAGTTGTAGGTTGGTGAGAAAGAATCATTAATGCAAGGCAAATGTGACATGTGAAGAGTGACATTTACATTATTATATCAGTTTTGGTCTCTATGCAATGCTAAGAACTTGTATTTTCTGTAATTTGTAGCCTTTATGAAGTGTGAGTGAACCAAAAGACAAATTGCTGCATGAAGCCAGAATTCTCTAATAGTGTGTGCCTTGAAAAATGTTACGGAGTAAGTTCCTATCTTCAATTAATTTTATAAGTGGAAAGATAAGTGGAGAATGAAGAATCAGTGCTCCATTATCTGTTCACCTGTTCACGAGAGATTAATTTTCAGATAGGCTTAGGAATATGTACTATAACATAAAACCAGACATAAACACAGGAAAAAATATGGACTGGACAATCACCCACACTCCTTTTATCCTCTTACACTGCATTTAAAATACCATCACAGAAACTAGACCCTGTATGATTTTGAGGGCATAGGAAAACTCCAGATGTTTTTCTCCCCACTTTTTCCCCCAGAGCAGGTTTTCCGTTAGTTTTCATGTCTGCAATGCTCCTCACCTATTGAAACAATGCTACTTTTGCTCTCTTAATCCTCTTAAGTAAAAACATAGCTGGGAGGCTCTGCATTGGGAGGGAGGGGGAGAGAGCCCTCTCTGCAGGGAGAAAAAAAGAGGATGGTGACTGTGGGTGCTGGTTGTGAAAAGAAGCAGTGTTGCGGCTGGCTTCAGCCTGAAAGGCAGTGACTCCCACACTGCAGTTCTTGGTGCTTAGAGCTGCACTGGTGGGACAACTGTGTGCTTTGGTTGGATTCAGGATTGCACGATGGAGGATGAGGAGGGCAGGGAGAGCAGGAGAAATAGAGAACGTATGGACTTCCTGTAGCAAAGTGTGGTATTACTTAGCTGGTAGCTCTGTCCATTCTGCATCCCCACTCCTTCACCCTGCCAGTGTAGCACAGGCAGCTCAGGGGAGCGGTGGTGCCTGTGCCCGTTCCCCCGTTGATGGATGGGAGCTGGAGAAGCACTGAGGTGGTCCATCTGCACGAAGCTAGGGGCAATACACTACCGTGCTACTGACCATCCAGTGCAGGTTTGCTAGGCACTGGCAGAATGTGGTAAAGTGGAATCTACCTGGAACATGTCAACCCAAACTGATGTCTCCATTCCTCCCTTACTTCTCTGCTGAAGCCCTCCCATGTGTTACTGCAGGTTGGCAGAGCTAGAGAAGAGAGAGTTCATGCACCAGCAGCAAAGGCAAACAGCGAGAGCTGCTGATCACAAGACAGGATGTGCTCTCTGCAGCAGGACAGATGAGAACCAGGCAAATGAAGGTAAAGGTGCATGAGAATTTGCTGTTCACTTCTGGCTGTGACCTCAGGGCTTCCTTGTCACCGGAGTGTGCAAGAGGGATGTTTGGAGATGCTCTGTGCCATGCCAGAATCAAATTTTTGGTACTCAGTCTTAGGGCAGCAAAATTCAATCATCCTGGGCATTGGGTCAGTTTTTTCTCACATGACAAGCAGCAAGACTGCAAAATAAAGCTGTGCAAATTGGTAGTGTACTTCTAAAGAGGAGCTCTTGAACTATGTTTTGTAATTTCATCTGCCTTCCTTCACTCCCACTCAGCCTTTCATAAAAGGCTTTTTTTTTTTTTTGACTGTATTTTCAGTGTTGTAATCCAGAATTCAACCCTTTGCTAAGGGTGAAAGCCAGTGTGTTGTGTTCTCAGTGAGTTCTGGAGAGCCTCGCAGACCCAGCAGGTATAGAGAAAATGAATTTATATAAGCTGGTTCTGTAAACAAAGCTTTTGGTTTGTCAAAACATTATGGAGATCCAAAGAGTCAGTGTGTTTCTCACTAAGCTGCAAGGGTCAATTTTGGGCCAGTAGCATCAAGTGGTAGAAGGAGAGAAATTTTGCCAATGCTTGTCCTGCAGCCAGAGGCAGTGCACAGCTTCTGTTTATTTCCTGTCCGACAGTCAAATTTGACAGTGCATTTTCTGCCTTTTTTTCACTCTCCCAAAGCTGATAGAAGCCTTAGGGAGGTGGGAAGGCAAAAGGGTTTTCATTTGAATACTGCCACCAGTGCTCCCTAAGTGTCAGAAGTGATGAACATGCTTGTTAAGGATTTGTTGAGGATTTGCCCACTCTCCTGCCTAGTGAGCTGAGAGATGCACATGATCTGTGGCTAGGCTAAAACTATGCATGCATTGAATGACCAGCTGGATGCTGCCAGATTAGAGTACATGACTGAGTTCTGTTTGCCTTCTGCACTGGCATTTTGATTTGGGCGCCTTTCCTTTATTCAGCTGCCAGTTTTCACAAAACTTGTGAAAACATAGTTTTCTTTGATATTTCTTCTCTTCTACCAAAAGCACCAACAGATTCCAAAGCTGTTAGGGGAGGTTTGACAGCAGAGTGGATGAATATAAAACTCATCTTCTTTGGAAAAATGGAAAAAAATGGCAGCTTATTAAGGATGTGACAAATGCATTATGTTACCGATCTTACCTGCTTGCCATGCCTCCTTTTTCTGCTTCATCCTGTATATATTCTGAGTGTGAGCATGAACCTACGCAAAATAGGATGTAACTTAGAGCATCTCGGTGTCTCTAATGTGTATCTGGGAGGCCTGTGAGATCTGAGGAGCACAAAGATGACTGAGGTCTCCCTAATGAGAAAAAAGTGGTCATGGTTATCCTACATCCTCTCATGAACTGGGATATGAACTTCTAGCGTATCATTTGTTCGTTGTCACCTCTACTCCATAAGCATTAGCTTGCTCCCTGGTACGGCTTTATTGGGGTGCAGATTGGACTCTTAGACGTGGTGTCCTGATGTGGTTTGGGGGACTATGTGCCAAAGGCTTTTTTCCCATCAACAGTATGAATGGGAAAGCATGAATTTTGGTGCTCTCCATGCAACAGTTCTTCAGCCCTACCTCAGCAGGCTTTTAACCCTCAAACACCTGTACATGCTCTCATGCCGTTCTCCAGGATATGCACCTCTTGCCACTTTGAACTGAAAAAATAAGATAAATTAGGTCTTAAGTGCATCATACAGGGCTGAGTGGATACCTTGGGTTAAAGGCTAACTTATGTGGATGTGGGCAGGATGTGCCAGAGAATGGTCCCTGTCCCTACTTAGCAGTGTAGATATTGTCTGTGTTTCTCCACCTCTGTTTTGTTAGCTGTCTTCAGTCTTCCTTCAGACAAAATGAGACTGTTCTACTATGATTATGGATTTGTAAGACCAAAGCATGCATCAGTGAACAGTTACCTGTAGCAGTACAAAAAAGCCTATCTGAACATTAATCAGATCTTTTTTTCACTAACCTGAACAGCTAAATAATTTTTCAGTTAAATAATAATTAAGGGGATGCATATGGAAATTCTTTAAATGAGGATTTAATCCCTCAGTGATAAGGGTATGTGGTACACATGCTGCCAGTGCCCTGTGGGAAGAAGTTGACTCATCATGAGAAAGGTGTGCTGGGTTGCAGGTTGCCTCTGGAAAGGCATTTATTCAGGTAAGACTCCATGGTAGGCCTATGTGAGCCTTGTGTGCACCACGTGGGATGGAGTGAAATGTGCAGTACCAACATAGGAGATGATCTAAACCTGTGCAACATGGTAGTGCAGAGATTGTACTGCACTCTGTAGGTCATCATGGTTTGGATTAGGCCTTTGAGTGATCTGGGAATGAAAATGAATTCCGCAAAGGCGATACGAATGGGATGGACCAGTACAAAAGGGATTGGAGGGGTAGAAGTACTTGGTGAAGAAGTGACTTGCCGTTTTATTCAAGCTAGGGACTGCGAAGGACAGAAGAGATTCAACACCAGGGACCAACCTTCATGATGCAATGGTCTGGCTGGCACCTCTAGCTGGGGGCTGCTGTAGCCAGTATGTGTGGTCATCTGGAGTCAGGCCTGATGGTGAGGGAGGAAGCTCACAGTGCAGAGCTCTGTTTTAGTTTCTGTTTTTTGATTTATTTATTTTTCCTAGAGAAGGAACTTGCTTTGGTCAGTCAGAAGAGCAAAGGCTTCTGTAACCTCCCTTACACCAAAGCTGCTCCAGGTCTGTCAAGTCTTTGAAAAACCACAATATTTGGAGATGCGTCTGACTCTTGACCCTAGGTCTCCCATTGGGGCCAGCACCAACGTCACTGGGAGAGGGTTTGGGCTAGCTCTGCTCAGTTTTGAAAAATTCCACCTTCAGTTTTGACCCTTTTCCAGCAGTTCTGCTCACGCCCAGGACTGGGGGACCTGCTTTCAGTCATTAAGCTGCGTCTGCAGCAATGTTGGCTGCAGTAAAATCTCAACATCCTTGAAGTCTGTGTGCTTCAGAACACCAGCAGGTGAAAGAGTGAAGCTTTCCTCTGTGTATAATACTATGGAATTCAGTGCATGGTGGGTGTTTTGTGCCTTCCCCTGGAGCATCTGGCGCCGATCACTGTCTGAGGCAGATGCTGAGCTAGATGAAGCATTGGTCTGCCCCAGTGTTGCAATGCCTATGTTCCTGCCTCCCTGGTGGGCTAATGTCCTGTGATATCCTTCCAGCTGGTAACATGCCCAGGACAGAGTTTTAGCACCATCCGCCACTCGAGCTGTTTGCAGCCTCAGTGTAGCATTACCAAAAATAAAGCTGTTTGAATGAAACAAGTGTTTGAAAATGAGCTGTCTCTCTCCCGCTCCTTTTCTCTCTCCCTCCAAGGGTGGCAAAGCATGCAGGAGCAGAGGGAGTGCAGGGTGGGGAGAGGGGAGAGGAACTTGATGAAGCCTGACCAGGGCACAAGCACTCTCTCTTCTCCCTCCTCCTTGCTGGGGAAACGGGAACAAACATTTACAGCACACAGAAGATTGTTTACCACAAAACACCCTAGTGGCTTCAACTGCAAATGAGCTCCAAGGATCAGTTTCCCTTGGTATAAATGCAGCTGTTCCCATCCCTTAACCCATTGCCTGACATGTTGAAAGGGAAGAAGAGAGTAAAGAGCCAAACACAACATTAATCAGATTTGAACCTTTCTTGGGACTCCTTTATTTTTCCTTCAGTTTCCCTGTTTCAGTTACTTACCTCATTTCTCCTGAACACCAGGAATGATAGCCCAGACAATGGCCTGTAACATCATTCATGGGGCAGATTTTCTAGTCTCCAGCACAAATGTTTAGTTCTGGTTAGTCCCCAGCCGAAGCAGTTAGCCAGTTGGCTGGACATCTCTTGTGCTTTCATCAGGGGCTGAAGTGAGCCCATGCTGTCAAGGGAGACGGCAGATTTTTTATCCTGTTTTCACATTATGTGCTCTGAAACAGCTCAGCTGGGACAAGTTAAGTCTTGGGGGCATGTGTGTTGCCACAGAAGTGTCAAGGAAGATTAAAAACAGGCACATAAGTTTGACTGCTAGACTAACCCCAAGAAAATGCTAGGAGGGGAGCTTTTTGTCTCAGTACTAGGTAGAGGGAGGTTAGAAACCGTATGTGAAGACACTCTTGGCTGCCTTTTTATTCCTACAGCCTGCCTGGAGGCTGCAGTCTGGGTTTACATGCTTTGTAGTAAAAGAGAGAAGCACGAGCCAATTTCCTTACATAAAAAATAAAAATAATTCAGCCAGCTCTTCAGGCAAGAAAGGGTCACAGCATTAGTGGAGGTACCAGTCTGTTAGCACAGTTCCACAGGTCTGCAGTGGAAATACTGTACAGATGGTTGTAGCAGTGCTTTTCCTCAGCTCCGTTCTGACTGAGGAGGAAAGCTGGATACAAATGATATCAGCATCATTTGGTTAAAAGACTATGAGTGGGAGAGGGAAGTTAGGGGAGGTTAGAAGAGCCTGATAGCATTTCAAGTGTATTAAGGCAGGGACAAAGGAGGGCTGTTTCACATAGCACATTGTGAGTAACAAGGAGCCAAAGACTGGGATATAGGATATACAAAAGGAAAGTTTAGTCTCAGTTTCAGGAAAGACGTTTTGTCAGCTGTTATATTGTTGACTAGTTTCCCAGGGGAAATAACGAGGACAGGATTTTAAAAACCAAATGGGGCGAAGAATGAGAAAACTCACAAACATAACTGGTCCCAAACTGGTCCCCAAGTGAACAACAAGGTCCCTTCCCTTCTTTTCTGCTCTCTGTGGTTCTTACTCCACAGTTAATTCCTCTACATTAACCCTTGCTTATATTAATTGCCACGGCATATGAGGTGTAATAACATGAAGTGTCCTCTCCCACTTGTTCCACTTTTCTTCCATTCCATACTCCCCCATCTTCCTACATTTGCTGTCTCTTACCCTCTCCCACACCACTACCTGCCCACCGTGGCCAGGCCGGATGTCCTCTTGTTTCTGGCTCCATCTTTCACCCAATTCTTTGTGAGTTTCTTGCTGTGGAGGGCTATGGCATGCTGTGGTCCCATGCTAGCAGCTCACCAGCACGGAGACAGGATTTTTCACCCCTTCAGCCCCATGCACCTTGCAAAGGGTGGGGAAGACTGCTGTCCACATTTTGCTTATATGGGGAAGCTGAGAAGCAGCCAAGAGAAAAGGTTTACTTGAACTGGCACGCTGGGGCAAGGAACGGGCTGACTCAGTTCTTTGGTATCCCATCCCAAATCCTTTCCCCTGGCCTGTGGCTGCTGCACGCCTGCGGGTGCCGTCTGACCTCCCTGTCAGGAAAGGCAGGCAGGCTGCGCAGCCGCACTGTGGGAGCACTCCTGGCACATCAGGCAGCACAGAGGGAAAAACGTGATACAGAGGCAGACTGGGCTCAGGACCTAGGTGTGATGCTGGGAACTTCCCACTTCCCTCTGGATTAAGCATTTAAACTGCTGTTGCTGTTGCTTTCAACAAATAAGCAAGGCAGACATAGCATTATTTACCAAGTAAGGAAGTCTCCATAAAACATTCCCCAGATTTGAAGTAATCATGTTTTTCAATGGAATATAAAAAAAATTGGCACACGGTACCTTCTCTTAAGCCCAGGCAAGACGCACGCATTTATTTCCAGTAGCAGCACACGGCGTACTGACTGTAACTAGGTGAGAATGCTAAACAGACCCGGTTTCCCTGCTGGCGTCTGAAAACAGGGATAAATTCCTCAGCAGACAAAAGACAGATGGTGCGGGCATTGCTAAAATCCTGGCTTCCTGGAGTCAGAAAGCTATGCAAATCCAAAGGTTCAGAGTGCACAAGATCGTTAATTATTATCTCTATTGAGATGCTGTCATTCTTTGCCAGTGGCGCTGAGCTCTGGCAGGAAGCTGAGCCCTACAAGCAGGCACTGCATTTCGGTGATGGCCTTAATTTTGCCTTGGCTGGATGCATAATGCACTATTTATCATGCAGAGTAAGGGAAGTCAGGCTGTTGTTGTTCCAGAGGTAGACAAAAGGCCAGAGAAGGGGGTGCAGTTCTGGACAGGATGTACTTGAGTAATTTGTGGGGGCAACGGGAGAATGTCTGAATTCAACACTGTCGTGGGTTTGATATTTTTAGCATTTTTTAGCATTTTAGCATTTTTAGCATTGCATGATGCATTGCTGTGTGAGCACCACATCCCTGCTGCCATACATCACCATGAAGCTGCTTCAGTACTGACCATTTGGGTCAGGACAGCTGCACACACAAGCATTTCGTCATGGGCTGAGAGCTAGTCTTGTTCATCCCATGGCTGCTGCTCCACCGGTGTGTGCTGTGGTTTCTTCCCTGTCCTGTAGTGGGAATCCCTACCAGAAACAAAGGGACTCTGGAAGCTGCAGGACAGGTGAGGGGGCACCCGCAGGTTCTTGTGGGTGTCATGCACATCAATGCTGCACTGTCAGAGCACGGATGAAGCAGCACACAGGGAACCCAGTGATGAATATGAACAGGTTGTTAAAAAGCTCAAGCGTTTAACTGAGCCAGTGGGTGGAGTGGAAGGCTGACTGGTGGCCAGGCTGGGGAAGAAGGCAGGCTGGAGGAGGACTGGTGAAAGAAGGAGCACAGAGGGAGAGTGGGAGTAGAGAGAGAGGAAATCTGGTTGTCTTGCTGGGAAATAGGGAGATGAGAGGAGTAAATTAGCTACCTGTGAAGAAAAGGGCTGGAACAGAGAACCAGAAATAAGGAAGAGAGAAAGTATGACAGTGCAGGAAGGGGCTCAGCTGTAATGGGTTGGAAGAACTATCTGTCCAAAGAGCACAGCCCCCTCAATACCTGGAAAGGAACCAGAGTTTCTGATTCTCCCCTGCTGTCAAGAAGTCTCTGTGAAAGCTGAGAGCAGCGCATCCTGTCTAGCAGTAGGACAGGGATATCTTTTTCAACTACCTGAGTCTTAGCTTAGGTGACAGAAGTGTCCTGGGCATCAGTGTTGCTGATGAGCCAGTATGACCTGGTTTTGCCCAGCCTTTCCCTACTTGCTGTCTTAGACTGTCACTCACCTCTTAACAATGCCAGACAGTGTTTACTTAATTTGGGGTTTTATGTTGCTTTTTGACACTTTTGTCAAGTTGGATCCACTCAACACTGGTTCCAAAACTGTTGAACATCTTCATTAATGATCAGGATGAAGGGGCACAGCGTGCCTTCAGCTGGTTTGCAAATGACACAGAACTGGGAGGAGTGCTGATACACCATGCCATCCAGAGAGACCTCAAAAGGCTGAAGAAATGGGCTGACAGAAACCTCATGATGTTCAAAGAGGGGAAGTCCAAAGTCCTGCGGAGGAACAACTACAGGCACTACTATATTCTGGGGGCCACTCAGTGAAAAACGCACCTCATCTGGAAAGCAACTTGGGGTCCTGATTAACATGACGCAGTTGAACGTGACCCAGCGACGTGCCTTTGCAGTGATGAGAGCAAACAGCATCCTGGGCTGCATTAGGCAAAGTATTGCCTAATAATCCTTCCCCTCTACTCATCACTTCTGAGGCCACTAATGTGTCCGGTTGTGGGCTTCCCCCAGTACGAGAGACATGGACATATTGCAGAGAGCCCAGTGAAGGTCCATGAAGTTGATGAAGGGAATAAAGAGTTTCTCCCATGATGAAAGGCTGAGTGAGCTGGGACTGTTCAGTCTGGAGAACAGGAGGCTTGGGGGGAGGAGATACCTTATCAAAGTGCACAAATACCTGAGGAGAGGGTGCAAAGAGGACAAAGCCAGGCTGTTTTCAGGGGTGCCCAGTGCCAGGACAAGAGACAACGGCACAAACTCAAACACAGGAGGGTCCTTCTGAACATCAGGAGGCACTTCTGTGCTGTGTGAGTGATGGAGCACTGGCACAGGTTGCCCAGAGAGGTTGTGGAGCCTCCTCCTTCCAGATCTTCAGAAACCATCTGGACATGGTCCTGGGCAGGTGGCAATAAGTGGCCCTGCTGGAGCAGAGTGGATGGCCAGATGACCTCTAGAGGTCCATTCCAACCCCAACCCTTCTGTGATTCTGTGGTTCCTGGGGCTCCTCTCCCCTTATACGCTCCCTACCTGCACTTCAGCTCTGTGGCCTCTCTCCACAGCATGACCTGTTATACCAGCTGGTCCTCTCTTGCCTCCTTTCCCATAGTTTGGCATGGCATACGAAAGTACTTGAGAGGCCCTGAATATTGAGGAAGACTCTTGAGAGTGCAGATAGTTAAGCACCAGCAAGTGCCAGTGAATGTTTCCAGTTGTTTCTTTGTGTGGTCAGCAGTGGTTCTGGAAAGACATGTTTAATATCTCTGCTGACTGATAAAACAGCATCCAATCACGTTAAGCAGTGTATCTGGAAAAACGTTAATCAAACCGGCCAGACAGCCAGTTTCAGTGACTAACAAGGGCTTCCCAAAAGGTTAGTAAGTACACATTTTTATCATCATAAGCATGACATATATATTTCTTTGATCCTCCCAGGAATTGTATTGTGATTTCTCCCTTAATTAATTTGAAATGAACCTTTCTCTCATGTCTTACTATTTTTTCCTACTCCTGATGATTTTTTTTTACAGAGCAGCAAAATACTGAAAGTTTATATGTGGCTCCCCAAGTTTATACAGATTATGGGATGGGGAAAGAAATGGAAGAAGAAAATACATTTTTTCACCAATTCTGCTAATGCTGGAGGCTTCTTTCCAGTCAAAACAAGGTAAAGTCAGAGTTACTTATCTTGGTGATCTTAAACATGTTGTGCTTCAGTAGCCTGCAGGCAAGAGACCTCACCACTCAGTGCTGTTCTGAACCTAGGCTTTAGCCTGCTGGCATTCTTGGAGCCTGATGACTGCTGCTCCATTCAATCCTTTACAGCATCAAAACGTTGGCTCATTTGCCACCTGCTCCTTCCCACCCTATAAAGGAGGATTGTGGGTTACTGCTATGCACCAGTTTTGTGCAATGTGACTGCTGCATCACATGTCATAATTGTTTTCTTAGTTCTTTCCCTTGGTGTCCTGAAAGGTTTTCATTAGTCATCTAGGGAAAAAAAAAAAAAAAAGGCAAACCTCAACCCTCTGTATTCACATTCTCATGGTGAATTTTCCAGCCTGGATTTTTTTTAAGATGCAGGCTTTGGATCCATCCTTGAATTTTTGCAGTCATGAACAACCAGGTCAGGAAACCGTGATTTGTGAAAAACGGGTCATTTGGGTTTCCAGGTTTGTGGCTCACTTCATTTCCTGGCAGACTGTGTAGCACTCAGTGTTGACTCTGCAGTATGAGCTATGGCTGCTCCGCACTTCTGGAAATTTGGGTCACTTAATTTTAGGGGATCAAGAAACAGATTCCTGATTTCTAGCCCTCTAACTTTAAAAAAAATCTCTCTTTGTTTCTTAGGTGGGGCACCTGATACCGAACTGTCCCTACTATTTGTAGCAAAATCATAACTGTAGGTTAAAAAAGCTAGAGGTCCCCTTGAAATTCTTCAGAAAATCCAGTGTGTCTAAACTGAATTGTTCTTATCTCTCTCAAAGGGCTCCTCCACCAGTCTTTTGCATGAGTCTGTGGAATACTAATCTTCATGCTGTTCTGCATTTACTTGTATGAACCCCCAAGAGCTTTCCTAAGAGCTGGCGCTTGACATGATGTTGTTAGCCAAAGACCTCCTGTTAGAAGACATCTTGTTAGCAAAACTCTTCCTGTCTGTTTTCAGTTTTCCTCTCTGGCCTTCAGTGACCATTTTGCTGGAGAAGCGGATGTGCAGGGAGATGCAGACACCCAGCCCTGGGGTTGTTCCTAAATTCTGCCCAGATCCTTGTTCATCTCCCCTGAGGGCTGATTCTAGGCTTTTACAGGTAGCTGGTCACTAGAAATGCCAAGTGCAGCGCATAAGGGAAAGTTGGGTTGTGTGAATCAGGGCCACGAAGGCCCCTGGCTCAGTCGAATATGGGCGTCCAACTCACTTAGGCTCCTTTTGGTAATCCCAGCCATGGAGCTTGAAGCAGCTGGAGAGCCTTACCCATATAAGGTGCTGTTTGCACTTGCTTTGATATTAGTCTATTCTGGTTATTGTTATTATTAGTGTTGTGGCTGTCCCACAAGGTGAATAGCTCACATCTGAGTCCTAGCAGTTGGCTGGCATGGTTTTGGAGGTGGCCTGCTTTCCCATGGGGACTTCCAAAGAAGTACTGGTGAGTTGACACCATGGTTCGTGAAAGCACAAGTCTGAGATCAGGCAAATAAAGCACATTCACAGCATCCTTCCTTCCTTAGTTAATTTTTATTTGGGTGTCACAACAAAGAAATTCAGCTCTGCAGCCAGAACTAAAGGGGTTTGTTCTTCTTCTTGCTGTTGTGGTCCTATATATATATATGTATATTTTAACCATAGGTACTCCATGTCTCATTTCCTTCTTGGTACTTGAATGCTGCTCTTCAGCCCAATGCTATAAATGGGGTTATGACCCCCTGTTTGTATGGGATCTTCCCTGACTTGGTCCTGACTTCACAAACACCCTTCTCAAAGCTGCTGAAGTTTCAAAATAAACAGCAAAAAGAGGAAATTAATTTCTACGTGGCCAGATTTGCCATTGGGCTTTGGTTATCTTGGAACAGGTTATCCACACTGCTGGTTAACACTGTTGCAGATTTCCCAGTTTCCCTCAACACTGCTGGTACTGTTCACTCCTCCCTATATCCTTCCTTGTTTTCTCCTGGCTCATACCCTCCCAGTCCCCTTGGCAGTCATAAGGTTGGAACCAGGTGGTACCAGGGATGGGCAGGGCGTGCAACAGGCAGGGCACTGAGACCTGGTGTTGCTCTCTCAGCCAGTCCAAGGGGGAGCCATGGATTGGGGGAGCCATGGATTAGGCGAGCCAAGTCCTCTCTGTGACATCTATCTTCATGCCTGTGCTCCTCTTGCTCTAGACAGGTTGTGCTTGGGGTACGGAAGCCACATAACCATGCTTACACTGTGTTGTGCCCCAGGGATGGCTTGCTTGGGCTGGTGTGAGCTCATGAAATCCCTGCACACAACTGCTGGGGTGTCTGCACCATTCTGTTTTTTCATTGTCCCTTCCCTGGGATGTTTGCAGCTATATAACTGTGGCTTTCCTTGTTTCAAATTTTATTTAGGAAAAGTTTCATACAGTGGCTCAAAGCTTGTTATTCTACTGACATATGATCTTTGTGATATCTTTGGGTGATGCCCCCACTGTGAAGGTGTTCTCTTTCAGCCTTCCCAATGCACTGTGTTGGCTGTATTCAGCTCCATCTTGCCCTCTCATTGCCCAGATGATTAATGGGGTCTGTGTCTAAGGAATTAGAATGCTGACTGTCTCTTAAAACCAGGGGTTCCTCTCTTAAAACTCATGTGGCAGGGGAAAACGGGGAACAAAATGCAACAGTACTTACCTCTTCACCCTGCTAAGCCATGGCACCAAAAAATACTCACCAGGAAATTCCCCATTAAACACTTACGATCATGCAGGGGTTTATATAGTTAGTGCAGGAAATGAATGGCAGATGAGCATGTCTCAGCAGGAGACCTGGCAGGTTGGTGTAACGTAAGGACAGGCTGCAAACAGGAGTTCCGGCCCTCACTTTCTCCTTAGACGCCTGCCTGGAAGGGCAAAGCAGCCACCCCTGTGGCACAGTGGTTTTGCTGCAGGAGGACTTCTCCTTGAGGTGACTGTGTAGCGGTTGTGGTGTGCCTCAGGCTGATGCTGGGGGGTCCAGCGCTGGGGTGCTTCAGGTGGGGCCATCACCAGAGGGGCAGGGAGCTATGCCTGCCCCTTCCCAGGCTATGCCAAGGGAGCAGACGTGTGGCAGCACACATTGAGCTGGCGTTCTGCTCCACATCCTCCCTGCTGTTTGCTTTCTCACCAGCGGTGCTGGATCCCCTCATCTCCTTGCCTCCTACCCAGGATAAGATTCAGTCCCAGGTTATGCTGTGTGTGTATTAGAAACTGGTAAACAAATATTCATACGAACCTGCATCTCCATAGGCTCGTACAAGCCCTTCTTGTAAGCACAAAATTAATCAAAATAAAGAAACCAATTCACCTATGAGAAATAAATGGGGGCTTTCAAACATCACAATGCTTTGGCCATAAGCCTGCAATAAATTTGCTGCTAGTTTAGGACTTGATCCTGAAGGGATATTTGTTGTCTCTGTAGCCCATGTGGCTTCCCTAGAAGGACAGCCAACTTCTGCAGAGTACCAGCAACGCCACAGCAGATGTCTTTTCTCTCCCTTCTGTGCAGCAAAACAACAACAAAGAAGCCCTCTTCCTCCCTCAGCTCCCAGCAGATGAGCACCGTGAATTGGTACAAAGGCCTCTGGGCTCGTTTGGCAAGGCCTTCCCTCTGCCCCTTCTGGTTCTGGAGGATTGGGAGGGGAGAGGCTGCTGGTTTTGCTGGTCCCTGAGGATGGATGCTGGCTGTGCACTGGACATGGTGTGTGCAGCCCTGGGGCCTGGTGCCCTGACCACCCGGCCCACCCTTCAGATCTAGTGAAACCCCAGCCTTGAGAGGCATTCCTGCGCCTGCGCCGTTTGAAATATCACAGAATCACAGAATTTCTAGGTTGGAAGAGACCTCAAGATCATCGAGTCCAACCTCTGACCTAACGCTAGCAGTCCCCACTAAACCATATCCCTAAGCTCTACATCTAAACGTCTTTTGAAGACTTCCAGGTAGTCCCCTGCCTGTGAGGAGACTGTGGGATGTTTGTGTACAGGCAGGATGCTTATGTGCCACATAGCTCTGGGACCTGAAGTGTAAGCTTTGTCCTGCAGGATGCTGAACAGCATTGCCTCCCACTGGAGCCAGGAGGATCTGAGTATGCTTCGTGCTCTGAAGAGCCAGGCCTCTTTTCCTGTGGATAATGCCCCGCTCACCCAGCCCAGGCTTTACTACAGGGACTCTGGTCAGACCCATTTCCACTCCTCTGCAATCTGTAGGCTTGCACTGCAGCCAGAGTTTGGCCTGCCCAGAGCAATGCAACTGGGAATCACAGCCAGGGTCTATGGATCAATGGGAAGCCCCTCAGTGTTCTGGCCCTGACACTGAGGAGCACCGATTTTTGTCCTGGCCACGAGGGATGCATTATGATAAGCTAAACCCTTTACATGATTCACTGGTAAAGTGTTTATGCTGTGATGACTTGGGAAATGAAAGAAGACAATTTCCAAGTCTGGAAAGAAAGCTAACTTTATTAACAGCCTTCTTCAGGCTAGAGTAATCATAATAAGTGGTATTGCTGCATACTACTGTACCATGTAGCTTCTAGGAGATTGCTTTAAAGAAAAAGGGGAATGAGTTATAGTGTCAAGGCGTAGGTGTCCAGCCAGCAGATATCATCTACCCTGCATGGAAGCCCACTGAGTTACTGTTAAAAAAAACAACCTTTACAAGTTTAGTATAGTTAAAAAAAAACTTGAGTCAAAAAATGAGTTAAAAAACCTTTACGGCTGCTGACCTTCTGTCTAGCTATATTGCTACATACACTAGCAGAGAATTAAATAATACCAGTACATTAGAATACTTCATCAGATACTCAGCTGTGCTTGAATTACAGTTAGATATCTGGTGGAAAGTGGCCTAGAATGAAATGCCCACCACCTAAACTGGTATCACAACTATGGTTGCCAAAGATGACTTTGAGAATTAGCCACTCAGCTGTAATTCAGCTGGGTTTGTGCCCTCAGCTCCCTGGCTTTGTAGGCTTTAAATATTTCATGTGTTATGCAGTTAGCTGTAACAGTATTTGAACTCTGGAATACACTGTCATGGCCAGCAGCAAGGACAATAATAGCAATGGCGAGTAATTTAATATATCTGCAACGATAACTCTGTATTGTCCACTAGAGACACATTAGACATTAATGTAATATTTTACTGCTATGGGGATTTTAAAAAAGAAAGGATATTAGCAAAACCCTTTCCCACTGAAGTCCAGAGACTGTTCTCCTGTACTTAGACAAGAGCAGCTTTAGGCCAGCGCTGACTGCTGCTGGAAGTCCCACCCAAGTGCCAACAGCTGTGCACGCAGTCATCCAGTGGGGCATCCTCATTCCCGTTACTGCAGTGTTCCTGGCTGCTGCGAAGGCTTCGTTCTGCATGAGGTTGTCACCAATAGCTTATCAGTCATGGAGTGTGCACTCTGAAAACTGCTCTTGTGTTACTGAAGGGATTTTCAGCCTGTCAGAAGTTAATGGGGGTTTTGTCATTGCTGTTTGCCAGGCTAGGATTGTGTCCATTACTTTAAAATACACGGAGGAGCTTTAATGCTGCAGGAACTGACTTTTTATGTTACATGGCAGGATTTCCTCATGCTCTGTGGAAAAAGAGAGTGAAACAGACAGATGTGCAGGCTGTTTTCCTTTTCATTCCTGATTTTGGGAAAATAAAACAGCCAAAACTTACGTCCTCCTGGAAATCAGATCATCTCATTCAGTGTATCATATTGTTTCATAATGCCTGGTAAGATTTCTGTGTTAAGGTCTGTCCCATGGTTATAATTTAATGTGTCTTTTTTTTTTTTTTCTTTTTTTTTTTTTTCCTATCTGATCCCTATTTTTTATTAGGCTAAGTTTGTCTTTCAAGCTCTTTCTGTAAAGAATGATCTTTGAAGGGAAGGACAGAAAGATTAAAGTTGATGAAGTGGTCAGTGGGGAGCCTGTGGGCCAAGGCATAGTGGGTTGTATCCTCTAAGGTTGAAGGAAAAGGGACCAAATTCAGCAGTCCTTAGTGAGGGAGCAATGCCTTGGTATCAGATCAATATGCTCCACACACTGCCACAGAAGATGGCTTGGGAACAGCCCTTCTGTTGTAGCAACATCAGGGGCAATGCTGAATTTTGTATGCAGTATGGAAAAAGCAACAACAACAGAACTCATTGGTTACTGCTTGATAAATGAAAGAAAACTTGGGCGTTCCCTGGTAGGAGGGATGGCTGCTGGTGCCCACAGGCAGCAATGACCTTCAGGGGGTCCAGATACTGGAAGCAGCCAGGCACACAGCTCCTGGGGGCAGCAGGAGCCCAAATCCCTTTTTGGATGCCAGGCCTCACCTTTTAGGTGGGCTATGGATAGAAGGGAGCAGTCTGGAGCAGCCTGAGCGATTTGTTCAAAATCACTCCCAATCTGAAATTGAATTAGCAGGAGATCTGTGTTTTGTTTTGGTTCTTGAGTAGAAACAGCTGGGGGACAAGGAAAAGGTGAATAAAAAGAAGCTGCATAATCAGGCTTACTTTTGGGCAACTGCTTGGAGATCTCCTTGCAGGGCTAGGGAGATCTGCTTCCTGCTTCCTTTCCACATCTACTGGCCTCTCTTCCCCGAGTTCTTATTTTTGAGATTGAAAATGTAGGTCAGCAATGGAGCGTAAGTCACACCATGCTGGAATATGTAGGTCAGGCAGACTCTACCAAGAAAAAAAATAGAAAGAAAATAAAGAAATTTTACAACTGCTTCCAGCAGGAAAAGGCCACGCTGGGAATTGGGCTTTTGAATGGGATATCCTCTCCCAATCCAACTGCCCAGGAGTTTGTGGCCAATAATAACAGGAGGATCAGAGAACAGGAATGGGGGAAGGGAGGGCAGGAGGTCTGACCAGCTCATATGACCCTCCATTAGGGACTTACAAAAAGGGCTGGTACGAGCTCATTTTTCATGAGTTTTAATCCCTCCTTCTTGTGATGCTGAGCCAAGGGTTTTCTGGAGAATCTGAGTCACAAGGATTGCAGCTGGAAAGAGAGGATTGATAGCGGCAGCTCAGCAGGCACAACCACGTCTGGAGAGCTGGGAGGGGAGCAGCAGAGCCACTGGTTTTCAGCAACAAAAGAGTTTTCTTTGAAGGAATGGGGGAAGAGTGGGAGGAATACACCAAAAATATTACAAAGGGGGACACAGTGCTTGTTCTTATGTCACTGTTTCTGCTCTCGGGAGCTCCTTAGGCAGAGGGTTTTTTATAAACAGGGTTTGCGTATGTGCATGCATGCAGAGGAAGCCCACTTCGTGATTTTGTTTCAGGCTTATCTGGAGGCAAGCTTGTGAGCAAGGAGATCTTTTATGAAGTTTGGTTTCCCACCCTGCGTTTGCCTGTCTTTGTTTTTATTTGGAAATTCAGAGAAATAAAAGGAGCTTTTCCTATGTGTTTTTTTCCCCTTATTTGACTTAAAAAAAAAAAAAAAAAAAAAAAGTATTTATGAAGGGTGTGGTAAGGAAGGAGGTTTGGGGGAGGACAAAACTTGCCGACCACAGAGGGATATGAGCTTCTCTCCTCCTCTCCAGACTTGTCAGTATCTTACAGAGAGAGGGTCTGTACTGGAGCTTGACCGGAGCCCAGTCCCTTGTGCTGCCAAGTCTGATATCTGAGCAGGAGAAGGGAGGAGCAGGATGGATGCTTTTACTCTGGCTCAGCCTCAACTCATTCCCTAATGGTATGGGCTGGGCTTCCCCTAGGCAGGAGAGCGTTAAATATGTTTAGTGTAAAACACAATGCTCTTTCCCAGTTCCAGCTGGGGTTTTGTGTCTGTCAGTCAGTACGTCATTAGTATGTTTCACAGCGCATGCTGATGAGGGGCAAGAGGTGCCCATGTCCTGTTACATCCCTCTGCCTGCTCTTTCTGTCCAACAGTCTGGAGGTTTATTTTCTACAGTTGTTTTCCCAGGATAGGTGGCAGACAAAGGCTGTTGGCATATTTAAGTCTTTCTAACCCTAACACTACATGAATGGGAAGAACATCTCCTGGGGTATTAATCATAACATGTCTCTTCTCAGTTGTCACTGTGAACTGATGTGTGCAGCTGATTCTGTTCTACTTCACTTTTACTTATGGGATCTGACGATGGATATATCACACTGTGCTGGAAAATGGCAGTTACACACAGGCACAGACCTTTCTAGAGACCTCTCTCTGGTGAGCATTATTTACAGTAAATGTGGCCCTGGCAGGTACAGCACTGGTCTTCTCTGTTCATGTTTGTGTTACTGTCTCCTGAATAGAGGAATATTCCTACTTCAGACAGAAATGGGGGAAAAAATGGCTGCAGCTTTGTTCAGACTTTTTCTGGTTGCTTCATTCCTATAACAGAGGGAATTTGACCGTCTGGTAGCTGATTAAATGAGGTACACCCCAGGCTCTGCCTGTCTGCATTTCAAGGCAGAACCTGGGAATACCTGTCAATGCTTCTTGCACCCTGCTAGCCAGAGAAAGGGTGCATGGGCCGGAAGGGTACCCTTAGTTCTGCCTTTCAGTTCTGGAGCTGTTCCTACTCTTGATCTTCCTCTCCATCCATACCTTACCACCACCACTGAGCTTCCCCTGTAGAACTCCCATCTCTGCCCTGTAGCCTGCCTGACAGTGCTCTCCTGAGCTTTGCGTGATGTCCTCTCTCCATCTGACTTTTTTCACCAGCCATCGCAGTCCTGGGCATTGCACACAGCTCAGTCCGTGTCACAGAATAACAAAAGCACAGAGGCACAGAACCACACGGAAGGGTTGAGGTGGGAAGGGCCCTCTGGAGGCTGTTTGGCCCAGACCCCTGCTCCAGCAAGGGCCACCCAGAGCAGGCTGCCCAGGACCATGTCCTGGTGGCTTCTGAAGATCTCCAAGGAGGAGACTCCACAACCTCTCTGGGCAACCTGTGCTAGTGCTCCGTTACCCACACAGCACAGAGGGGTTCCTGATGTTCAGAGGGAACCTCCTGTCTGCCAGTTTGTGCCCATTACCTCTTGTCCCCTGGCACATGGCACCACAGAATGAGCCTGGCTCTGTCCTCTTTGCACCCTCCCTTCAGATATTTGTACATTGATAAGATGTCCCCTGGATGAGACCTATGAGCTCTCCCTCCTGCACCATTCCAGTCCCAAACCCTCACGGGGCTCCATGGGATCCTGCAGCCCTCTTGCACTCCCCATTTTGAGCCCCTGCTTACCTCTGCAAGCCCCCTCAGCTCTCACTTGCACAACACGTCCCTTGCTTCTCCCATCTGGGCTGCCTTCATGACTTACTCAGCACAATTCACTGCCTTGCTATATTCTGTCTGTTGTTCCTGCCTCTTGATCAGGTCAACACAGTGATGTTAGAGTTTACCTCCTTGGCAGAGTTTCATGGGATAGTTCAAAGGAGACAGGTACCATTTGGTTGAAAAGTGTTTTCCTATGAGGGAATCAAGCAGCGTGCTTTAGAGCAGCTGGAGCTGCTACTTGGGCTTTCCCACTCCTTGATTGACCTGTAGTTCCCAGTAGCAGGGAAGTAAAAAATAGCATTTTTTCCAGTCTTGGGGCTTTCAAAACATTCGAATATAACCCAACCCCCAGGATCCTGAACCTGCGGCCTGCTACAGTTTCAAAGGTATCTGTGGCCATGGAGCTTATTGATGGATATTTTTGACTAGCTGTCCCAAATATCTAGTCTCAAGGACTCAAGCAGGGCTTTTACTACTAGTTGCATCCTTACATAACTAAATCTCTTCAAAATGTGGACTCAAGCCACTTTTGAAAGTAGGACACAGGCACTGGGCACTGAGAGGCTGTTTACTGGTGGTCTTTGCCAAGAGTCTGTGGCTAAATGAGTCTGTCCTGAGATATACAGACCTGATTCTCTTCTTAAGTCTCTTTGGCAAGTCAGGGGTAAAAGTGACTTGAAGTCACATGTGATAATACTGGTGTAAAGCTGAGGTGAGGTGTAGTTAACATCCAAGCCTGTGAAAGTTTTCTTTGAGGGCCTGGCTTTGTATTAGAAAACAAGCAGAAATGCAATGGAGAAAAGAAATGCAGATTTGTAAACTCCAATGAACCTAAAGGCAAGGGTCCAGGGGTGTGAAGGGGTGGGACAAATAGTATTACCTGAATATCCTAAAAATAGGTAAAAATAGAAGTCAGAGTCACCAAATAAGTTAGTGCATACGCATTTCTATATTCATCTGCAAATACCCATAGCTTCCAATGCTGAGCATGAAATGATGGTGTTGGAGAGGCTGAACTGCCTCTTCTGCTCCAACTACTTTATTGGCAGATCATCCTGAAAAGCCTGATTTTGCACTCTTAATTTTACCCAAGTGCCTTATGAATTTTGGTGGAACCAATCATATGCTTTTAAATTAACCACAAATATATGTAAGTGTTGGCAAGCTTGAAGCCTACTCATTTACCATAAGGAATGAAACTGATCAGGGGAATCATGTTCAAACGAGAATTTATAACAACAGAGAACTCTTTTACATTTGTTTTATACGAAGCAGAATAGTGAATGCAAAGCTGTGGAGAATCGATTTAACTTGATTTTCCTGTGCTTCACTAAGTCAGGCTTCTCAGGTAGCTTCAAGAGCAGAGAGGAAATACAATAAGATCATGTGTCAGGGGATGTCTGATGCTTCCTGCTGTGTGGCACAGGCAGTGATGTGTCAGTAGTGGGTAGATAGGCAGCTTACCTTCTGGTATGGCTCTTCCCAGAATTGTGTGTAGTGCCTCCCACACATGGTACCATCATCATCTACATTTCATACACAGGATAATGGTATGAAAAGCCCCCATTGTGCTACACTGCCTGGATGCACAAGGCATGTCCCTGGCTATTGACAAATGTATGCCCATATGTGAGTGTCACGTTTAAGATTCTGCATGCTGAACCTAACCTCATATCCTTCCCATTTAGTAAATGTTGATTTATTCTGCTGTGAAAGTATGAAGAATTTGTTTGCTCATCTGAGGGCTGAAAATTTTAAGAAAACACAGTAATTGCAGTCAGCCTGGAAACACCATGATACAAAGTTTCCTATTTCATTCTAGCATTTATAAAACAAGTTTCCATTTTACTAGTGCAAATAGTTGTAACCTCTCTGAGTTTACAGCTTTTAGTAGAGTTTAGATCATAGCTCTGCTATTTTGCACCAAGTACTGAGGTAAATATAAAAGTGATAATTTCTTCCCAAATGCCAATGAAAATTAGATTTAGTTTGAGTTCTGAACAGAGCTTTGGGTTGATTTGACATAAACCATGTTAGTTTAAGTGGCCTAAACAGCAGGTCCTTTCTTGTCCCTCTCCTTTAGACTGGAGTGCTTTTGGATCTGCTCATGCCAACAGATCAATCAGGAGGACCTGGGGTGCTGGCAGCCTTAGCAGGGGACTAAAGAGCAGCTGTGGGCAGGCTGTCATAATCTTTTTAGCAAGCATGGATGCAACTACAAGAGAATGTACGCAAGAGAACACAGCCTAAGGGCTGCAGGATTTAAGTATCTGAATACATAGGTAGGTGGCAGCATCACTATATGTCTAATTGGCCTCTTCAGATGACTAAATAAATTCCAGAAAATAGGTCTCGAGTTGCTCTTGACATCCACAGGTAAAGTGTATCTTACTTCTGCAGGCAAGCAGTTATACTCTCTGGAAGGTGTCTGTGAGCTCAGCCGGAGACCAATGCTACAGCAGTGAGATAGGGTAAAGATGACCCAAGAGGGAGCCCTGGACTCCCTCTCTTTTTTGCCTCTTGGTACAGAGGAAAACTCAAAATAATACTTCTTCCTCAATGCAGCAGCCCACAACCTTCCCCTCAGCCAAGCTGGGCACACCTTTTTTCTTAAATCTCTGCTGAAACCATCAGATAGACTTAAAATCTTTACAACTGATTCATGCACGAATTGTTCCTCAGTAGGGACATCCTGATCCTTCATATAGTTTTGGGGGACTTCCCGTGCCCTTTCCTTTCTGGCTTCCCCAGGATCCCTGTCAGCAGTGCTCTGTAGTTTCATACTTCTTTGTGAAGACCTCTGCAGAGTTTGGAGGGTCACACACGATGCTGAGGGTAATGTGAGCCCCAGGTCTGCAGAATCAGCATTGCCACACTCACGAGAAAGGTATCAAAGTGTCCTGACATAACACCTTGCACACCTCCCATCTCCACTTCCCTCCAGGCTGCACAGTGGCTTGTTGTAGAGCTAATGTGAGCAGACAACACGAGGTGTGTGATAGCAGCTGCCTCCTGGCTTCATTGAGGGCTCAGACACCAGAAACCAGAAGCCAGTTCTGCCATCATTCTTCGCAATTTTCTGCATTGACCTCAGCAGGATTCTTCTGTTTCAGCTGTTGCTCAGTGCTTCCCCAACAGGAGCTCCTGGGGGTCTAACCAGAAACTGGAAAAGAGATTGAGAGTCCGCTAGCACAGGATGAAAAGAATTACACCCTCAACAGTAGTAACAGTGATGTGAGAAAAAAACAAACAAACAAACAAAAACAAAAACAAAACAAAACAAAACAAAACAAAACAAAACTTTTTTAGGCTCTCATCCTGCAATGAGCTCAAGGTTGATCTTGTGAAGAGCATGTCTCTACAAACCTTCCTCTGGCAACAAGACAGAAGAACTCATTGTTAAAACCACTTGCCTGCTAAAAAGGGTAATTCTTTCTTTCCTTCTGTTTTCCCAGAAAGGGACTCGTGAAGGAGCAACTTTGCCTAGAAAACAGATACCCAACTGCCTGCAGTGGAACAGGGCTGCAGAGTAGGTGAGAATGGCCTGAAGCAATCTTCATGACTTCAGCTTCCATTTCTGTCCAGGGAGGGGGTAAAGCCTCTTTCCATATTATTGCAATGAGATCAGTAGGTATGCAAGGTGTTTATTAACAGCCACCTTAAACAATTTTGACATTTTTTCCTTTATAAGGCAACAATATTGAAACCTCCTTGGTCTAATATTTCTCATGAGTATAAGAATTAGCTAAAAGTGTGCATCCATGTTCTTTCTGCTGGCAGGTGGAGTAACAGGTTGTGAGTGTAGCTGAGAGGGTGATGCCTGAGTCCCGTGCAAACCAAATCTTCTGTGGAAATTAGCTCAGGTTGTTATGCATGAAATGTTTGTGTGCTGTCCTCTGGGGAAAAAGCAAACCCCATTTCAGGGGGAACGGGACAGTAAGGTGATGATAGGATGGCCCCAGCAAACATGCTAGTGCCCAGGGAGGCTGGGAGTGGGTGTGAAACCCAGCTGGGAAATGAGCCTTTGGATGGGACCTCAGCTGTCCTAAGTTTGCCTAAAGAAGAGCTGGCCCTTTGATGTTGTGTGTAAATTCAGTAACTGGCAGCTTATTTGAGGACTGAAATGATTTCTTGGTACCAGTGAAGGGGCTGATTACACAGTATTTCATGTTTTCAAAACAATTACCCATCATCTTTGCACTCTAGCAGCACAATTTGTAATGTACATTGTGTTGTTTACAGCTCATTGCTCAAAAGAGAACAAGACCCTGAGGGAATGGAAGTAAAGGTGAGAGGAAAGAGGAGAACAATATAAATCGTTCTAAGTGTCTTCTTATTCCCAGTATCAAGAAAGCTAATCCTGAACTACATGAGGTAGGGGTCCCAAGGAGCCAGGAGTTGTGCTCCAACAAAGACAGCACAGCTTAGATCTTTGGTTTTGTGTCAATAAATATGTGAGGGAACTTCCAGGATCAGCAGTAGCAAGCATTGTGGAGTTGAGCAGTTTTCTCTGTTAGGAAGATAATATCTAAATGGTCTAATTATAGCTACAGTTCATCATACAAGGGAAATCCCCACCATTACTTGTTAGTAGCTGCTGCTGCAAAGTTTCAGGGTCTGAACCATGACCTGCTTGTTAATTTGTGTTTACTACAAGCCTGTCAAGCTTCAAACTTTTCTGTTGGTGAAAAAAATCCTCCCTTGCTGACCCATCCCTTCTTTGTCTCATATTGAAAAAAATCTGCATTAGGAGCAGACATTGCAGCTCCGACTGAAGCTAGACATTTCCCTGAGCACACACCAGTGGTCTTGGTAAATAAGAATCACAAAAATACCGGTGATTTTGATCATCCAGTTGACATACAGAAAGCCTTGAGAGCTTCCTGGGGCACACAAGGCTGTAGACCATGTATATGGCAACCCATTCAAGCCCTCTGTTCAACTTCTCTTGCTGATTGTGTCTGAAAGGATATTTCTCTTCGTTTTGTTACTGCTCCCATTGTTCTGTGGGTACCGTAACACTGGAGTTTGAGTGAGCACTTCAGGACCAAGATGTGGCCCTTTTGTGCTGTATGTGTATAGGAAGTATGGGACATATCATGAATAATTAAAGCAGATTTTAATGCTGTCCTGAAATCACACGGGATAGATTCCTGGTTAACCAGGTCTGCAGAAATAACTCTGATGCAAACTAGGATTTCTGTTTGAAAATCCATTCTAGTATTCTAAAGAAGCAGCCATTCAAACAAGACTTGTTACAAAAGAATTAACCACTCGGCTGGGTTAGCTAAGAAAGCAAACTTCATTTTTTGTCACAAGTACAAATCCTTACCAGGAGTTTTAAATTAAGTGAGTTGATTCTTTCCCCCCACCTGAAAACTTTTCATGGACTGTGTTACAAAACTGGAGAAAGAAATAAATGACAGACCCGCAAAAGATTTAGGAGATTAATTATGAATACAGCACTTAAGTTCTTAAGTCTGAGATTTTGATCTAAACTCTTCCACCCTGCAGCCATCATGTCCTGCAAATACAGCAATTCTCTGTCCAATTGTCACCAGAAATACCCTCTTATTCCACCTGAAGCACTTACCCAGGTGAAGTTTGAGGATTTGGGATTAAAATTTCTAGATGATTCTCAGTTTGGTTGGGGTAATCACTTACTGCACATGTGACTGTCATTTATGCATTACATATTCAGTAAGCCAGTGTGTTAGAAATGCTCTGGAAGTGCTGCTCAAGGCCTGTACATGCATGTCTCCCAGCAGCAATGTCCAAAAGCTCCCTAAATATTTGCCTTCATTTGAGCTGCCTACTTACTGCCTGAGCTCCAGCAAATCCAGAAAGGAAGCAGAGTGGCGTGGATATCTCACAAAATACAGTATACCTGATTTTCAAACACATTACCAATGGCAGACTTCCCCAGCAGTCCAGTGATTAGCACACTTGACCCCAAACTAGTCCTCAGTCCACATGAACACAAATTTTCAAGAAGACATCTCCTCCTGCAAGAGTTATGCTACCGTGCACCAGAGGATGCCAGGTGTCTGCAGACAGAAAAAGAGCAGGTAAGACCTGGGTTCTGCAACCTAATCACTAGGGTAGTTAATGGGGACGGAAAGCCCTTGATCTGGTCTCTGCTCATGTGTATTACTCCTGCTCTAGCCCTTATGTATTTTCCAGTAAATTTTCAGTGGATAAGAATCGGACATAATCCCAGGGCTGGGAGGAAGTGCATAGGATTAATCTGTCAGTACCCAGGAGTATCATTTCAGTTCTCTTTGATGGTTGAGTGCATGTTTTGTGTTGACACAGCTGTTTTAGAGGTGCATGTCCAGAACAGCTTACAGAGCTGTTTAGGATGGTGATAAAACATTTCTGGAAGTGCAATACATTTAACCCTGCCATGAAGAAATCCTAGGCATCCTTTCCAGGAGGTGCTCACGTTAGGGACTGATGTTCTACCTGTTAGAAGATGCAGCGGTGGCAGGTCTGAGTGAAGATCCCGAGCTGGAGGAGGGGTGTCACATCTCTGTGAGCACATCCAGCAGATCAGCCTCCCAGCCCAGATGCCGGGGCTTGGCGGGACTTCAGGCAAGCGCCTGGGGTTGCTCAGCCACCTGTCAGGGCCTGGGATCTCCGCGTCCTGGCCGGGGCCAGAAATGTAGATCACTGAGTAACTCAGCTGGGAGATATTGGGGGTGGTGGCAGTGGTTCAGGGCTGTAGTTCAAGATCCTGCT
The DNA here is from genome assembly GCF_964035555.1 of Netta rufina. Taxonomy (NCBI): domain Eukaryota; kingdom Metazoa; phylum Chordata; class Aves; order Anseriformes; family Anatidae; genus Netta; species Netta rufina. The sequence continues at coordinate 136,682,510 of NC_140123.1, forward strand.
GCCTAAATTCTGCAGATATCTTGGCCTGCTGTCTCACTTCTGGCATAAAGATTCTACCGTAGCTCTCATCCCTAGCATAGGCTATGTATAATATTTATTTTACTAATTGTTATATGTCTTTTCAAAGTGCTTGTCGTTCTAATTATTCACTTCTATAGGTGATTATGCCATTTATATTTATCAAATATTTTGTCTAGGCACACATATAAATAATCATGTACCAGCATGTATACACACACACACACATGTATATATTTGCATGTACATTAGTACAAACACATAGGCACATACTCATGTACATGAATGGGTGGGAGTTACTGATTTAGCCTGAAACTTTCATTATTCGCCAGCGGCTGATTAGTCCAGAGTGAGTGCTGGGGGTCGCCTCAGCTGGAGACTCATCTTTCTGACAACAGAAGTCCCCTACACACTGCTAAGCATGATTTCCCTGGAAAGCGTCCTGCATTTTTCACCCCAGCAATCAATAACCTATGGCCTGCTCCCATGGAGCATGTAACCGTATTAGGGTTTTGTACTTCGGTTGCATTTGAATCTCCATTGGATGTAAGGATTGCATGACCCTGTGTAGTATCCAAGCAAACACAAAAGCTAACGGTATAAGCCCCACCTGGCCAGATTCAATATTCAATGCATGTGTGAATAATGGCATTATTGTGTCAGGGAGGGTTTACAATGGGAATTCAGAGCAGCTACAGGTGGTTTGGAATCAAACAAAGAAAAGTCCGTTTACTCAGTGAGCTTACTAAAACGTAGTGGTGATTCAGTATCAGCTGATGATCAGTTCCCTTAGATAAGCAGCCATCTGTCACACACCATGTGCCTCCCACAAATAAGAGTCCCCTCACGGGCAGCCTGTTTGCTTTGGGGGTCTCCCTGGGCGCCTGCACCGCTCTGCTCGGGGCACACATGGCTGGTGGCTGGGCTGCAGCCCTGGCCCCACTCCAAGGCTCTGCAGAGAAGACCCCACAGCACAGCGTGAGGAGCGGGAGAAGGGGGACTCGCTGACCCACTTGTGCCTGTTGCAGAAAAGAAGTGATGCAACACAGCTGATGCAGGGCTCCCTGACAGGCAGGTGTACAACAGACCTAAATGTCAGAACCAGCGCTCCTTCTTCACACCCTCACCACTGCCTGTGCTGTCAGGATGTCACCTGCCTGTGACAGTTTGCTGCAGTGGTGGAGAACCACCTTCTAGAGGCAGCAGGGCACGTGGAAGCACCTTGGCTTGAAACGAAAGTGATAGCATTGTGCATGGCTGCTGATACAGCAGTGCTGTCCTTGATAATGAGCAAGACTGTGCTCTGTGAGGCTCGCATTGGGCTGCGTGCCACTCACCTCTTCTGTACCTTTCCTCCAGCCGTGTCCTTCTCAAAGCCCCCCCATGTACCACTGACATTCCCTCCAGACATCGTAACAGTATTTCTATCCTTGGTGGTCACAATCCTTTCCGAGCATTCCTGTCATGAGGAATCTGAGTGCTATGGACTGCTTTCCTCTGTTCAGCTTTGACAGACAATTAGATGTTTATTTCATGCTGAAAAGTGTGTTTGTTACTCATTTCGCCAATTAAATAATAAAAGACTAAGCAGAATGCTTCTGCAGCAGCTGATAATATACTCTGGATTGCTTAACCATGTCTCACTTTCAACTGATGCATTATAGTCAACCTTTCTACCTGCTTGTTATGGGGCATTTTAGGACCATGGGAGGAAGGAACAGCACAGCCTCCAAACACAAGCAAGTAGCCCCAGCACTTGTGACCCACCAAACCTGCCCACGGCAAGCTGCTTTTGGCAGAGCTGGGCACAGAGCTGCCACCCAAGTGCAGCAGGACTGCTTAGGGGATCATGAGCCAAGGCTCCAAAGGCAGTGAGTGTGTTGAACCTGCTACAGGTGGGTTAGTACATCATGGCTGAATTCTGCTTTTCTGCTGTGAGATGACAGCTCTAACAAAACATCTTCCCCCTAGGCTGCCTGTGGCTAAAAGCTGCTCCAGGCAGATACAAGGTCTGCCAAAGACCTTTACTATGGTTCTGGCCTTCTATTTTGTGATCCCATCGGTTCATTGGGGATCCTTCAGGAGCAGCAATCCCAATAATAATGAGTGCAAATCCAAAAGAGCCTTTCATCAAGGCACAAATCCTGAAACAACTCATCTCCGTTCAGAAGGACTTGCTGCACACTGGTGAGGGCCTCAGCCCATGTACAGCACTGTACTTTGCTTCTGTGACCACCTACCTGGTGCAGAGCAGAAGCCTAAAACCTGAATCAGATGCAGGAAGATAACAGAGCCAGATTCCAGTCCTGTATGAACTGGTTGAGATAAAAAGAGTCAGTATCTGTGCTGGGAATTTCCACTGGTAGAGTCACTCTGCTTGTCTGTATTTGAAATTGGCCCTGATACAGCTGCAGTGGACTGGAGAGAAACAAACCTGTGTAGGGAAGAGGAAGGAAGGCCTAGTTGCCAGATCTGGAGAGTCGTTGTGTGACCTTGGACAAGTCAGACATCAAAGTTTCAGTTCCCCATAAGTTAATGGGTAAATAGGACTGCCCTACCTTACAGGGGAGTTGATGGGATGAACACTTTAAAGATGGCAAAGTGTAGTAAGGGCGCGGGCGGCAGCATGCTGGGGAAAGGCCTGAAATCCAGTTGCCACACAAGCCTTGAGCACATCACAGCATTTAGCTCTCCCACAGTGCGTAACTCTCGTCCTTCCTTGCACAGGAGGTCTCATGAGCTACCAAACATCTCTCACCTTAACTTTCAGAATACTTCTGGAAGTTAGTTATTAGTCCCACAGTGCAGTGAGGATAATATGGAGGCAGTGACCTTCAGAAGAAAGCAGGCACAGATCCAGTTTTCCTGACTCCCGGTGCTTCCCTTAAACTCCAGAACTGCCTTTCCTCAGCTTCAAACTCTCTCTCTCTCTTTTTTTTTTTTTTTTTTTTTTTTTTTTTTCTTAGTCATTCTGAGGAGAGGGGAAACAGCCTGCATACAAAGGTCAAATTCAGATATTTTGTGAAGGACAGTACAGCTTTTCACCTTTAGGACTTCACTGCAGCGCTATCTCAAGCTCAGATCTAGATGTTGTCCTTAACTCCAAGGTTTCCACACTTGAGCTCCCTCACCAAGTGTGGCAGCACCTTCAGCCCTGCCTGGCAGGTTCAGAGACGCCAAGTTGTTGCTTGTGTTTGCATGTATCCTATGTATATGGAAGATAAAGGCTTAAACACCTTCTTGCCCCGCGCTGTCTTACAAGTCCTCTTGCATGTACAAAAAAACACAAACAGGCATATTCCTCCACCATATGTTGCATAAAAATATAACAGAATGGCTTAGTATACCGTAGCAAGAATAACCAGGTGCCAAACCTATTGACCCATATAGGAGAAGGAAGTCTGGGGGACCCACAAGCTTATGAAGGCCGTTATAGAGAATATGGTCCACAGAGAGTCCGTGCACAGGCACAGAAATGCACAATCAGAGGATTGGTGAGGTTGGAAGGCAGCTCTGGAGATTGTCTAATATAACACCCTGCTCAGAGCAGGGCCACCTAGAGTAGGTTGCCCAGGGCTGTGGCTGTTTGGGATTTTGAATATCTCCAAGGATGGAGACTCCACAGCATCTCTAGGCAATCTGTGCCAGTGCTTCATCACCCTTACAATAATATATATATATATATATATAATATATATATATATATTATTGTAATATATATATATATTACAATAATTATAATAATTACAATAATATATATATATTTTTTTATATATATATATAACCATGTTTAAAATTGTCATTTTAAACTTTCATGCTAGAGCAAAACTAAGTCAGCTTGAGCTACTTTTTCAGTGAAAACCAGTCTTAAATTAAATTTGGGCAAAATAGTTTTGATATCTGACAACTGTTCAGGGAATACAAAGTGAATGGGTTGTTTGGCTTAACTTGGTCTCCAGTGGATAACTGACAAGGTAGGATGACAATCCATGGACTGGATGGGCAGGATTATAACTGCATTCTAGACTCAGGCCCCTCAGAGAGGATGGCAATGGAATGGTGAAGGGAACAGCATTGCATTCTTGATACCCACCTGGGGAAGGCAGGGCAGGTTCTAACTTGACACTCCTCACTAGCAGCTCTCTCCAGGGCTGCAGTTACACAACCTGTCACAAGGAGAAGAAAAACAAAAGTTTTTTTATATCTTCTCAGCCATCTGCACTTCCTCTTTTTGGATCAGTGCTGCAAACTAAAATATCAGAAGCATCATGTTGGCAGTATTTTTAGTAAACAGCTAGAGACTCATGTGAACTTGTTCCTCAATCTCCTCATTGTTGTCCTTGTCCTTGACCCCTGTACAGACAGCAGACATTATTAAACTGTCAAACAGTTTTCTGAGCAGATCCTTTTAAGGTTCCACTATTTCTGCCTTCTGGACAAAATAGCTTGTCTGTAATACTGCAGGCCTATTGCTGACCAAGGAGACAACTGCTCCTTAGGCAGAGGGAATAATTTCCCACTCATGTGCTAAGTGCTTCACCAGGTTAGGATTCCTGGAGTTCCAGGGATTGCCTTGCAGTTCAGTCATGAGCATCTCAATGCGCAATAGCTGCCAAAGGAAGATGAGGACATTCACAGGGGAATACAGGAAAAAAATATAATAGAAAGTGACGAAAAAAGGAATGTTCCCAAAGGTTTCAAAATTATCCAAAAATAGATGCACACATTCCTCAGGACAGTGCAAATGTGGGTGGCAAGATCCTCCTGCTTAGAGGATTAGTTTGGGTAGAAATGGGGAGGGAGGTGGAGAACATATCAGAGAGTGTATTTAATTCAGTTCTCTGGCATGTATTAGGCAAGGAAATAACTGTAGACTTTTATCTCACACCAGTCCAAGAGCGTTGCTGCTGTCTGTGTTCAGTGAATAGTTCGCTCTTTGCTGTCAGCTGAAGTTTCCCCTTTGCTGCACAGAAGGGGAAAGCTCGCTGGTCCAGTGCCTGATGCTTTGGGAATACTGACAGTGTTGGTCCATGTAACCTCTCTCTTCTCTTTTTCCTAAATCACAACTGGAAGTTGGAGCTGCCACTTGAACAGCTTCTCCGATTTTATACTAATGTAGGTACACTGAGCCGTAACATTCTTGAAGCAGAGGGTGGTTGTGCAGGCAGCGCTGCTGGAGTGTGGGGCAGGGGCCCTTCTCTGCCCCAGCTTTGAGATGGAAACCATTGCTTTCGTGGTCTTCATTTTCTTCGTTACTTTTCCTTCCTGCTCCCCCACAGTTCAGAGTGACACCTAGTGTCAGTGGCTCCGAGTAACAGCTGGGGAGAAACCCAATTTCTGCCGCTGTACGTGCCCGGGGTGGCAGCAGAGGTGGTTTTTGTTTGCGGCTATGTGCAGAGCTTCATTTCAAGCCCTTAGGAGAGCTCTCGGCAGGGCTTTTTTCCTCTTTGATGCCACAGGCACATGCTTTACATAAAAAAGTGCAATGTTTAAACCCAGAAATGTGGTACCTGGACAGGGCATAGCCTTGGGCTACAGAAATTTGTCAAGAGAATTCAAAGGAAGATCTTGGCTTGCAGCTCCTTCTGGAGGACCATCCTACATAGAAGATCTGCATTCCTATGCCCCACAGAGGCCTGATCCAAGTCACTTTGAAGTCCATGGAGAACTTACTTTGATTTTAAGGCAGGTCAAACTAGTGTGTGATGGAATAAGATTTCCTTTCCCTTTTGCTCGAAGTTTTCAAGGTACATCTTTCTGCATCTCATCGGGTAAGCTTTCTGGCATGAAATCCATCTGGTTAATTTTGTGGAGGTGGTAGGTGTTCATAAACAATGAACTTAGTCCATGCTAAGTTCATTATTGCTGTTTGCTGTATTTTTTTTTTTCATGTTTCCTTGTTTAATTGTTTTGAATAAAACAAAACAAAACCATAAAGTAATTACCAAGTATTTCCCCACATTTCACAAGCTTCCTTCTTGAGTCACTGTTTGTGTGCCCTCCCTGGGAACTTGGTTCTGATCTCCTCTGCTTTCTTACTGACATGGTTTGATTTATTTTTTTTTAATCTTCAGGATAATTTAGACAAGGTATGTTTCTTGCATCTGGAATCTTAACTTAAAATAAGCTATCACTGAATCTCTTGGGTAAATTCCAAAATTAATGTTCAATTACCTTTATCTATGAGTTCCAGAAATACAAACAGATTTTTCAGGAAAGGGCTATTTTGTATTGCTATTGAGTTATTCTTCATGTACACTGACTAATTAATGTAAAGCAAAATAAAGATAAAAGCTCTTGTGATATGGGGGGGGGGGCGGACTTTATGAACCAACTTTGAACTTTATGAAAGTTCTTTTTAAACCAACTTTTATGAACTTTATGAAGGTTCTTTATGAACTTACATTTCATAAAGTCTCAATAGTGCTGTATGTTATGGCTCTGTCCCTCATTTGTTCTTCTCATTACCATGCTTACAAGAGGCCTTGCAAAGGGCTCTTCAAAGAACAGTTGTGAGTTTATGAGGCTCTCTCTTTTCATGCCACGGGTCTTTCCCCTTGACCCAAGAAACTGTTAAGGGCAGTAGAAAGATCTCATCTGTCTTTCTGCAGGGGCTCTACACATTTATTGTGAGCAGGTTGAATAGTAATAACCATGTTATTTGAAAATTTTTGACCAAGCCTTGTTGAATGAGATAGAGGAACTGCTGGCAAGAGCCCACAGTTGGCAGACAGGATGTAACCTCTTGGAGGTCCCCTTGGAAAGATGCCCCCAGGCAAAGCTGGCAATGGTGGAACCACCAGTTCCTCTCTACAACAGATCCTGTGACCTGATAAGCCCCACCAGCACAGTGCTGCAGGAAGACAGTTACACCAGAGGTGAGGTTGTTTTTTTTTTGTTTTTTTTTTTTTTGTGACAGCATTGGGCCATTTGTTCTCCTCTCTGTACACTCTTCTCAGAGCTTCATTTCTTCCTGTTTCTTTCCTGTCTGTTCCTATTGTTGCAGCAACTGTTATTTTCCATATTTTCTTCATGTACAGCCAACATCACCATTGATGGTGGAAGGACATCACCATTTCCTAAGGGCTTCTGACACAACAGTTCACTTCAGAAATGACTGACGTGTGTGGTTATATTTCTGGGCCACAGAGTGTTTCTTGGTTTCTTACATTAGTTTTCTGTCATTAGAACACATTCAGCAGTGTTATATGAATGCCTTCGAGGGATATTGCCAGCGTCAGGCTAGCCATCAACCACAAGACCACTGCTCATGACTTCTGTCTGTTCATAAAGCTTGACAAGTCTAAATAACTTCAAGTGACATTCTACCACCTTTTGTATCACTGGCTTCTTATCCCAAATGCAATTTCTCATAGTAAGACACATCTGGGCTTGTACAAGGAAAACAATCTAAGAATCTTTATGAACAGCCAAATTTTGTCATCTTACTGTTAACCCCTCTCATCCATACTGACAATCAATGCAAGGCAAAGCATTGATTCTAGTAATGCAGACAGACAAAAATTAGATTGGCGTATTTTTCTCCTAATTCTTCTTCTTCTTCACTTTTTTTTGTTTTGTTTTGTTAATGTATTATGAGTTGTGAGTTGGTAGAGACAGGGCTTTATATGACATGATTTGTGACATGCAGGCACGAGGTGATTTATATCCCGGTCCAAAGCTCCCTGGCATTGACCTACAAGGGTTTAAGAAATGAGAGCGATATTTGGTCTCAGTGAAGTCAACGAGAGTTTGCTCTTTCCAACTGCATTTTTCTAAATCCTGCACTTTAGCAATAAACTGATTTTCCAGACTTACATTTTTCCCCCAAATAACTTTAATGACTTCATGAGTAGGGGTGGAGGGAGTGGTGGAGTTGTTTTAATTTAGTACAGATTTGTGTTCTGCTTAGCTTTTATCAGATTCGCTTTGAAATGGTACAGATGAAATATCTTACAATATCTGGGTTTTCTTTCATTAATCATGTTTTACATTCACATAAAAATAGATCTTGTACCAAGTAGTTCATGTTTATGTGCACAGTAAAATTAACTGAGTAGTCACTCTACACATAAATAAAGTATGTGCCTATGACACAATTTGAAAACAAATCCCAAATACTTTGGGTCCTATCTTAGTATCTCTTTTTGGCATGTCTAACTATGAAAGTTTTTAAAAACCTGGTACATTTTCCATATATCTGGTTATATATCTGGTTTCTCTCTACAAGCCTTGCTATCTAAATAGGTATCTGAGGGGTGCCAAGCGCGGGTCACAGGAGTCCACCTGGGAGCCAGGTGGTGTCTTGTGCAGTCAGTCTGATTTTCATGCATTTGACCCAAGGACATGGCAAGTAATTCAAATAGAAAGAAAAATTATTAACGTTTAATAAGAACCATTGAATTAAACAGGTGACCAAAATAGGCAAAGTAATGGAACAAAGGTTGAAATGTTAGGTTTCTAACCACTGCCATTTGTTTCTTACAGCACGTGTTGGAGAGAAGGGAAGAGTCTATGAGCTATCAAGTGCCTTCACAATTAACAGTCCACAGTGTGGTCAGAAGCAGTTTATTTTGGCTTGGCTGTGAGGAGAAGGGATATGTGTAAAGGATCAGGTGAGTGGGCACCTGAGGCTGAGGTCCTGCCTCTACTTGCTAGTTATCTCCGCTACCCCCAGGTCTGGGCATATTGCCTCCTTGCCTCTGGCTTGATGAAAGCCAGCCCTTCAGGTTGCAACTCTACTGCATGCTCAGTGGCCAAAGGATGAGTGTGCTGTGCAGAAACACGGGACTGAGAAGAGGGTATGGAAAAACTGAAGAGTGGTGAGGAGCAGACACTCCAGCTGCCTCTCTGTTGTTCCTGACTGTCTCAGCACTTCTTCTCTGTGCCAGCATGAAGCTGGGCAGGTTCCCTCAAACCAGGGGTGTGCAGCTTTGCGTGGAGTGGAGGATGGAGCAAAAGCAGGCAGAAAGACCCCATCTTCCAAGTGATCCTTTATCACACAGCCTTCAAGCTGACCAGTGCATGACTGTGTAGTGATGTCAGTACAACAGCCACGAGACTGGAGGATTGCCTAGCCAAAAACGTGGGCCCCAGTTTAGTCTGAACTTGCTGCACAGATACATTTCTAGTGTCACTGTGGATAAACATAGAGTGATACATATGGGAAAAAAAAAGGAGTCTTGCCTCATGCAGAAAACAGTGGGCTCACCACTGTCATGAAGGTGCACAGTCATGTGTTGTAATACAGGAAACTACCTAAGGTATCAGCAGAGGTCAAAGCTCCTCTCATCTTAGGGATTTGTAGCAAAATAGAAGGGAACAAATTAGAAGTCTTCATGCTGCCCCCTAACAACTTGTGGTATGCCCACATCCTCCAGCAGTTCTGCTCTTCCCAACTCGGAAGAGACCTGCAGAGCTGGAAGATGTTCAGAGAAGGATAATAAAAGTGATCCATGGCATGGGACAGCTTACTTACAAGCAAAAATTTATTAAGCCAGATCTTTTAAGCTGCTTGAATTCTTTAGCTCAAGAGAGGATTGATTGAAGACATCTATGACAGCAGTCTGTAAACTCATGTATGTCCTGGAAGGGGTGGTTATTCGCTGTCTCTTCCTATACAAGCAAAGAGGCTGTCAAGGGAAAAGTTCAGAATAACCAAGAGCAATCAGTTCTTACCATCAGGCATAGTGAAACCCCAGGACCATTCTCCAACAGATGTTGTGGGTGTTAAGAGTTTACATAGGCTCAAGTGGTGATTGAACAAGTTTGCAGAAGGGAAATCCATCCTGCTTTATTAAACACAAAACATTAAGAAATTCCTGAGTCTCAAGCCATTAGAGTTTGGGAGAATACTCTTGGGAAACAACATTATATACTAGCTCTGTTCCTACTTTCTTCACTAGGCATTTGCTTTTATCCAGTGTCAGAGGCAGGAAATCGGGCTAGATGGACCTTTTGACTGACTGGTACTCTCAGACTTGGTACAGTCATCATCAACATGCTAGTTTATAAATATTTGCTAGGAATAGGAACATTCATTGTGGAAAACTCCACCATCCTTTAAAAAACAGAATGCCCCGTGAAATTGATGTGGATGGTCTCTGTGGTGTTCACCATTCCACATCAGGAGGGCAGAGCACATGCAAGTGTTTAACGTAAGTGGATTTATGACAGGTGTGCTGCAGACTTAACAGTGGGTATTGAAACAATGGACAATTATTCATTTGAACACTTAGGTCTTTGTTTAATTGGTTCCCTTTAGCATACAGCGGTGGAGGTGTGGGCCATCATCACCACAGTACCCAAATTTACATCTTTTCAGTAAAATTCCCTTTGATAAACACACTGATTTATCTGAGATACTGCATTAAGTATATATATATATATATATCATAAAGAGAATAAAATATGTCATGGGAGGATATCTGTCAGGTCCAAGTGAATTATCTTCCCTTAGAAAGGTTTTCTGCCATTAGACATGTAGTCAACACATTTGGTCAATTTGAATGAGTACAGACCCAAATGAGTTCAGACTCATTCTTTCCAAGGGAATGCTTTTCACCTGCTCTGGAAAATTCCATTGGAAATCATGGGAATTAATAGGCCTTGTAGCAAAAACCTTGTTCTCTCTGTGAATCTCACTGGCCACTCTTTAGCTATATACCCCTAGCTCCTAAAATTGAGAGGAAAAAGATCTAGTAGGTCTTCCCAGTGTGGGGTGTCCAGAAGATGGCTGCATCTGTTCCATCCTGACACCAATGATGATACCAATTTCTGCCCATTGCCACCATTTCTCTTTTATACTTTCAAGATTTTCAAATATAGTGTTAAGCATATACATCCATAGAACATACTATTTCAGTCTAGTTACTGTCAGTGGAAGGTTGAGCATATGCACAATTGTTTTTCTTGATATAGATATGAAGGCTTCTATTTTTTTTTTTTGTATGGATGCTCATCCAGCTTTGTCACAAATCAGGAGCAGAAATTTACTTTCCCTCCCTTGTAATACATTTAACCCATGTGAAAGTGCTGAATACTAACAAATGGAGAAAGCTTGTGAGCTTGATCCAACACTCTTAACCGCTGGCAAAAATTTTATTTCGTAACAGGACTTAGAGGTGAAATTACTCTAATAGGAGGTACAAAGGTAAATTAAAATAGGGATGTTAACTTGGAGTGGGTGTAAATGGGTGTGATTCTTTTGAAATGGATGAGACTGCCCTCACTTTTGCCAAGTCTGGATTTGCTCTCTTCTCCTTCCCCAAGCCTGCAGAAGAACAGGTGCCGCAGTCAGCTTGGGCTGCAAGCCTGGGTGTGTGTCCTGAACTGTTAGTCCTGCCCTTACTGTTTCTCTTTACCAAAACAAAAACATGCCCAGAGGAATTTAAACCTGCTGCTTTTGCTCTGTTAATAAATACCAACTGCAAACCTGTTTGTCTTGATCTCTCTGTGGGGAGGGAAGAATGGTATATGGACAGGGAACAGATGATGAGGGGCCACATCCGATGGATATTTGTGACTGTGGAGGTGGGGGAGGACTGTAGGAAGTGTTACACAAGCTCATTTTTGAAAGCAGAGGAGAAAAGGAATATTAAAAATAAATCCAAAATAAAAAAAAATGGCTGCAAAGAAGGATTTGGGCAAAAGCACTTCATGTAGAGAGTCATGCACACATATGGGATAAATTACTGAGAAAGGGCATTGAAACAAAACATCTTAAATGTATGTTCAAAAGAAAAAGAGGAAGGGGAAGAAGAAGAGACAAGGGATGTTGCTAAAGAAACACGGTTGGAGAAATGGTGGCAAAGGAGCCAGCTGAAAATGGCAGCAAAATAGCTGCCACAGAAAGGGCAGATTGAGACAGCTGCATTCTGCTCTCTGTTCCTCTTGCTTATCAAATAAATGTCTTGTTACCATGCAGCTTTCCTGCTAAAACACCTCATCTGGATCTGACATGGATGCATGGTGTGGTGTGCAGGCCATACACATCTGAGGACACAGGGAGCCAGAAGCACAGGGAAATGAGGCTCAGAAAATGCCAAAGAGAAGCAAAATACCCAGTCAGTCACTCAGGGAAACCCTGTGGACTGTAGGGCAGGAGGAATAAGTAAGAGGATGGGAGCAAGTACTCTTTGAAAATAGTCCACTTGGCCACCACCCAAGAGCTTCTAGGGGAACTTAAGCTACTTTTGGCATGGGTGGTGCGAGAACAAACATTATCTGTGCCACAGAAGTTAGAGCTGTGCTAGTTATCTGTACCTACTGGTGAGGACATCTGTGCTCAGGACAACTGCTCTGGTTCATATCTGTTCTGCTCCCCATGTTCTTGCATATTTCCAAGTGAGGTCTTCTCCAGGGCTTCAGAAGCAGTGACGAACTTGGTTTGTCCTTGTCTACACTTGTAGCTGATTCACATTCAGCACTGGTTCAGCTACTTCTGTTGCTGACACCTGTTGTCAGCAGTCGGTAATTTCTTTTTCCTATTTTTTTTTTTTTTTAGGACAAGTCTACATTGCCCTGAAGCTTAGAAAGGCCCTTAAATTAGACTTAATTCTATTCAGATGTAGTTAGCAGTATTTAATTAGCCCAGTCCTGAAGCAAAAGTCAATCTATTTCTTGGATCGCTGGAGTGCATTCTGGACACTTTCCATATTGCTGCAGGAGTCTGACCTTTTTTTTTTTTTTTTTTTTTTTTTTTTTTTTTTTTTTATCTTTAGCCCAACAAATGTGCTGGGGCTTTTCAAGCACTTTCAGAGTAAGGGCCACATCTTAATAGACAGATTCCTTTGCAGATGGCTTCCTGCTCGTTTGCAATTGCAAAACTTCATTGAGGCAATTACCATAATTGCAGACATGGGAATGTGACATTAGGAAAGCATTTAATGTATTCTCAGCATCTGTTAGAGTACTGCTGCAAATGGAAACCATGGGGAGATGCCAGCACTATGGATAGGACTCATCTTGCTTAACTTTGACTGACTGGAAGTTCACATCCAGTCTGAACTGGGCATATAGGTGGCTCTCTGTAGACAGTGAAGAGACACAGGCATGTCCAGAGGGTGATTCATCTCTCCTGAGCTGGTGTCCAAGGGAAAAGGGATGACTTACCTTCTGATGATGCTCCATTTATTTTATTTTTTTGTGGAGATGAGTAGTTTAGACTAGCAAACCCAATTTAGGCAGCTAAAATTAGGTGGTTTGAGTTCTGCCCTCTGTGACTATTGTGATTTTCAGACCACCAGAAGCTGCTGCAGAAATGATGAGCCAATGCTAATGGCACTCTAAGAGTTGTTAGCTGACAATGGCACTCTGAGAGTTGTTAGCTGACAACCTTTGAGATCTTTCACTTACCAGAAGAGTTCTGCTTATTCCCAGAAAATGATGCTGGCAAGAGGAGACTACGGGAATAATAAGAAAGGGGGAGTATCAGCAATAAGGGGCAAACCCCAGCCTTTGGATTAAAGGCCTTAGCTGTGTAAACCAAGTAGAGAAGGATGCTCTAGGAGCAATTTGGTTAAACTTTTCTCATTCTCCTTTGCTGCTTTTTTTTTTTTTTTTTTTTTTTTAATCCATTTTCTTACCCATTTTTCTCCCCTGTTTCAAGGGAAATGCTTATACCACATGGCCTAAACATTCTCCTCCTTATTTCCATATTTAAATGGGGGTTCAGAAAAGACTATTGAACTGTTTATCTTAGAGTCTGTTAGTCCTTCTTTGGTGAAATATTTTCATTTTGCATGGCCTCTTCCTCAGTTGTGAAAGTGCAACTGTTTACATCAGAGCAGTAAAATCATCTGGATTATTACCCCCCAAAGGGGTAATAATTACCCCCGGGAGGTGGGGGTGGTGGGGCTTTGGAGGCTGGAGACCCAGCCTCCCACAGCTGGGGGCGGTGTATGCCCATCCTGAGAACCCACCATGCTGCCCACCTCTCCTCGAGGCTTTGGGGGTGATTTGTCAGGCTGTGGGACTCGCTGGCTTGCGATGACTCTCTTGTGCAATGTAGGCTGTATCTGCTTACTGCTGCTGGGTTGTGAAAATCTGCAAATAATTGCAAAGTCCGCTGGTGTAATTGGATTGTGGTGTATTTGAACAGATGGGTGAAGTCTTCCAGGCCACTATTTTCCAGAGTGACTTGGCAGGTGCTTGGCTTTAAGGTGCCCAATCTGAGACACCTTAAAAGTGATGGGTTACCACAGAATTTTTGAGAGGCCTCCCCAAACTGAAGTAATCCAAACCACTGACTGATCACCCAGAAAACCCTTGCCCCAGATCCCTTGAGTTGGGGGAGCTTTCATAGTAGCTTGATGTAAGCCAAACTAAATTCATAAAAATAATACAAGACATCTTAGCATATCATTTTTTCACCAGAAAATTTCAGCAGGAGGCAGTGTGAATATGTATGTGTGCTGGCACTTATACAGACAGTATAATGAACAAACAAATATTTGTGTATTAAGAGAGAGGGGAAAAGAAAGGCATTTTATTTCATGTGAGAGTTGGCTGTTGTTGTTATTGTTATTTTTAATAAGGTACAAAATGTTAATGTGAAACAGTCTCCCTGTGTGCTCTGGCCCTTTTCCAGGCCTAGAGCTAAGTATTCACTGGTGAAAAGAAAGTATCATACTTGACTTTCTGAAGTATATGCTGTTATCGCTTGTTAGAGACTAAAAAGGGAAAGAATTGAATTACTTATTAATTAAACACAAACTCTGTAAAACTGTTTAGAGACAAGCAGCCTCCAGGCCCCAAACTACAGATGTCTGATCCTAGAATGTACAAAAGAAAACCAGTTTATTAGAATTATCATCAGCTTTTTCTGCCAGTAATTTGTAGGGAGACAAGAAAGCTGCAGTAGATGTTGCTGTTCTCACTGGAAGATTCCACTAAATCACCCTTGCAAAAAGAAACAACTTGTAAGAGGAAATAAATGGCTATTGTACAATGTTATTAAGAGTATCCACAGAGGGGGTAGTACCAATCTAAAATCAACTAAATTAAATCAAAATAGTTTTCACAGGCAGAAGAATAATGTAGCTACATAATTTTACTGAAATTATTATTGGGAACCCGACCTTGGAAGTCTAAACAATTGCAGTGAAGTTGAGATGTCCTAGTGTCAAAGTCACTCTTGAAAATATAATATCTGCAGTTATTTGGTGTAATAAAATCTTCCCAAATCCTTCTCCAGACCCCATGTTCAGAGCTGAAGCTGGCCCTTCACATGAACAGCCAAACCAGACTTCAGTTCCTGGTAAGAGCACTTCTTGCTACTTTGCTCTGTTGATTAGTTCTTTGTCTGAAACTTTGTGGTCCCGAAGCCATGCTATTGCTTGAGAGTTTGGAGTCTTTCATTTCTAGTAAAATGAGCTCCTGGTACCTGTGGGTAAGGAAGAAGTCTCAAAAGGCAGAAGACATTAAAAAGAACCCTGACATTTACTCGTTTGGAAAACTCATTATTTTTAAAACCCTGAAGCGACCTCGCACCCTCAAAGCCATGTACTCATCAGAGCCTAGCCTTCGCCTCCCCACTAGGCACCCCAAGAAGGCTTATTACCAACCATCTTCTAGAGCATTAGACATAGGTTTCAAAGGTGTTTAGACACCTGAATGCCTTTGAGGAGTTGGCCCTGAGTTCCCAGCAGGCTTAATTTGGCCTGGTGGGTGGCTGACTAGCCTCTTTTGATTGCTGAGTGTTGTTTTTTTTTTTTTTTTTTTTTTTTCTTATTATTTTATTTACTTATTTTTATTTCTAACTCTGAGGCTGAGCAAGCCAACCACAGCAGGAAGTGATAGGACCTGATGGAAGAGTCTAGCAAGGTCTAATAGTTTGCTCTGAAGACTTGCAAGGAACGTGTTAGAAAGGGCCCTCACTGGCCTAAGAAGTCTCCATGTTTGCAGGTTCCCAAGGCTGTCTTGAAGTCCTGTGGGCTCAAAGAAGCATTCAGGCATCCACAAAGCCACAAGGGCTTGCATTATTGTTATTGTTATATTTTTGTTCAATGTGGGAGAAGAGCAAGTGAATTCTATGAGGTTGCACATGGTTTGCAAGAACTAGAGGCCACCACAAGTAGAAGAACTTACTTTAGGACCTCATTATGGAGATCTGAGGAGCAGTTATTGAGTGAGACCATAGCTCTTGCTGCTTCTGTGATTTCCCACATATTTGTTGCAAAGCTGGGGTAAGGATTAATAGCAGAAAAGAAAATAGTGGATCATGTCTTTCCAGTCAGGCATATTTTGCTTTGCTAGAGCATTCAGGAAGAGAATCCCAGTTGTAAGCATGCTCAGGTCCTATATATCTAAGTTAGATAACACCTGCAGCTCCCATTTATTTCAGTAGGATTTGAAAATCTAGTGTGTGTGCTGAAAAGCAGGCCTAAAGAGCTATAGCACAGCATGAAGCCACATAGTTTTCATGGCAAATAAAAGCTGAACCTTCATATTGTGGGTGAAAAAACACTGCTAACTCTTGGTTATTTTATCAAGCCTTGAGATATTTGGTGCCTTTGTGGAAGTCACCTCCCCCAAAGCAAGGTGTTTTTGTGAATATGAACCTGAAATAATATCTGTGTATTTCTAGCACTTGCAGCTGTGGCAAAAAGCTGGAATACAGGATTCTTCATGGGCTTCAGCATGCAAAGTAAATGAAAGCCTCACAGTATGATTTAACCTAGGCTGCTGGTTTTGATGAGGACTGGCTCATGTATTTTGAGTATAATCTCCTATTCTGGGCAGAAGCTGTCTGAATTTCTTGCTTCTCTCGAGGCACTGCAGCAAGAGCAGGGTCAGGGTGGTTGGTCTGGATACCTGAACTGCAAATATCTAGAGTGAAGGGGCTGTGTTTCACCCTGGCCTCTTGCATTATCAGCTGTGGTTCATCTTAGCCGTTCAAGAAAACTATTAAATATACACTACAATATTTGCAATGCTTACTTTGTCCTTTGCAAACTGCTTTGAGCAGTTGTTGTTCTCAAAAACCCTTTCAAACTAGAGATAACAAGGTGACAAACACTTTAAAGTGATGCTTTCAGGTACTTGTCTTTGAACAGAACTCCCAGTTTAGCTGCTGGCAGCCAGAACAAAGGAAGCAACAAGGCAGCTTGTTAGAGTCAAAAAAAAAAAAAAAAACAAAACCAACACAGCAGATTAGGCCCCTGCCACAAGAAATGCTTAACTCTTTATGAGGGAACCACAGGACAAATACGGGTAAATAAAAAGGACTCTCTTTCTCCATATTTCTCATACACAACTGAAATGATGGCCCGAGTGAAGGGAAGGAGCATTTTGTAACAGACCGGCTTCTCTAAAATAATATTTGCCTTTCTGCGTGCCAGTTTGCTCTACTATTTCAAGCATGGCTGATTTAGGGGGAAGCGAAGCACCAGGTTGGTGGCGGGGCTGGCCAGGCTGCTGGCCTGGCACCACTCCTGCTGCTGCGGGTGGCTTCAGGAGGAGCAAGGAGCACGGCCACAGGCAGCACGGCCAGGAGCTCTTAGGGGGGATGAGAGAAGGGGAGGGATCCTTCTGAACCCGTTTTACAGGTTGCTTTTGAGAGGATCTTCTTAGAAGAAATTGTTTTTCTTCTGAGTGGTACCCCCAAAAAGAACACGTGTGATTCCAATGTGGGGCCATTGGTATGAAGAGGTCCTTTTTCTTTTATCTTGAACTGCCTGTCACCTACCTCATACTGATTTTCTTGTTGCCAGAGACTTGCAGAATCAGTTTACAATCTTTTTCTGTAATAACGTCATGTTTCTGTAGGTCAAACAAAACCTGGAGCTGTATAATTCCCTTGCTGGGTTTATTAACACAAACAAGGTATGGTAAGCTTGAAATGTAATTGTTACTGTTATATTTGTAATTACCCTAGCACACAGAGACCTTGCCTGAGACTGAAGTCCCACTGTACCAGGATCTGTGCAAACAGAGCGTTTCTAACAGCTTAAAGTCTAAACAGACAGGGAAAAGAAAGAGAGGAGAAACATGGGTGGCTAGTTGCAGCAGCGTGAATAACATGACCCAGGAAAGCCAGAACCAGAACTCCGAGCTACAGCCCTGATTGTACTTAATGCCACCATTTTGCTATCTGAGATGGGTCGTCTGCCTTAAAGGGTTTAGAAAGTGGCCAGACCAGTTCCTCTGTTTATAGAAGGAAGATGTTTGTAGACCTCTTGATCCCAAAGCAATTAATATAGTCCACAGGGGGAGAAAGAGGAAGAAAAAAAATAAATTAAAAATAGGCTAGAGTCTCATGTAAATGGCACCCTGAGTGCCTAAAAATTGTTACAGATGTTTTTGTGTAAGGTTATTTTTTTGGTGAGTGGCCTCTCTGTGGTCAGTTGTAAGCATCACATTTACATAGTTCTGTATTTCTGAAAAAGCCGATTGCATAAAGTTGGGATCGCACCAAATGAAAACAAAATACAACACTAACAAAAAATAGCAAGCTCTTCCAACAACGTTCAGTAACTGAGTTAGAGGTTAGTGCTGCGTTCTGGAACAAAAAAAAAAAAAAAAAAAAAAATACAGGCACCATATGATTTCATGCACTAAAAAATTTTAAACATTTCAGAGGAACATAACATATGACATAGGGTGTTTTTATTTAATGAATGGCTTTAAAAAATGGGGCCAGTGTCCCTTCTCACAGATGTACATCCTGTGCCAAGAGCGTTGCTGTACAATGTGTCATCACTTGGGAACCTAAAGAATTGTACTTGAGAAAACATTGCTACAAAATATCATCCCCTTCCCAGAAAGGTTCACTTCAGGCTTTGTAGAAAAACAGAACAACTCATTTCCACTGAATATAATTCATCTATTGAGAAACTTTCTTAAAGGCATAGGTTGTTGAGCAAGTGGCTGGAAAACTGTTTAATCTCATAGTAACAATAATAGTTCATCACTATTATTACTACTTAGCTCTTGCATAGCACTCTCCACCCTCAGAGGATTTTACAAACATGAAGTAGTTCATCTTCATGGTACCCCGGTGAGGCGGGAAAGTGCTATTATCCCCTTTGCAGGATCCGTGCAGGGGTGCCTTCTCCCTGAAGTGTTTTGCATGAGTTGGGCTTGTCTTCCTCACTCTAAACACCGCGTTTTCTGCTTCTGACCAGCCCGAGGTAGAGCTACTGTGGAGACAAGGCCCTTCAGTTTTATCATAAAGGTCAGCCCTGAGTCTAGAGGGCTTTGTCTGATGTATTTGTACCTCAGAGTGTTTTATATGATTGGCACTGTGGCAGGGAGGAAAGGAAAGGGGAAATGGGAAAGAAAAAAGGGGTGAGGAGAAATGAGTAAGGAAAGAGAATGGAAAATGAAAGCCAGCAGGCTGTTTAGCTGCCACGAGAAGCCTCTAGTTAAGATGCTCATGTGAGCAACTTGCTGTTCGAGCAAAGTGGCAAGTGCTATGTGATGTATAAATGGGAACTCATCACAGACGGAGCTACACTGGCTCAAAAATCCTTTTGTTCAGATGATGTGTTTTGTTTCGAGAAATTAGACCAGTTTACAGCAAGGAATTGGTTTATTGATTTAAACCTCATCTCCACAACAGCATTGTTCACTGGGGTAACTAAACACAAGGGTGTATGTGCATTTATTTTTGGGGACTGTAACTGAATGTCCTCTTAAGAGTTTATCACCCAGCGAGTTGCATTGCTGCTGCCTTTAGGATGCTCCCAGCATCACCTGCTTCAAGAGCAGCATAAGTTCTCTCTCTCATTGCATACTTGAGGGAAAAAAAAAAAAAAAAAAAAAAAAGGGGTAAGGGGCGGGGGGGGGGAAAGTGGTTTGAGCCCTAGCAGAAGATTCTTTCCCATTCCAGGATCATTCAGAAGAACCACTCCTTTAGCAGGTCAAGGGAAGGATGGTGACCAGTGGAGAGCTGCTGTAGCTCCAGAGGGAAAAGAATGAGTAACTCTGAGTGCTAATAATTTAACCTGGATCTTCCACAGACATAACAGTTTGTATAACCTGCCCTTAGGCACAGCGGGACGGCCCAGCCCCTTTCCCTAGCTCTGACAGATTACCCACTTTTCAAAACAGCTCCCTTTAAGGACACCCCTCTGCCCTGCCCCCAGTCAGGCTCCTCGCAGGGGCTCGAAAATCACCTGGACCATTCCTCGCCCCCTGAGATGCCACCCAGGACTTGTAGCAGGGTCTCCAGCCCGGGGCTGAGCCGCCCTCCTCCTGCAGCGAGGGGAGCAGAGTCCGGTGCGGCGCGGGGCACCCCCGGAGCAGGGACCCCCAGAGCATCCCTAGCGCTGCTGGCACCTGAGGGGGGGGGGGGGGGGGGGGGGGGGGGAGGGAGGCCTGGAACGCCGGCTCTGGCCTGATCTCTGTCCTTAGGCTCCCTCTAGAGTTTACAGCGACCGAGCAAAAGGTCTTCAGCTCCGCTTGGCTGCATCCTCCCGTTGCGGTGCGGCCGCATCCAGGCTCCTGCCCGCAGCAGGGCAGCGGGAGCGGCTGCTGGCAGGGATGCTGCTGGCAGGGATGCTGCCCGCCGGGCTCTGGCACCCTTCCCTAATGCTGAACCCTAACCCTGGCCATGAGGAGCCCGTTAAGTGCCTCGGGAGTATCCTCAGGGTGCCCAGGTGAATTTTCCTGGGGTCTGTGGCTCCGGCCTTGCAGCGGCCTCATCCCAGGTCTCTGGAAGAAGTCAGGGTTTTGTCAGAAAAAGCAGAGGTGGTATGGGAGCAGCGTCAGCTCAGTGGGAGCTGAGATAAGGGGAGCACTCCCCGAAGCCTCCAGCTTCCTGACAGGTCACCCCATGCTCTCGCCTTCCCCATCCTCAAGCCGGGAGGAGGGTGCGCCCCGTGGAGTACTGTCCCCAGCCCACCTGCTGCTTGCGAGGGAGCCCCAGGTCATCTCCCTCGCTGAGTGCGGCTCGGATGCGCCTCGCCGTTTCGCCTAACAGCCTTATAAAGTGCTGGGAGAGGAGAGTGGCCGGGAGGAGGGCGGGAAGCCTGCCTGAGCGGTGCTGGAAGGGAGAGAAGCAGCCGGCAGCTTTGCCCGTGGGGAAGCCCAGACGCCAGAGGGGAGCAGGGCGCCGGGGGGAGCGGGGACGGGGCGTTCAGGGGGCTGAGAGGAGCCGGGACATCCTCGCACAAAACAGACTCCCCTGGGGACACCCCTCCCCAGGTCACTCCTCCGAGCCCGCCGCTTGTTCTCCTTTGGTTTATTCGCCTTTCCCTCTTGCAAGGCCGTCTTCCGAGCTTTTCACCGGTTGCTTCTTCAGCTCCAGAGGCGACAGGGGGAGGACAAGCGGCCACCCCGACGGGAACCGCCCGGAGCTCGCCCCCCGCCTCATTCCCAGCGCCTCCTCCCCGCAGTCCCCCGGGCCGGGTTGCTGTGCCCTCCTTTTGCAAGACGATGGCGCTCTCATCTTTCTGCAGCCCTCCTCCGGGGCTCTGTAGTATTTTTTCACGCTTCGCTGCTACTACGGGCAGGCGCTTGCCTCTCTCACGATTTGCTGCGGCCATCGGGGGTGCCTGACTGTAAACAAAACACTTTAGATCATGGCAAGGTCGCTGCAGACACAGCCTTTCTCCTTCGCAGCCGCCGCGATTTAAGGTGGATTGCCTCCGACGGGGGGGGGGGGGGGGCGGCGGGCAGGAACGCAAGGGCCGCGGTCCCCGAGTGCAGCCGTGCTGATTTATTATTTTTTATTTTTTTCCCCCGTGTTTTGATCACAAGGCGTCCTCCCGGCCTCCTCCCAGCCCCCCGGGCACCGTAGCTCCCCTCCCTCGGAGGGCTCAGCCCTTCAGCCCTCGATGGAGAAGAAGGAGCAGCCGGATAGGGCAGCAGTGGACCTCTTTCCTTCTTTCTCTGCCAGCAGTGGCAACTTGTCTTTAGTTGCAGTAGCATCATCTGGGGGCTGAGTCCCAGGCCTCTGTGCTGGGGGTAGTATAAAGAGAACAAAAAAGAAGGTCCTTGTCCCACAGGAACATGTTTCTTCTTTTCCAGATGCTACAGACAGAAACCAGTGCTCTTTGCTGCTGCGGTCATGTTCCTGTTTGTTGACTTGTGAGGCTACATGGTCTTTACGAATGCTTGCACCCCATTACTACCATCATCAATCATTGCCATCATTATTATATGATTCTGTACTCTGGTACACTGCCACAATCCTACCAGCAAGCAGCTTGCCTTTCTTTTCTGGACTTGGGTTCAGGCAGTGACTCCCAGCAAACCAGGGACCAGAGAGTGGGAACTACTCACCTGAGAAGGTTCCAGCAGGTTGCCAGTTGGCACTGCAGCAAGACAACCCCCATCAGCACCATGAGCCCTGGGTATCTTCAAGAGCCCCATGACATATTTTGTAGATTGCCTTCCTAGTACACACCCCCCGCTCCTGTGCAATACACAAATGAAATGTCCCACACCTGACAGAGAAAGTAGAAGAGAAGTTTGAAATGGCACTTCCTGGATGGTGCCTATGAAAGTCAAAGACAGGAAAGCCTGGAAAAATGGAGAAGAAATCCTTCAGATGAAGCAGATGAATAGGCCTCACTTTGCCAGCTCATGCAGCTTTATCACAGAGTTGCAACTTCAAAAAAAAAAAAAAAAAAAAAAAGTCTAAGCTCCTGCAGACATGAGAATGTCAGCTTTAATTTTCTGTAAGTGGATTGCTAGATTTTGTGGTTGCTGAGAGAAGCTGGAAAACAACTTCTGAGCGCTAAAAATCCCGGCAAACAAACAAAAATAACATGGCTAATATTTTATTTCAACCTTGTGGTTTTAAAACCCATCTCATTTTTATTCTTCTTTTTTGGCTGCACACATCATTGTTGGAACCAGGGGCTGGCTGTACTGAGATCGCTTGGGCAAGGGGGCTGAGTGGGGGCCAGGGGCCACTGCCTCGGGGCTGGTAGAGGCAAGCAGAATGCTGAGGCCTGGTTTTGAGTGTTGTGAGCTGATTTTGTTCCCTTTACAATATTTGCAGAGTTTAGCTCACTGGCTGGCAAAAGCAACTGTGTTGTAGGTTTGGGTGGCTCATCGCAACTGCAGACCCCGACCCAGATGGTGCGTGTCTGAGTTTGGTGTGTGTGAACACAGCACAGGGCAGAAGCTCACTGTCTTCAAGGCCACACCAGCTGGAGCTTCTTTCAGCCAGTTGAACCTGGTTGTGCTGGCCCTGCCTTGCTGAGGTAGCTTGCTGCTGGTGCAGCCCCCCAGAACCAGTATCCATAGGTGGTTGTGTCTGACCTTGCCAGATGGCCCGGAGTGAAGGGTCTCCAGTTCCCTGAGCCACCTGGGCCCTGGGAAAAGTCCAAACCTCCAGCACCTGCGAGCAGCCCCAGTGTCCTGCAATGTGCTGAGGGGGCTGACCTGCCCGCCGAAGGAAGGTGGCAATGGGAAGGGGCTGGAGCCAAGGATGGGACAGAGGAGGACACTGTGTTGCTCTTATCTCCAGTGTACCTGCTGCAGCTATCCAAGGTAGCGGCTCAGAAAATCTTCGGCTGCGACTTTGGCTCACCTAATCTTCAGAGCACACAAGCAGGGCTAAGACGAAGACTTTCGTTTGCCGAAGTCTGAAATCCCTGCAGAGGCTTTCTAGCGCCATTTCCACACCGTAGTGGTCCTTCCTCTGCAGGGCAGACAGCAAGAGGCGATCCCTCCCTCGCTCCTGGCAGACAGGCTCCATGATGGGACGGGGGTCCGGAGGCTCCTGCTCCTGTCTGTGATGGGACGGGGGGTCCCTGGGGGTCCCCCTCCCTTCCGGGGGCTGCCCTGACCTCCTGAGCCAGGGCGGAGCGGGGCGCGGCTGGGGCAAAGCGAAGCTCCGGGCGCTCTGAAGACGGAACCAAACCGTAGCCACAATTACTCTGGGCCCGGCGGCCAAGCAACGGCATTTTTATTTTTATTTATATATTTATTTTCGGGCGGAGGGGAGAAGTTTCGCCGGGCCCGGGCTTTGCGGGAGGGCAGTGGGTGGGCGGGCTGGGCTGCGGTGCACGCTGCGGTGCACGGAGCCGAGCCGTGCCGTGCCGAGCCGTGTCGTGCCGAGCCGTGCCGGCGGCCTCCATCGCACCGGCTTCTCCCCGCCCCGCCGAGCGGAGGCAGCGGGGCCGGAGCCACCTTTAGGGCCAGCGGCGGCGGCGAGGTAGGGCTGCGCCGACGGGGCGGTGCCCGGCGCCCTAACCAATGGCTCGGCTCCGCTGTTTAAATAGACTCGTCCTGTCAATCATTTTCTCCTTCGTCAACCTCCCTTCAATCGCCATTTTGGGCGGGCTCGTCTCGCCCGGTTTTTTTTTCCCCCCTCTCGCCCTTTTTTACTACGCGGCCGCGGGGAGAGCGGCGGGGCCGGGCGGCCGTCGGGGGGGGCAGCGCGGAGCCGGGGCGGCGGAGGGAGGGTCGGACGGACGGACGGACGGAGAGAGGGAGGGAGGGCAGCAGCAGCAGCACTCCCTGCCTGCCCGCCTGCCTGCCTGCTGCGCGCTCCCTGCGCGCTCCCCGCGCGCTCCCCGCCCGCCTGCGCGCTCCCCCGCGCGGCTCTCGACCCGCCCGGGCTCCTTGACGGCGGCCGTCGGGGCTGCGGCACCTGGGGCAGAGCCTCTCCGCCGCTCCTCCGAGGGCGAGCGGGGCGGTGCGGAGAGAGGAGGAGAAGCTGCGAGCGCCGAGAGGTGAAAGGCGGAGAGCAGCAGGAGGAGGAGGAGGAGGAGGAGGAAGGGGGAGCAGCGAGAAAAACAAGCGCCGCCAGAAGAAAGAGGCCGGGGGGAGATGTCAAACGTACGCATTTCTAATGGGAGCCCTACCCTGGAGCGCATGGAAGCCCGGCAGTCGGAATACCCGAAGCCGTCAGCCTGCAGGAATCTCTTCGGGCCGGTGAACCACGAAGAGTTAAACAGGGACTTGAAGAAGCACCGCAAGGAGATGGAGGAGGCTTGCCAGAGGAAGTGGAATTTCGATTTCCAGAATCACAAGCCGCTGGAAGGCAGGTACGAGTGGCAAGCCGTGGAGAAGGGGAGCTCGCCCGAATTCTACTTCAGACCCCCGAGGCTACTCAAAGCTGTCTGCAAGTCCGCCGGCCATCAGAGCCTGGATGTAAACGGGAATTGCCAAACCGTGATTTTTGTCGGTTCTCAGGGAATCTCAGAGGACACTCACTGTGTAGATCAAAAGACTGCTCTTTCTGAAAAGCAGACGGACTTTGCAGAGCAGTGCACTGGGCAGAGGAAAAGACCTGCCACCGACGGTAACGTACCCTTTGGGGCGCTTTTCCCTGTGTGCCCCGCCGGTGTCAGCGCCACGCGTGGCCCCACCGCGGGGCGCACTGCGGGGGGCTGTGCCCCTCTGGGCGCTGGCCCGGGCCCCCTCGCCTCCTGACGCCTCCAAAAGCCCAGGCGCTGTTTGCAGCCCTGGGGTGTTCTTTTTATTTATTATTTTTTTATTTTGGGGGGATTGGGGGTGTCCCACGATAGGTGGGAGCCAGCGGCTGGTTTGTGAGCGAAAGCCCCTCCGTGGTAATAACACCCCGTGCCTCCTGGCTGCCCCTCTGTGGGCACGGGGTGAGGAGAGGAGAAGGAGTGGGAGCTCACAGCACCCACAGCAAGCACGGACAGAGATTGGGACAGACCCAGGAAACTCTTGTCCCTTACCTAGAGAGAAACTCCCCTTCCTCCCGCCCCCCCCCCCCCCCCCGGCCTCTCCCCCTAGCACAGGCTGCAGGGATGTGCGGGAGTGACCCCCCCTGCCCATCCAGCCCTTTCCCTCCACCCCGACTAGTGAGCAAACATCTGGCAGGAAAATATTTTAATATCAGTCTTCCCCCCCCCTCCCCCGTTTTTAATTTTCCCCTCCTAGATTGCTCTCCTCAAAATAAAAGAGCCAACACAAGAGAAGAAGAGGTTTCAGAAGACTCCCCCAGTGCCAGTTCAGTGGAGCAAACACCCAAGAAATCAAGCCCGAGAAGACATCAAACGTAAACCATTTAGGTAGGTTCCCTTTATGGTCTCGGCGTTAGGATGTGGCCGAGGGAAGGAAGGGGCGAGTGAGCAGCCCCTCTGCTGGACCCGAGGGTCTGGGGTCCCTCCGGCACGGACGGGGGGGGCTGCATGGAGCAGGGGCTGTATGGGGGGGCTGGGGAGGTGCAGGGCTCCCAGCAGCTTTTGGAAAGAACAAAACAAGGGCGAAGCACAGCATTGCCAGGCCCCCAGCCGTCACCAGGGCAGGGGGCGGTGGTAGGAGCCCATCCCCGGCCCCCCTGGTCCCCTGACCTGTGCACCCCTTGCCTTCCTCGCTGCCCTGCTCCTGCGACCCCCCTGGCCATTGCCAGGTGCACTGGGGGCTATGCCAGGGCAGGACTGGGTCTCCAAGTGGGCTGGCGGGTGGTGGTAGGTGGGGAGGCCTGGGGGCTGCCCCCTCCCGGGGCGCTTTGTCCCCCTTACCCCTGTGCTTGGCGGCCACCTTCCACCCGGGAGAGCTGGGCTGAAGAAAAGCGGGCTTCAGTGGGAGGCTGGGCATTCTGGGGCCTAGTTAAGCAAGCGGCTTGTTTTTTGTTTGTTTTTTTTTTTTTCCCCTTTTCGGTTATTTTGGTTTGGCTTTAGGCGCTGGCAAAGGGGTGAGTTTGCAGGGAAGGGAGCGGGTTAATGGGAGCCGAGCTTTTTTTTTTTTTTTTTTTTTTTTGTGGGTGCATTGTTGTTGTTTTGTTTTAATGCGAGGGCTTGGGGTGGAGGGACTTGGTAAATTGCGCCGGCGGTTGTTTCAGAGCCGAGGTTAGGAGAGAGGTTTACAAACACACTCTGCGATTGTGCAGAAGAGATTAAGCTGTAAAGCAGAAGTTGCAGCAAATTAGTCCTGCTGGGGGGAGCACGGCTGCGTGCGGCCCTATGCAAACATCGCTGCCCCCGCCCGCTTGGCCTTTGGGCTTTGGGTTTTTTTCGGGGCGGGAGGACACTCGGCGGCTCCGGCTGCAGCCCCGCAGCATCCCGGCAGCGCAGCCCCGATGGAGCGGCCGGAACCCGCCCGGGCAGCGCCTCCCCGCCCCGGGGGGCCGCGGTGGTTTGAACCGGTTGCGCCCCCCCGGCGGCCGCCGAGGGAAGGGATCCCGTTTGTTTGGGCCGTTTCTAAACGTCCTCTCGTCGTCTTCTTCCTCTGTGGCAGAGCGGTGAAGGCGCGGTTCCTTGTTCATCGGGTGCCTCAGGAGTCGGTGAAGTGAGGAAGACATAAAGGCGTAGCAGAGAGGAGGATACATATCGTCGAGCTCCATGGGATGGAGGTCCTGTACAAGCACTGAAAAAACAACGGCAGAAAACAAGACAAAAAAAAAAAAAAAGCAAACAATAACACTAAAATTTTAGGCACTCTTAAAAGACCTGCCTCTAAAAGCATTGGATGTAGCATTGTGCAATTAGGTGTTTCCTTATTTGCTTCATTGTACTACCTGTGTATATAGTTTTTACCTTATGTAGCACATAAACGTTATTGGGTGGGGGGAGGGAGTGGAAGAGGGCGACCGATTGGAACTTGCTTTCACAATCTAGCAAGCAAAGAAATGTATGAAGAGGAGCAGTGTAGGCTTTTTATTACTTAAAGATGTATTGTCCCTTTAAGTGGGTCCACCGCCGCTGCATTTTTTTCCTTTTTTTTTTTTTTTTTTTTTTTTCTGAATGTACCATCGTGGTAATGCTGCTTACAGCAGATTCTTACGGGCCGCTTGTGAAACTTCTTCCTACGTTAAGCTGAAGAGGTGGGAGCTGCGATGATTCCGTTATGTGGTAGCAAAGGTTTCCCCTCCACCAACCTCAAGTCCCTAAGAGCGAATCTGAATGCCTGTAAACTCCTGGAAATTCATCCTATTTGTTACATCGCCTGTTTTTTTTTTTAATTATTAATTATTTTTTGGAAACTAATATGGAGGGCTTTTGCTCTGAATCTCGAATGTTGTTGTTTCCTGATCTGACCCACTTCCCAAAGTGCTTGTGTGTGAGAGAAAGGGATACTACATCTTTAAACAGTATTTCTACATTGCCTGTGTAACTGTATGTAAAAATAAAAAAAAAAGTTTGAAGTGTACTTGTGTACATAACTCTGTAAAGACACTGAGAAATTATACTAACTTATTTATGTTAAAAGATTTTTTTTAATCTAGAAGACAATATTTTTCCCCATAAAGCCAAAGTGGCATGTTTTTGTGCATTTGTAAATGCTCTATTTGGTAGACTTTTTAGGTTTTTTTTTCTCCTTTTTTTTTTTTTTTTTTCCTGGTAATTAATATGGCTGTGCTTAAAGGATTGCAGACTGAGCCAATTTAATATTTTTTTTTTGTAATGTGTGGGAAAAAAAAATCCAGATTGATACTGTTTCACATCAAGCAATCAATAAAGAAAACTGCCATATATAAGAAATATGTTCTTCATTAGTGTGTGTTTCCACCTCACTCTGCCTGGCACAGGAGAAAATAAGCCTGCTCCAAGAAAGAACAGCGAGGTTCCTCAGGGTATCTCTTCCTGGGGCTTGAGCACAGGTGAAAATAAGGGATCCGGCTCCGAGCGCCGTGCTATCATTCCTCCCCCGTGAGAGCCGGGAAGGACGTGCCCTCACCATTACAAATAGTGGAATTTCCTCTGCCACTTTTTTTTTTTTTTTTTTTTTTTAGGGAAAAAATGATGTAGCTCGAGATACTTATTTTGCCGTTGACTCTGAGAGACCTCAAAAGTGAACCCAAGCCCGCTCTTCCCCGAGCCGGAGGCCCCCAAAGCCGCGGCTTCGCCCCGGTGGCCGTGCCAGCGCCATGTCCTGTCCCCCCCTCCCCCTTCAGCCGTTTTCACCCCGAAAATCTGGCGTTGGTGGCGGGTCTCCCCGCAGCTTTCCTGCCTCGCTAAGATGGCGCCTCGCACACCCCTGGCCCAGCAGATGCTGCTGCACACTCCGCAGCCCCCGGCCCCGCCGCCGCTCCCGGGATGCGCGGGGATGCGCCCGGCCTGGGAGCCCCCCCCCCCCCCCCCCCCCCCCCTTATCCTCCCCCATCCCCATCCACCGCCGGTCCCCGTCGCTCCTCCGGCTCCCGCAGAGGGGGTGCCGCCGGGTTTTGGGGTTTTGGGGGCGCGCAGAGGAGCTGTCCCGCTCCATCCCCACGGCCAGCAAGGTGCGGGCGTCCCGTGTCCACCCTCCCCCCCCCACACACGAGGCGTTTTCATCCGGCGAGAAATAAATAACGAGGCGCAAATAAATAAAAAGAGGGCGGAGGGGGGGTGGGGGAAGCCCTGAGCGAGTCTCACCCAGCCCTCGCCCGGGTCCTCCCCGCCCCCCCGTGCCCCCCCTCCCGGTGCAACGCGATCCTGTTGTTTATCCCGGCCGCGCCTGGCTTCGCCCTCCCTCCGAAACCTCCCCGAAAACACTGGGGTGTGCTGGTCCGCGGTTGGGGAAGGATGGGGAGAGAGGCCCGAGCCCCCGCGCCCCCAACCCCCGCCTCAACCTCAGCCCCCCGACTCGGGCAGTGCCCGGGACGAGAGGGGACGGGCAGGGCCAGCGTTTCCATCGGCCTTTTCCTCCTCCGGCTGCAAAGGATCGTTGAACACCCTGCCCTCCGCCCTTCCCCCGCATCCCGCCCCCCTCCCCCAGTTTGCCTCCAGGTTGCCCCCCAAAAAAGGGGGGGAGGGGTTTTGGGGAGAGGGCGAGGGGTGCGTGCTGGATTCCCGGCCGGTAAACTGAAAAAAAAATCCTCGTGAAATTCAAAAAAAAAAAGGAAAAAAAAAGATTCCCCCCCAACACGAACAAAGTGCTCAGGATGGAAAATAAACAGCGGCGCCTTCCCGAGCCAGCCTATCCCAGCAACCAGCGCAAGCGAAACCTCCCCTCGCAGCCACCGCCGGCCGGGGGGAAGGGGGGAGGCAGCGGGGTGCCGGGGGGAGCCCCCCGGGAAGGTGGGGGTGATTGTGGTGGTGGAGTGCACGGGCAGCGCTGCGAGCCCCCGAGCTGGGGCACGATGCCCTGCGAGCAGCCCCTGCAACCAAATACGCCACCTTAGTATTTATTTTTATTTTTAAAATTTCTATTATTTTCATTTTCTTTTTTTTCTTAGTTTTCATTTTTTTATTATTTTTTATTTTTTAATTTTAAATTTATTTATTTATTTTGATGGCTGCTGGGGCTTTTCTCCTCGCCCTCCCGCTTTCACCTGGGGCCGCTCCCGACCCGCTCGCACCACCCCGGAGGAGAGGCGCCCGCCGCCCACCCCCGCCAGCTCCGGTCCCTCGCCCCCCCCCCGCACCCTGCCGCGGCTCCGCCTCCTCCCCCGAAGTGAGTCCCGAGGGACCGAAAAAAAAATATTAAAAAAAAAATAATTAAAAAAAATCCCCACCGGGGAATGGGGGGCGGGGGCGAGGGGGTCCCTCCCCCCGGGTTGTTGTTGTGGAGGGGCCGGGCGGCGGCAGAGCCTCCGCGGTCGGAAGCGGGGGGGGGGGGTGTAGGTTTAAGGTGGCGCTGGGCTCGCTGCAGCGCCGTCCCTAGTCGAGCCGAGCCGGGCTAGGCCAGTGCAGGGCGGGATTTTCTTATTTTATTATTATTTTATTTTATTATTATTATTTTTATTTTATTTATTATTATTTTTTGTAATTCCCCCGCCCCCCCAATCATTCCTATCTTCGCATTTCCCCCTCGGGCGGCTGGAGGCAACCTTGCCCCGCCGCTCCCGGGCCCGCCGAGGTTGGGGAGGGGGGTGCCAGGGATTTGGGGTCGGAGGGGTGGGGGCAAGGCGGGGCGGGGCGGCCGCACTTTGTGCGCGCCGGGGCGCCCTCCCCGGGTCCCGCCCCGACTGATGCAATAGGCGCGGCCGCCCCGTCTGCCCCGCGGGGGGCGCGCGCGCGCGCACGCAACGCACGCACCCACTCGCCCCGCCTGACCCCCACCCCGCGCCGCACGTACCTGCACTGGTGCGCGCTCCCGAGTGGGAGAGCAGGCACTCCCGGGCGGACACAGCGGCAAAAAGGGGGCTTGGGATCCCCCCCTTGGGACGGGCGTGGAGGCCTGCCTCACAGTTCATCCCTGCTGGCGTGCTGGGGGTAACCCCAAAAGCAGCCACAGCCCCCCAAAGCACCCGCTGTTGGGTGCCGAGGGCTCGGTTTCCCCTCCTGGCGTGTGCCAGGTGGGGAGTGGGTTTGGTCACTGCAGCCCCATGGGATGTTCGTTTTAGGATTCATTTTGGGGAGAATGTGTGTGTGAGGCTGGGCCAAGCACAGCACAGAAGGGGGTTGCTCTCCCTTCCCTGAACCTGTGTATCCCCCTTGGCAGGGGAGAAGGAGGTGACCGGATCCTCAGCAGGAGTATTTGGGTCGTGGACCTGAGCAGGGCTCACAGGAGGCTTTGGGCTGGAAGAGCTACTATCGGTGCATCCTCAACACCAGGGTCAACACCCACTGATTTTCAAATTATGTTTTCATCAAATAGTGAAAGCACTGCAAAATGAAGCTTTTGGCTGTCTGTACCAACCAGGAAGCTTCAGCTGACCAAACCTGAAGAAACTGAATGTCATCGTTTTCAAAAGAAAACATCCTGTTGCAGGAATAGCAGTGTGTTTTCGTTCAGCATCTTTTGATATTTTGAAATTTTCATCTTTTCATTTTAAAATGTCTTTTTTTTTTTTTTTTAATTTCAAATAGTACTATACTATTTTCATTTGTTACTATTTTATTTTATTTTATTTTATTTTATTTTATTTTATTTTATTTTATTTTATTTTATTTTATTATAGCACCAAAAGAAAATATATGCAGTAGAACAGCACGAGCAAAATGTTTAGTCTGGTATGCAATAAAATAACTCGATTATATTGTATGAATTGTTTTGCTCTGTCTCCAAATGAGATTTTTTCTGCTTTGATTTTAAAGAAAAAACATTGAAGACTCTCACTCTCTCTCTCTCTCTCTCTTTTTTTAATATTGATTTTTTTTCCCCCATTGCTTATGTTTGGTTTACTTGCTGAGCCAAAGAAATGCATTTTTCACACTGGTCAGGTAGTATCTGCAGTTGTGATTTGCCATGTTTCACTCAGGCTAGGCCATCTTCTTGATCTAGGGAGCCTGCATATGTTTCCTCTCCCTGCCTGATTGCTGCCTTGCCCACATCAATCATTGCAAGGTTCAAAATTATGCAAAAAAAAAAAAAAAAACCAACACAAAAACAAAAAACCAACAAACAAACCAAAACAGGGAAACTTTTTTTTTTTTAATTAAAAGAAAAATCATGACTAATTTACTTAAAAAGAAGGCAAATTTATCTTTTCCTATATTGATTTGACTGCTGATACAAAAAGCACAGCTGCCTAAATATAAATCAGCATCCAACCATCCGCTCTTCCCCTGAGCCTGCCTGAAGAAAACAAAACGCAGCTGAGGGCAGTTAAAAAAAATGCCCTGAAAGGAGGTTACTGGTGATGTAGAAGAAGCACTAATACATGCCAGATGACAGGTATCTGTCCACCACAGAGCTTTGTCCCCTGTCGCCTTCTGTCACCCTCTGTCTCCGCCCCGATGTGGCGGGGTGCCTGGCTGGCCTCACCGGCCTCCTGCAGGAACAAGAGCAAGAGGGAACGGCCTCTGCCTAGAGCACAGGCAAAAAATATTTCTAACAGGCAGCAGGTGGAAACAAAGTCAAGAGCTGCCTTGTTCCTGGTTCTTCTGTGGCAGGGTGCTCTGATAGACGGGAACCTTTGCTTCTTGTTACAGGGTCAACTTCCAGCCCTACAAGGCCATTGCAGCACAGGAACGGTCCCTGCCTCAAGGTTTATAGCCCAGAGGCTGTGTGGGATAAGCAGTAGGTAAGCATGAGAGATGCAAGTCATGGACGGAGCATTTGCTCTGGGTGTAGAGGAGCAGGACAGACACACAGCTGGTTTCCCTGCCGTCCTGTAGAAAGCAGCAGGTGTGCTGCCCAGAGCCAGGGCGGCCTCCCCTTCAGGGCACTTCCAGCTCCCTAGGCCTAAGCCTTACTCCAGGTCTGAGCTAACCTAACATGCCTCCTTTTGGAGGGAGCAGAGCTGAGCTGCACTCCTCCTATTACACAACTACAGAACAGACACAGATGTTTTGCTTCTTTTATTTATTTAGTTAGTTAGTTGCCACTTGGAGGGGACAGCCTTGGGTTTTGGAGAAGGGCTGGGCTAAGGCTGTCAGTCACACCACCTTTGCAGGAGAGGACACCAGTTCCTCCAAACAGCCCAGCCAATTCAAGGAGACAACAGCAGGGTGCCCGGCATGCCTTGGCAGCTTGGCACCTTCTAGTCATCTCTGGGTGGAAGCATGGAGCTGCACGCCCTGTGGGTGAGCCTTCCCCATCCACAAGACAGGCTGTGCCAGTTCAGGCTTTTATACCTGGCCGTCCCAGCGCGCCTGCGGCTGTTTGGAGGAGCCAGCAGGCAGGAGCATTAGTTTCATTCCAATTTTATCCTTGGCCTCACATCTGAGACTTCAAGCAGGGATTCCAGTCGCGGGCAGGCTCCCCATTATGTGTGCTCCAGACACAGTTCCCACAAAGACCAAGTGGCTCCTTATGTGGAAGGCCAAAAACACAACTGTCACCTGATAAAGGTTTTCTGCCGTGATTGACTCCACCCAGATTGAAAGTGGGGACTCGATGTGCAAAACAGGCTCCCTCCTGCTCCCTTGCTGCTGGGACAGGGTGGAAGAGCTCTGCACGAGGCGGCTGTGCCCTGCTGAGCAGTCGCAGCTGTAGACCTCACTTTCTGCTTTCCCTGGGGAGAGAAGCTGGAGGTCTGGGACTGACCACACTGTATTTTTTTTTTTTTTTCCCCTGCCATATGGGAAGCCTGAAGTCGATGCTGTAAACTTTGCAACCTGGTAGACCCCAACCTTTCTTTTTTGTTGTTTTCTCCTCCTCCCCCCTCCCCCCCCCCCCCCCCCCCCCCTTGGAGTTGAAGTGATAAATTGTTCTTATCCCAGCTGCCAGCTTCCTGCCTTATTTATTTAATTCTCTTTGGGGACCAGGGTTCAGAAGGGAAGGGACATGCGCAGGCATACAAACATGGGTAGATAAATATTTATTTTTATTAGTGGATCAGTGGAGGAGAGACCTCTACTGGCTGAACTCGAAGAGCTGCTGCTGTACGTTGTCCGTTTGTCTGGCCGCAGCCGGGGTGTGTTGCTGGTGGGATTTTCTGCTTGCCCTCACACCAGCTGCTTTGACAGTTTCCTCCTGGGTCACAGACATTTCCCAAGGAAAGCTAAAACACAACCTTTCATGTTCTACCATCTTTTTAAAAAATCCAGCATCTTAGGGAGTCCCTTAGGACCCTAGCAACTGCTAGTGGCTCAGTTTGTGACAGTGCTCAGTGCAGTAAGCAAAGCAGCTTTTTCCTTTGGGAGGTGAGCCTTGGGCACTGACACATGGGAGAGAATTAGAGGCTTATTGGTACTGTGGGACAAGGCAACGGGGTGTTTTCGTTCACTCCACTGAGTTCAGTTGCTCTTTATCCCGTTTCTGCTCTTCCTCCCAACAGGCTGTGTCCTGCAGCACTGAGGATGGCGTCGCCAACTGCCTCTCCTGGGTTAGTGGTTGGCCTCTGCTGCCAGGCAGTCAGACAGATGTTAGCTCCTATCTGGGCCATACCTGGGGTCAACAATCAGTGAATGCTTTTCTTGTTGGTCTGGGGAAAAGTTAATACATAGTTGTTATTTATTTATTTATTTATTTATTCTTATCCCAGTCATCTTTATCTGAGCATCATCAATGCAAAAGAGGGCTTGGTGTTTGCAAACAGGTGGAGTTGGGCGAGCTCCACATTATTCACAGAGTGGAAGGCCTTGAAGTCCCAACCTTCGAGTTTCACTGAAAGCAAAGGAGGCAGTAGTTTCACAGCCTGTACTGCCTACATGCTGGCTTAGGCATCCCCTTCCTTCCTCAACCAGCCCACTCATTCCTGCCCCTGGCACTGCTGGTGAAGTTACGTGAGGAACTGGATCAGGGAATGGGCCTGGCAGAGATTTCCTACCCACCTTTTTTTTTTTTTTTTCTTTTTTTTTTTTTTCTGCTTTCCAGCTGGATCCACTTCTGGTCTACTTCATCACACAACTGCACTAACAGCTCTACCAGCACAGTGGGTGGCAATGAGCAAGCTGGCAGTGCTGCCATGAGATTGCAGCCTGTGAGCTGGCGGTGTCTTCCCTGGGCTTTGCAGTAAAGCAAAAACCCGTGTGGTAAAACTGCCCTCTATCCTACATTGATTAGTCTTGCTAGAAGGTGCTGTGCAACCTCTGGCATTGCAGCCCAGGCCTCTGCCTTCCAGTTTTCATCTCATAACTCTGGCCAGCTAAATCTGTTCCACAAACGACTGAGAGCTGCTTAGTTGGGGAAACAGAGGTTAGCGCTGATGGCCTGAAGTTTCAGGATTGTCCGTCATATCTCCATTATGCGAAGTATTACAGAGATAGTTACTGTGTCAAATTTATTCATTATTTTGTATGAAAGTAACCTGGCATGTTGGATACAAAGACAGAGAAAGGTGCAACAGTGGCTTTTGGAGCTGCAGGCCCTGCATTCTTCATTGCCACCCTTATGAAATCCTAGTCTGGAGCCAGGAGCTGCTGTGATCTCTCCAGTCCCATGGCTAGGTCCACGCCTTACCTGTGTACCCCACAGATGGGTCTGTCTATCTCCTGCTACTGCCCTGGTCTGAGGTCTGTGTGTGGTGCAGGATCACAGTACAGGGGCAGAGCACTGCAGCCAGGCAGCCTTCCAGTGTCCCTGAGCTGACAGACCTATGGGAAGGTGTGGGATGGGGCTGTCTCCTGGTATGGCACCTTCAGCTTGCATGTCTTCTTTGGACAGCTTGGAGTTGTATGTACTCTCAACATACCAACAGACTTCAATATCAGAAGCACTTGCTTTCTTTCAAAACACACTGGAGGTTTCATCACCAGCTTTTATGCCCTTTTCTCTGTTCCCCCTTTGCTGGTCACTGCATGGTTAGGGCACCCAAAGTTTCAGTTACCTCTTCTGTATGGGGGTACCAAAGTTTCTTGTCTCTCTGGAGTGTCCTAGATCCATCTTTCCTTCCTTCCTTCCTTCCTTCCTTCCTTCCTTCCTTCCTTCCTTCCTTCCTTCCTTCCTTCCTTCCTTCCTTCCTTCCTTCCTTCCTTCCTTCCTTCCTTCCTTCCTTCCTTCCTTCCTTCCTTCCTTCCTTCCTTCCTTCCTTCCTTTCCTCTGTCCTTCTGTCCTTCCGTCCTCTCTCTGTCCAGATC
Organism: Netta rufina; assembly: GCF_964035555.1. Classification (NCBI taxonomy): domain Eukaryota; kingdom Metazoa; phylum Chordata; class Aves; order Anseriformes; family Anatidae; genus Netta; species Netta rufina. The sequence goes on from NC_140123.1 coordinate 136,718,734, forward strand.
TTTGTAGGAAGAAAAGCTTGAAAATTTGTTCACATCCCTGGAAGTGGAAGGCTACAAGCCCAGCTAACCTCAAAGTAGCAAGATAAGCCCTCTGCTGTACTCGTTTCCAATCTAACTTGAAAGCATGTCCCTACTCTCTAGAGCTTCCTGCACATCACTCCCTCCTCATGCTACTTAGTACCTCTTCTGAGTGCCTTTTCTCATCTGTATTTGTACTGCCCCACTTATTTATAAAGAAATAGCTCTCAGTGCCACCACATCATGTATTACCTTTTACATTTACCTTAAAGTGTGACTCTGATCAAAAACCACTGTACTGATGGCATTTTTCTTAGCTAATCTGATCTGCACAAGTAGGAAAGAACATCTTTGGGTCCCTTTCTCAAGCAGCAGTGGAGCAGATACCATATCACTTATTCATGCCCAGCTGTTATCAAGGGTGTCCCAGAGGGCTTTTCTGGTTGTCCAGGCTGTCCAGGTGGATTTAAGGAATCTCTGATACTTCTGATGGAAACCTGCCCTGTGTTTCTTCTCTCAGTGGCTCAGAATAGGAGAGCTATTTTGAACTCATGGTATGTGTCTTTATGCTTTGGGTGTTTGATGGCTTAAGCACCTCCTATCTACAGAAAAATCTGAATTCCAGTCTGAGGATTATATTCAAAACCCCTGTTCTTCAGATCCGGGTGAATTTCTAAGCTTGTCTGTCTGGGAGACAGAGGGCTTCTCAAAGGTTGGTGCAAGACCACACAGCAAAAATTCCCCCAAGGAGAATCACAGACACATTTCCTTCTGCTCTTAGTTTAAGGTATGCTTCCTGGTACTGACTTCTCTAACAAACATCCAGAAGCACCTTAAAAATAAAATGCCCCCTTGCCAAGTGAAACAAGCTACTGAACTCATAGACCTTCTCTGGGCAAGAGGATGAGAGAGAGAGAACAAACCACATGTGACAGATGTTAGGCATGTTGTTTGATGCAATTCTGGAACCTGCTCAGATGCTGTGGTGAGGTGGGTGGTAATGCAAACCTATCTGGACTAGAAAAGAGAAACATTTTTCTAGTAAATGGAATATATCTGGTAGAGAAAGCACTGAGGGGTAATAAACATGTAGCAGAGAACTGCTGTCTGGGGAAATGGTCTTTGAGGTGAAGCTGCGGTGTCATGGTGCTTTCTTTATAAATAAGTTCCATGTCACTTTGGAGTAACGAAGAAGAAGATGCACTCGAGGCAACTTTACTGAGTGGCAAACCAGACATGTAAAACAGAGAACTGCTGAGCTGCTCTATTTCAGAGTACAGCCCAGGGATTGCTATCAGAACAGCCTACTAGCAGTCAGATTCTTCTGAGCATTTTTTTTCCAGTTCCTGAATGTCTTGCATAGGTTTGCATGAAGTGCTGAACAAGTGTTGTGAATATTTACCTTGAGTAAGAGTGCTTTTTGCTTTCTCTTCATCTGCCAAACAGTTCAGTGCACTGAATTCCTATTTCTGTAGACTGTACGTATCCTTAAAAAATAAAAATGTTTGGTGAGACAGCATTTTGTAATTGTGGAGAAAGTACAGAGGATAAAACTAATACACAAATCAGCATTCTGTATGGGGAGATGACAAACTCTCATGTTCCAGAAATTCCTTGTCTGTTAGGCCTTTCCTGGTGCAACCTCAGTGCTGAGGGTTCTGTGGTGTTCTCTGGAAAAGCACTGAGTGACAAAATGGTCTATTTTCCCCACTGAGAGACTGATTAACTTACTCTGGACCAAGCCTGTGAATCTCTGGTGAAAAGGCTCTTTAGCACATTACATTATTTGCAGAGCTTGGTCCCTGAGTAACCATAAAGGACCATAAATCACTCTTTTAGGTACACCATAAGAAAGGGTAGGAGAGTACAGGGAGAGAGATGGTGGGACCATATGAACTTGGAGTCTTTGATTAAATGCAAATACATATATATAGAGAGAGACAGTGAATAAAAACAGGCCAGGGAAGTTATAAAAAACATGTGAAACAAATAGATTTTTGTTTTGTTTTGTTTTTGAAGCCCGATAAATGTAAAGATTTCTTATATATGACAAATTCTTTTTCAGTCATGTAAAGCAGCATACAGGATGGTGGAGTTTTTCCAGGCTGCCTTAGTGTCTCTCTGTCTGGAGAGAGCTAATTCCTTTTATTGCCACTTACAACCTTTCAGTCATATATGATATGTATTTTGCCAGGGTTGCAATCTCAAAGGACTGAAAGAAATTGAGGACACCTGTGTTATACTGGAGTCTGAACATAGTTTTCTGCTTTTTTTTTTTTTTTTTTTTTTTTTTTTTTTTTAACCAACCACAAAGAATTGCATCATTTCTTGGCTCAGATGATGGGCAAAAAAACAGTTTTCACTTTTTCAATATTACCCCATAGAGGCTGGGTGCCTGCAATTTTGCAGGGATGCTCAAGACTGACAGATGGTCTTTGGTATTTTCTGGGGAATCTCAGTAGAAGTAGATAACACCCTATCTTTAATCTACTCTGAAATTGATTAGAAAAGGACAAATGGACCTTTCCAAAGACAGTGAAAGCTTTTCTTTCTTTCTTTCTTTCTTTCTTTCTTTCTTTCTTTCTTTCTTTCTTTCTTTCTTTCTTTCTTTCTTTCTTTCTTTCTTTCTTTCTTTCTTTCTTTCTTTCTTTCTTTCTTTCTTTCTTTCTTTCTTTCTTTCTTCTTTCCTTCTTTCCTTCTTTCCTTCTTTCCTTCTTTCCTTCTTTCCTTCTTTCTTTCCTTCTTTCCTTCTTTCCTTCTTTCCTTCTTTCCTTCTTTCCTTCTTTCTTTCCTTCTTTCTTTCCTTCTTTCTTTCCTTCTTTCTTTCCTTCTCTTTCTTTCTCTCTCTCTCTCTCTCTCTCTCTCTCTCTCTCTCTCTTCCTCTCTTTCTTTCTTTCTCTCTTTCTCCATCTCTTTCTTTCTCTCTCTTGAAAACATGCAGAAAAACTGCCTCTCCACCTTTTCTCAAATTTGAATTGTTTCTCTCTGCAGTCTGGGCCAGGGCCCCTCTGATGTCTTGCACGAGCTCTGGCAAAGGCTGGAGAAGCCACTGATTCTCCACTTCGCCGCAATTTGTTGCCTCTTTGAAGAGCAGCTGTTGCCTTTGAAGTGAACTTTTCTGGGCAAATGAGTATCAACAGATAGGGTGAGATTTTGGCTGCAGATGGGCAACAGCAAATTCCCTTCACAGAGGGGACTCTGCTGGCAGAAAGCACGCAAGATGGAGATTCAGCTGCTCCACCAGCCACTTTGCACTGGAAATATGCAACAAGTGGGGATAAAGCGGAGGGTGAAACAGAACTGCTCTGTGTTAATCTCCTCTTGGCCTAAGGTCCTTGGGAAGGGTCAGCTTTGCTGCCCTGCCTGGCACCAACCCCTCAATGTTTTTGCTTCTCCTGTGAGTTGATGTGGAGCTCAGGTGAAGGAAAAGTTTTTAAGTCCAGGGTAATCTGCCTCCAGCATGGGATGGGGTGGTATTGCGTGGGTTTTGTCTGTGTTAGGGTGAGCTTATTGGGCAGGGCTGAGTCATTTCAGAGAAACGCTAAGTCCTGCGAATGCTCAAGTGTCTCTGTATTACCTTTTGTTCACCTGTACTTCCTAGCTATCCAGTAGGCCTTTCTATTCTCTGCAAGAATATGTCTTAAATTATTTTCTCTACACTTTTCATTAAACCTTCCATCAGTACCTACTTTACAGTGTGATGGTGCTGAGGTGTCAAGGTCTGCTCAGACATGCTGAGCTTGGCTGACTCACTCCCCTCAGATCCTCTTGTAGGTATCCCTTTGTGTCACTGCCGGGAGGTGCCCAACCAGGTAGGCACACAAAATACAAAGTGCTGTGTGATACAGCCTTTTGGGAACTGAAACCTGGAACCTGCCTGGTGGTTCTACTGATCTGGGGGTTTGCTTTGGATAGGGAGATTGCTGTAACAGGCTTGTTCATGGCAGTTCACACAGCTTTGTTTTTATGCTTCGTTTCACAAGCTGTGGACTAAAAGAGTAGCAAAGCAGTCTTCATGACTACTCAAATTTGTCTTGACTAAGCACAGCATTACTGAATGTAGTATATAAGTATTGTTTTCAGGCAGCAGTTATCTGTCTGCAGATTTAGGGTAATTTAATCTCTTGACATGATTGTGCAACTCCTGTTATTTTTAGGCATGTACATTAAGAGAAGAAAAGGTCCATTTAATCTGAAAATATATTAGCAAGTTTTCTTGTTGTCACAAATCCGAAGCAGGTACCACAGGGAATAAGCCAAAAGTCTTTAACATACGATTGCTTTTTGATGGCCAGAATGAGGCAGTTTTCATGACCACTCCTTGCTGGCTGATATTGGAAAATCAGTTGCTGCTCTTGAAGATTGTTCCAGCGAGAATTAAAAAGGACAAATGTCAATGGAGCCCGTCAAGCTACATGGTGAAACAGGGTGGCTGTGAAATTGGGTATGGCCAAGGTGCTGGAGCTCTGGCACTAAGTCTCCTCTTTGGCAGAGCATGGAGCTCCTGTATGACTTACCATCGGCCCTGTGCAAAGTTGCTTCCCTCCTCACCTCTAAATGGGGGTGATGTTGACTCTCACTGAATAGATAACTAAAATCAAAGAAGTTTTCAAAAGGTGAGGTGAAGATTCATTTCCCTTCTGAATATTCCTAGCACCATTTATCCAACAGGCTTTGGCACACGTGATGAAAACCAAGAAAGATGTTGTTCAGGCCTCCACAGACTTTTTCAGGCTTAGCTTGGGTGGGAACATGAGGTTAGGCATGGTATGCTTTGCTCACGACTTTGCTCTTTGAGTATGAAAAAGGGAAAGCAAAGGCAATGAACAAAGTGAGAAAAAAAACATAAACTGTTGCGCTTTATGGGGGGGGGGGGGACTGTTGCAGCTAGCAGGAAATTGTTGATTGTTTGTTGAAAAGCCTCACTAACTGTGTTTGCTTTGGATACCACAAGTCACTGGGTCACGCCAGGGACTGTGAGTCATGCTCCTCCTCGCAATGGAAAACATGGATTCGCAACCGCGGTGCCGTGCTCCTTGCTCAGCTGTGCCACAGGGCAGTCCCCCTCTATTGGAAAATGGGGAAGAGGCACAAGGCTGGACTTGCCTTCCTGTCAGTGGAAGCTTTCCCCTCCAAAGAATTTAGGAAACTATTTCTGAAGCGCATGTTGCTCTTCAAGCATCCTTCCTTGTTTTTTGGGAGGTCTTTGCTGGAGCCACGAGAAAGCAGCACGCTGGAGTTCTCTGGTTCTTGTATGCTTGTGTTGCTATGGACACAGGAATCTATTTCTGTGTCTCCTGCCTGCATTTTGACTACATTTTACAGTGCCTTGAGTGTATTTTTAGGATCTGGGGCCCTGGACAGCTCAAGGCATTAAAGTCTCGTCTTCTGCTCTCCCAGTGGGGGCTAGAGCTGGCTGGTGGTGACGATGCCACCCTTTTCTGCCTCTTCCTATAGGCAGAGTGAAACTGGTTGGTGGTTTCATTCAGTCTATAAAGGAGCCATGGCTTTGGTAGCAAGAGGTGATCCAGTTCCTTTCTTTGGCTCACACAGGGAAGCCCTCTGTAAGGAAGAATAACAATGCTGACAGCTATTGGAGACACTGGAGGGCTAACACACAGGTTGGCATGGAAGTACACTGCCAGGATGTCAGTACCGACTTTGCACTGGGCACACAATCCACCTTTATCTCTGTTTTCCTCACAGAACTCCAGATTTAACACTTCTTCTTTCTTTCTGCTGTGGGGGCTCCTAACACACGGAGACTGTCGCTGGGCATGTCTGACAGGAGAGGAAGACCTCTGCCTTAGGTGGCAGTAAACCCTTAACTCCATCCTTTGCTTCAGGGACAAGAAATTCCTTCCTTGCTGAGGGATAAATAAGTCTTTTGAGCACCTTTGGTCTGCCGCACATTAACACATGCCTTAGTGTTCCCTGGTAAATGGTGGAATAATAATAATGTGGTTACAGGCCATCTGCAATGAAGTTGTGGGCTGTACCTGTCCCCATGGGCAACAGGCTCCTGCCTTCTGTTAGAAAACGTGGGGCTAGCAAAGAGGCTGTGTGTGGTAAGAAAATGGGTATATTTAAGGAAATGGGGTTTAAATGAGAATTTAATTACTTGTTTTTGGCCTCATATCTGAGCAAGAATAACATGAAAACCTGAAATTAAGCACTTGTTGCATTCCAATACAGAGAAGAATGCCTCCAGTATTTGAAAATAATTCGAAGATAAATAGAATTAATACTTAACATATAAAAGAGGCAGCTAATGTTTTGACAGACAAGCCTCCTCCTCAGAGCCAAGAACATGTATTACCTAAAGGAGGAAAATCCTCATTTGTACAGAAGGTTGCCAGGAGTCATAATTAAAGAACAAAATTAGTCAAGGCGAGGGTGGAATGAAGAGCAGAATGATTGTTGCTTCTTAGATAACTGTGCAGGCATGGCAGAAGGAGCATGCACTCTTTCCATGATTTCTCTTTTCTTGATCCGTCCCTATGTCCATTAAAACATTCACTGCAGGTTCATTTGGAATTAAAACAAAAATGAAAATAGAAATGCCTCACTGAACAAATTGTTCCACCATTGCTGGAAATCGGCTTGCTTGCCCTCAGTCTTGTGGAGTCTTTGACATCTAATCAGAGGCAAATCAATCTCTCGCTGTTCTAGCCTGTCCATCTCTGGGGGCATCACAGCATTTTCTTTCCTCTACTTGGCCACATGCTTGTACAAAGTGGGAGGTTTCATACCAACTTTGAGACAACCATTCCTCTGTCACATTTGATGGAAATTTCCTAGGCAGCTTAAAAACTCCCAGGAGGGCAAAGAGGAAGGGCAGATAACCAGAGACATACAGACCCACCCACATGCTGCATGGTTGCACAAGGCTCATGTCTTCAGGAAACCAGGGAGAGGTTTTGCAGAGGATCGGACTCATTCATAGGAGATTTGTTGTTCTAATATTATTAGTGCAGCACCCTGGCAATGGCTATCCAGCTGTTCCCAAAAGGCGGGGAAAAGCAGTGCTATGACCAAAGAAAGGGTTAAGTTGAAAGGAAAATCAGGTATTTTTCTGTCATAGCTAAACAGCGTCTCACTGGGATATATAAAAAACAAAGTCGTCTCCGTTTTATGAGCCTTTCATAGTCGTAAATGTGTAAATTTTTTTTTTTTTTTCTCCCCCAGAAAGAAATCCACATGCTCACTTACTTTAATTCAAGTGAAGTGAAGATGCTCGAACTCTGAAAAGTCTCCCCAGAGGCTGCAGAGACCAGGGATCTGGGAAGATTTTCCCAGTAGCCAAATTTTCTCTGTCTGGAACATCTTCAGAAATGCCACTGAGGGATTTTAACCTGTTATTTTAGACAGAAAGTTGCAAAGTCCTCCCATTTTTTTCCTCTTTCTATATTGGACCAAAAATATCTTCAGCAGTCATAACCTGTGGCTTATTAGCAGAAAGATTTTTCTCTACAAAATGTCCACTACTCCTAGAGGCAGATATAATATAATCCAGGATTTCAAGGACTAAGGTCACCACCAGATATGTCAGTCCACAGGGATATCATAATCCATAAATTATACAACAATATCACAGGTTTCCCCATTTCCTTTACCAATTAATGTATTACTAAAGCAGAGGGCTTGGCTTGTATTGTTCCAGTCATGCTGGATGGGGAAAACTTTCAGGAGGTTTAAGCAAAAATCAATTTTCAAATTATTTGTGAGTGTTTAATGTGTTCACATCAATTCTTGAAGTTTTCAGCAAGTGTACAAGAGAATCAGCTGTACTTTCAGTTCTGCTTAATGAATCCTGACATTCCCAACAATTTTAATAATTGTTTAGAAATATGAGGGTATGTACTACCAGAAGATGTTACAGATTTTTATTTTTAAATTGATCTCAGATTTGTAAAATGTTTGCCTGCCAACATACTTCTCAAAAAACTGTCTCATTATGCTTTATCTCCTCCATGCTCCTTGAAGACTCTGATTAGAACATTCTTCTAATTTTGAATGGGATTAGGGCCAGAATATGAGATAGTGAGTGATTTATATCAGTTGGTGTGATACTTCCTGCTCTTACTACAATGTTTTTGTATAAATTAGGTGTTTTTTGTCAAAGTAAAGGGGGTTTGCACTTGGCTCATTTTTTTATACTAATTATTCTTTCTATTTATTTACTTACTAAAATATAGGTATTTGAGGCTGAATTGTGAAACTCAGTGTTCACTCAGATGAATAGTGCCATTGAACTAGTGGGCATACCTGAATAAGGTCTGTTATTAAGCACAACACTTAATTTCTGTTTGCTTTTAACAAATATCCAGAGTAGCATAAGCAATATTCTGTGATGCTGATACCCAAGCATATCACATCAAAACACATTTTTAAGCATGTGTAGGAAAGAGTGCTATGTCCATCATTTCCCCCATCCCACAATTCAATTGAGACATTGCTCTCCTTTTCTTCATGATCCAGGCTCATGGATGAAGAACATGGGTGTAATGTTCATACTTTGAAAAGTCTCCCCAAAGCCTGCAGAGCTTGAGGATCTGGGAAGCTTATAATGTGGTTGACTTGGCCGAAATCTCACAGGGCTAGCAGGAGGCCCAATTTTGTCTACACAAATGCCATATTTCTTTTCCAGTGCACAGAGCCATTACTGAACCTCACAATAGGTTTCTTTTCATATCTAAAATCCTTAACAGGGGCAAAACATATTTTTCCCCTAGCCTTATGCTGAGCGATGCCTGAACCATTTTGCTGAAACTTTCCCAAAAACCACTTAGCCTGGGGCAGACAGCATGTATGGAAATAATCCAGCCCAAACAGCTGAAATTTGGCAAAGCTGAAGGCAAACTGAAATGTACTCTTCTCATGGAAAGTGTTGGGTGACCTCTGCTAGGCAGAGTTCCCCACTCCACCTAACTGAGACACACAAGCAAAGTATGTAGCTCACTGTCTGTGCGTGTCAGCTTGGGTGTATGCACCCTGAACAGCAAATGGCATGTATATAAATATACACCTTTCTCTATAAATGCTATATAGCCCCCCACTACCCAGGGCTCCCGGCTGCATTCCCTTATGTCATCCTGGCACCCACCAGCTCCAGCATTTTTCTCTGCAGGCCAAATGGTATAGTCCAGGACTGGTTTTTCTCTCTCTCTTTTTTTTTTTTTTTTTTTTTTTTTAATGCTTGCTTGCTGCCACTGCAAAAAAAATCAAAGGCAGCCTTGCACATTTGCCTCTGTTTTTCATTTTGTTTTGCTACAGAAGTTAAATAGAAAAGCTTTGGAAGGGCTTTCTTCAGCACAAGTGAGGAAGCAGCTGTTTACCATGAAAAAAGCCCATAAGTTTGTGCTTCCTGAGCTAGGAAATAGCTGCCGTCACCACCACTAGGGTTTCTCTAGGCATTTCTTGCGGCCTGGGAGATGACTTGCTCTGACACCGTGGCACACTAGGCTGGAGGACAACACTGGGCTGGGGATGGGAGACTAGGCAAAGTCATGTGGCTGTGACTCATTGGAAGTTATTTTTCAAAACATTTACCGAGACTGTATGTCCAACAATTTGTGCCCAGCCCTGTAAGAAATCTACCCCATGTTATCATTTCCTTGAAAGAAGAGCTCAAGCAAGGACCAAACCCTGTGGGAATGTCAGTCAGTGAAGCCTCTGAAACTGGTGTCTATAACACAAGGATAGGAATTTTTGCTGCTTATACAAAAGTCAGAAGAGCAAAACCGCTGTGATACACTATCAGTGTTGGCACAGGGATGGCTTGGCAGCTTCTAAAAACTGTTCGTCTCCTATTTCCAGCTGAATGGAGCTGTACTCAGCAAAGTGAGTTTCCCCAGAGGTGACTCTGGACTGTTTGTGTGTGGTCAGAAGGGCTCTGTGGACGCAGGCTGGGTCCAGGGGTGGTTTGGCCGGACCTCTTGCAGTCAGGGGCAATCCATTTTGGGAAATGGGCTTTACAAACATTTCCTCCTCTTTGCACAAGCAGAAACACGACAACACAGGAAGAGTTTCTCTAGTTTCCTTATTTATGTTCTCTTGCTTCCCCATCTGGGTGTCAGCACTGACCAGCCCCCATGCTCCCTCCTTCCCGCCTGCCTACCAACCCTCCGTGGGCTGTGGTGTGGTTACGTGGGGCAGCACCGCACAGCATTTCTGCTGCTCCCCAGCACAGGGAACCTTTAGGAAGGGTTGATTGCAGCAGTAAATGGATGCCGTGGTGTTAACTGACACTAGTGAGAAACAGGCACATCAGTAGTGACAGAGAGATCAGACCCTTTTGGTGTCTGGGGAATTCACTCCTTGATTTTGCAACACGTGTTGCTTTGCTTTATGTGCTCATCCTCATGGTAGTCTTTTGAGGTCTTTATTTGTTATGCAGTAGTGCCACCAAGCATAACCTCTGTCTGAGGTTGTCAGCAGCCAGTGGCCTGTAATACTGCCTGGTCTGAAGGGGAGGTGCATCTCCTTCCCTCCTTCTGGGCAGAGCATATTCTGCAGTGTGGTCTCCCCACAATTGCCCATGTTGGTCCCATCTACATAAGAGGGGAAAATGCTGGAATAAAATGAGTCAAGTCAAAGAGGTCAGTAACACAGCTGAGGATGGCAGAAAGGCCTACAACATGACTGACTTCTTGAGGGAGTCTGAGGTTCTTCTGAAGACCCTTAGTTGAATTTCAGGGCCAGGCCTGCCAGCTGGGGACAGATGAGCCTTTGATGCTCCTTGTGGGGCCATGGAGGCACATACTTAGAAGAGGGGCCACCAGGTAAAACACCAGATGCTGTCTCTGTGATGGCTATGGCAGTTGAATGTCCAGTAGGGCCATTGACACCAGCTTGGTGACAAATCTGGCTTGGTCACTGTTCCCCAGTGTGAGTCTAAACGTTGGCTGATTTTCTGTGTGTGTGCAACTGGTATTGGAGCATGCAGTCAGGCACCTGCAGTTGTGGAGGGAGCATCAGATGGTGAGATTTGCCATGGTCTCAGGAATTGAGGAGATGCCACAGCGTGAGCCACATGGGCTAGCTGCCTTGCATCGTGAGGTCGGAGCTTATGGGAACATCACAGAAATCTGAAGAGCCACCACATTTTGTTCCTCCTTTCTTTGACTTTGCTTTGATTGAATGGGATGTCCTCTCAGTATTTTTTATAGACAGTGGTGGCTATACATTTTTTAGTGAGACAGAGGTAGATAATTCTATCATATGTGTGGGATGGGATGGCAGGGCAGAGACTGCGAGTAGCTCTCATTTTTTTAATTATTCTTCTCTGGACACATCTTTTTGTCATGGAGACATCCTTTGGGCTCCTAGTATATTTCATTTGTCTACATGGACAATTTTCTCATGATAGTTGCTGCAAGGTTCACTGTGTCTGCTGTGACTGCGAGACTACTTCAGATCTCAAAATGTTAAGTTACATCAAGCACCCAAAATAGTTTCACTTTAAATTGTTAGTGTAGACATTGTGCCAGCCAGAGCAGGGCCTGTTTTTGCCCTTCTCCAAATAATTGGGCATAGACCATAGTTGTCATAAGAACCAGATGTGTATTTATTCTGAATGGACAGAGGGTTACGGATGATCCCAGTAAGCAAGAGCGGCCTGTCTGGAAATAATGGCCAAGTACAAAGCCTTAGGACTCTGTGTTGCTTTGCCACAGATGCTCTCCCTGCACGTGGAGTGCTGTGGTCTGGCCCCAGTAAGGGGGGAGAACCCCCACCTTTGTGACTTTTCTTCCCTAACAGTGTCAGCTGTCAAAATTGTTCCTGTATGCAGAGGGGGAGCAGGACATACTCTGGGGCAGGTGATGGTGGTAGTAGAGAGGGCAGCCCTGCCTAGGACAACACGCTATCTTTCCTTGGCCTGGTGAAGTGCCACCAGTGAAGTGTGACCACAGCAGACAACCAAGAAGGAATGCTGGGTCTGGCGGCACATTACAGGCACTCTGCATGTGTGGCCTAATGTCATGGGTCTCCAAGCATGTGGTGGGGCTGTGCAGGCATTTATGGTACTTCTGTATATCATATTCTGTGTGTCATCTTTGTCCAGCAATGTTTTGTAGCCCTCTGTGGGAATGGGGAAGGCAGTAGCCTGCCACAACAATGTGGGATCTACTCTGAGGGCCAAAGACCTGTTGCCTACAGGTTATTTTTGAGGCTGTGGAAGAAGTGTGTTGCTGGACAGGGATTTGAAGACCAATCTCACCTCTCATAGGCCAGTGTTTTGCATATGGCCTGTTCTTATTTCTTACAAGCTAGGAGGCTCTGCATACAGTAGGATATGTCAGAAAGGAGGATAGAAGCACATGTCCCAGAGACATGGTGTAGTCTGGTTTAGTAACTCTACCACCGCAATACTTGGAAGAAGGAAAGCAAAGAGAATGAGCCATTCCTGTATCTCACCTTTCTTCAACTGTCCATGGGACAGGGCAGTGGTGTAAATCTCTGTGACCAAAATAAGTGGTGCTGGCTTGTGCCAGTCCAGAGCCCAGCTCTGGAAGCAGCCAGCCTGTGGTGCACACCTTTAACCTCCTTCCAACTGTCACTTGCACAAGCTACTGAGAGATGCATGTTGAAGACCGCAGATACCTGTGAGCACCACAGATGGCATGATGATTTGTTCCAGCTTCCACTTCATTTCCTTCTTAGCAACAAAATCTTTCTCGTGAACTTCAAGTTTCACAATGAATGTACATATATTGGTGTATGGTTTGCAGAAGAATTTTGTTCAAAATTTTACAGAAAACACAACTGGTTGAGTGCATTTCTGAGTATTTCCTTTCCCTCCTTGGTGTGGGTGAAGAGGATAAAATCTTTATGGACAGAGAAATAGCTGCATGCCAAGGGAACCCAGGAGACCCAGTTTGAGAAACCCAACCCAGAAGGATTTTCTGGAGAAAGGTCAGAATGCAGGAAGAAAAGACTACTGCATAACACATTACCAGGACTAGAAGACTGTCAGAAGGGGGAGCAGAAGCTCGGGGGTGGCTGGTGCATTTACAGAGTGTTTTGAATAAGATGCTGAACTTCCTGGGAAGCAGGCTGGGGTTAGTCGATGACCCTGGTGCAGCTGTGCCACTGCTCTCTCCAGCTCAGAGGCAGGCTGGGTGCACAAAGGATGCTATTCCCCTGTGGGAACTTCATGCTCTCCCTCCCTGCTGGAACTAGCCACTTTACTTTGCCATGTGGGAAGAGGTGTAATTTTCTCCTTAGTTTCCCTTCTCCATGCACTTGCTGTGAGTCCTTCCTTTCTTCTTGGGGCTGGGATCCCAGACCTCTGGGGTAGGACTGAGCCCGTACAGCCCTGGATGGAGAAGTAGCTGGGGACAAATGGGGAAGTGGTGTATTGAGCAAAACCTCATGCTATAGAAATCTTTTTCCAGAAAACCATGGAGGGGGTGAGGAGGAGAAGGCAGGACACAAACCACTGTTGCAGCAGTGTGTTTTCATTGTGATGCAAATATCTTCATGTAATTTGGGTCAGGTTCAGGTTCACCCAGTTCTTGTGGCTGTAACTGAAACCAGGATGTCTTCACTTTTCTCATACCTCACAATACTTTCCTCTCTTGTGCGATCCAGAGTGTGACCCCACAGCTTGTTATGATGCTAAGCTTCTTCCACATCTCTAGAGGACAACCAATTGTCGGAGCACACTGACTTTAGTTAGCTAGGTGATCGTAGTGATCCTCTCCCTCTCTCTGGTGCCTTTTTTTTTTTTTTTTTTTGATCTGAAAGGTAAAATGCTGGTGGGATGTACCCTCAGCACATCGGCATGCAATGACCCTAAGAGGTTTTCAAAACTTGTTTTGCTCATCTACAGTCATTCAAACCAAAGTTAAGCTGAAATTGTCTGTGGTGCCTGCAACCAGCCACACAGCATCAGATGTTAGTCACCCAGACACTGCCCTGCACATCAGTCCTAACAGGTTTGAAAATAGCAGCTTTATTTCTGGGAAACACGATGTACAGATTTGAACAGGAAATTTACTGCCTCCTTGAACAAAACTTGACTTATCCTCACCCCCCGCCTGCAGCGAGCCTGTAAATGTTTAAGTCACCTCACCGTTATCCTGTGTGGGGTCTTTGTTCCTCGCCTCTCTCGCTTATGTTGACCCAGCCCTGCTTCTCTCGCGGCACAGCTGGCATTAAACTCTGGGGGCACAGGGCAAAGGCAGGGGTTGGCCACTCCTCGCCTGCCTCCCTCGGAGGGGCTGACTTTTGCTGCTGCCGAATGTGGATTAGTGGGGCTCCCCTCCAGCCTTGGGCCCTTGGCAGTCACCTTAGTTGCTCTCTCCTAAGTCTAATTCTGCTCCACTTTGTCCAGATTATAATGCTCCTTGGAATTCATTTTAAATGCAGAGCAGGGTCAGGGGAGGCTTCGGGGACAGCTCAGATGCTGTTAGGGTGAGGGTTGTGCTAAAGGCACTTTGGGCCTGTTTTGTAGAGTTGGCTGTTAAAATCATAGCTGTTTCCTGAGCTGGCTGTTAAAAAAAACAAACCACCTTTGGTGAGCTTGGCTCCGTGCAGCTGCTGCTGTCTCTCCTGGTACCCAAGCTCCCAGGCCTGGCTCTGTGTACAGCTCCTCCTCCCACCTGACCAGCCAGCACAGACCTAGAAATCTCTTTCCTTATCAGTGGAGGGCCAAGCCCTTGGTAGTTCTCCATCCCAGCCCTATCTCTTATGCTTCCTGGCCCTGTTCCTGATGCACCTGAGGGGAGTGTGTCAAGAGGATGGAGCCAGTCTCTTTTCAGTTGTGCCCAGCGAGAGGATGAGAGGCAATGGGCACAAACTGAAGCACAGAAAGTTCCAACTGAATATGAGGAGGCATTTCTTTACTGTGAGGGTAACAGAGCACTGGGACAGGTTGCCCAGAGAGGCTGTGGAGTCTCCTTCTCTGGAGATACCCAAACCCCGCCTGGGTGCCATCCTGCACAGTGTGCTGCAGGTGATCCTGTTCGGCAGAGGGGTCAGACTGAATGATCTTCAGAGGTCCCTTCCAACCTTGGCCATTCTGGGACACTGTGATCTGATATTCCTTTGGCAGCATAACTTGCCTGGGTTCAGCTCTCACTGAGCCATGTTGGTTCATTCATTGGGGATGGATCAAGGGGTGCAAACCTCAGTGTCTTGCATTTCAGAGCTGCCTCTTCTTTTGAAGGATCTGCTCATGCTTTACAGACTCTGTTGGTCCTGTAACACAAGTTGGTTTCCTTGTGCTTACATGCTTCTGGTGTGAAGCATGGCAGCTGCCTTACACTGTGCAGAACACTCTGGCAAATGAGACTAATGATTGCGTTAGGCTGAACTCACAGAGTGAATTTAGGTAGAGGGAATGTAACTGTTGGTGTTAGGCCAGGACACTGGGAAAAAACACCTGTACTCTTGTAATATGTGCCGTGAGATAATCATGTGCAGCAAAGGAAAGACTCCACAGAAAAGCAGTCAGGGTTAGGTAAGACACTGCTGTGGATATGCAGCTTCACAGGTAATATTTTGATCTCTCTATCTGTAGAGAATGAGGTTTTAAATCTTTGTGCGTGACAATTGTATGAGCCAACCCTTTCTCATAACAGGCACTTGTAGAAAGAGGTAGTGGTCTACTCTAGTTTTGTAGGGTCAGTGAGGAAGCTGTTGGTAAGTTCTCCTGAAATAACTATGGTTTCCTGGGCTTGGGTTTAAAATATAATTAGAGAAAAAAGCAAAACTGGAACCTTTCAGGTACAGACTGAAATGGTAGAGACAGGGTAGTAAGGATTTCCCACAAGAACTGGCTCTCTTCCACCCTTCCCCAGATGAGGGGCTAGGAAGTGGGGACTGAATTTGGGGTTTCAGGTGGCAGTGCCTGAGGAGGCTCAAGACTTTGAGATTCTTGTGGATGTGGTGAGACATGAGCTGGTCCCCTGGCCAACCTGAGGTTTTGGTCTCATCTCTTAATCAGTCCCAAGCCCAACTGATGTGAGAATTTTGCCATATTGGCCATTTCGTATATTTCCTAGTCATTTTAAAGTTCCTTAGAGGTGAGGATTCATCAGTCAGGAAAAAGAAACAATTTTCATGTCTCAAGTTCTTGCAGGCATCAGCCTGAGGGGTAGTAACATCTGTGATATACAAGTGTAGTTAATACTGATCCTAAATTTGACAGCATTTTGATCAGCTTCAGGATTAGATTTGACTAATTTGATTAGATTTTTTTTCCCCTCCAGTAAATTCAGGGAAGTTCGGGGGGATTTTCAAAGAGGAGAATTATGGCTATAATGAACTGTGGCTGTTCCAAACAGATAAATCAATCTCCAAACACAGTGATCCTCAGGAGAAATCATACTGTTACTGAGATAACAACCCCAAAGAGAAAGATGAGAGGAAGGAAGTTCTTACGACGAAATATTTACAAACAGGAAAACCCATGGACTTTCTTCTTTGTATCCAAAGAATAATCTAACTTTTCTGGAGGGAGGTCAAAGACATTACTAAAAGTAGAGGCCAAGCATCCACGTGTGGTCCATTTGCTTTCTTACAGCTCCTGAGACCTTCAGGGGCGAGGTTGGTAGTGAGGATCAGGAAGCCCCTCAGCCAGGGGGTCATGGTGCATGATCCATGCCCTGTATGGAGACACGTCCCTGTTGCTCTGTGCTGTCAGCTCATGACTAGTTGATTTTATCTTTGCACCTTGCAGGGGAACCATGTCCCACACCTGAAAAATCCTCTGTGTTTGCCTAGGAAATGCCAAGCAATAGCAGTTTGGACTTTCAACGTTTCTTGGAAACTGCTTTCAGTTTCCAGGACAGCTTGTTCTTGGTGATCTGCTACATATCTCTGAGGCACACATCTCCTGTGCTGTATGTAAATCTGCAGCAATACATCCTAGATTCCTGTAAGCTAATATCCCCTATTCGATTAATAGAAACCCCGAGTTCCTTTTTTAGTTTCCTCTGCTGACCACAACTCACGTCATGAGTAAAGTCCCGCCTGCCATGCTGCCTGCCAGCGTGTGTGCATATGGTGTGCAGAACATGAATGCAGCAAACCACTTCACAGAGTTGTTTTCTTTTGCCTCTCTCTCTCTCTCTTTTTTTTTTTTTTTTCTTTTTCTTTTCCCTTCTCTCAGTGGAAACTATTAAAGACCAAAAGTCTTTTCTAATAAAATTCACACAGCTGCTGCTGCTGCAGATGAAATTGTAATGCCACAATATGGATTTTCAGGCAAGGATGCCCCTTTGCAAAGTGCACTGAAGATGGCAATGCCCTTCCAGAGCATGGAAAACCATTGCAGAGACATATCACTGTGTGTTCTGCCACCAAACCTGTAAATGAGGAAGTCTGGAAGGTTGTTCTATGCAATCAGTGCTGGGTTGCAATTTCCTCCCTTGCCCCTATGTCAACACCAGAGTGGCCCTTCCCCCAGGCATGGCTATGATTTGGAGAAGTCAGATTCAAATGCCAGCTCTGTCCTGAAGATGGGGATCATACAGTTCACTGAAGGCTCACATTTGGCCTGTTGACAGATGGCCATTTGTCCTCTAAGCTCCTGTTTGCCCGATAATGAGATATTGTACAAAGAGCCGCTATGCCATGGCTCTGCTATGAGATGAAGGCAAGGGGGAAGAAGACCTCCATTTTTACTTTCCCCTTCTCCAAAGCAGAGCTGAAAGTGCTGTTAATAAAAACATATACAGAGAAAAGTAACTCACAAGTTGGAGAGTGGATCCACCCAAGACAGGTGGCTGTGCGGAGTGGCTGGCCATGCTACAGAAATGTAATTTTCTATTGGATCCAGCCTTGGATAGGGAGGCAGACACCTCATTGCGGTCAGGAGTGCATATAGAGCAGAAGAAAGAGTGATTTACGTGCAAGTCTGCATTGCTGGATTTGCTTTCTCTTTTCAGCACAAGTGAAGATTTATTTTTCTGTAAGTTTCCAAAGGACAAGTCATTTCTGAACCTGTACCTGCTGGTGCAAATGTAGCCCAGCAGTTAGAAAGTGTAGCAGCAGTTAGAAACTCCATATTACTCTGCCAGGATACCCAGACCATCAACATGCAGACGTATGTGTCAGGTTTCTTAGCCATAGGACTTTCAACTCTTATCTCTTTCAAACATGACAATTTATGCTAATTGCAACAGGAGCTTGTTTCAGGTGGCTGCTTCAACTACAAGAGGAAGGTCTCTGCAGGAAAGAGAGAAGCTGTTGTCCTGCCTGAGGGCCACTGGAGCTTTTGCAGAGCCTTCCTGAACTTCACCACAAGTGGTGGTCAGAGGTCACCACTTGGGAGGAGGAAATGGGAAGCGGTGAGTGAGAGAGGAAGGGAAAGGGAGAGGTGGGATAGAAGGTATGGAAGGACAGGGGTGAATCTGGAAGCTGGAGCATCAGATCCAAGGGGCTGCGCATAGTCAGGGCCTTGTCCTTGGTGACTGGGAACTCCCAGGAGGAAAAAAGAAGGCATGAGGAGGGGCAGCTGGGAGCAGGGAGCTGCAGTCCCATGGGGTGACTGGTCACCCTCATCACTCTGACACAGGGCTACACTTGCCCTGCTTTTGGCCTCATGTGTGAGACATATTCTGGAGGCAGCTCTGGATCTATGCAAGCTGTCCTCTGCATTTGTGGCTCACAGTTTACCTTATCCTGGCTCCTGAAGCCTTATTTCATGTGCTGGTGACAAAACAAGAGAAACAACAGGGCTCCCCAAAACGGGGGAAAAGAGGGCATGGAAGGAAGGAGTATGGATTTCCTCAGTGAAAGCAAATTGTTCTCCCCCTCACTTTAACCCCCTTGTTCATAGACCTTTTTCTGAACAGGAAAAAAAAGTATAAGAACTCCAGTTGTCTGATGGATGCTACACTGAGCAAAAGCTATTTGTAGTAACAGCCCACTTTGGCAAACCAAGATAAATACTCTCCTTTGGTCTTGTGTTTACCTGAGCCTGGTAAGAGGTGTGACGTTGTCTTTCCTGATATTCTACCTGCTTTTAGTGTTCTAGGACTAAGAGTACTCCCACTCACCCTCAGGAGAAAGCACCTGCCAAAAAGCCTGCAAGCACTCTTAAAACACTTCAGAACTGTCTTCTGCTTTATTCCCCTCTAATTTAATGCAGGTGGTTTACATGTCTCAATTTGCCACAGGTGGCAATTTGCAAGAATAATTATTTCTTTTGAGTATATTCCTTTTTATTTTTATTTTTATTTCCCTACATAGTGCCTGTTTCCAGAGGAGTGCAGTACTCTGATGCAGCCAGTGTAATGTGTCACATCACTGAGAGGATGGTCTTCAAAACTTGTCCCTAGCCCTGACTGTTTGTCTTGTTAAAAAATAAATAACCCTAGGGAGAAAAAAAAAAAATAAAAGTAAATACCCACTCTTTCTCCTCAGTTGTGCTTCCTAATTATTTTAAAAACTGATCCCTGAGCACTTTGCTCTGGTTAATAGAAGACACACATTCAGCAAAATACTCCTACAAGTCTTCAGGCTTCTGCTCCTGAAAGACAGAAATGGGATGTGCCAGGTGGGGTCTGAGAGCTTGATCCTGCAGCTCTTGTTCACATGAAGATTTTAGTCTCACACCTGTACAGGGCACAGTGCAAACTCCCATCTCATTCAAGCATGATTGAAACAGGTTCTTATTAAATATTTGGCCCTTCACTTGATTTGTGGGTGAAGGGGTAGATGGAAAAGAGGACTAAGTGAAGACAAGTAGTCATTGACTTTGGCACGAGTAGGCTTTCTTGCTTGGCTGAAGACTGCTTGTTTCCCTGATGATTTCCTTGTGAAGTTCATTGCATGAACTCGAGCTGGTCCTGACAGATCCTGTCGCCATGTTCCATCCTTAGCACAAAAACTCATGTGCAACTTCAGAGCAGCTGCTATATATTTACTTATTTATTTATGAGCACGTTGGCCTGGTTCAATAAAATTGGTTATTAAAAATTCAGTCTGGCTGTGAGGTTGCCTGTTCAGTGTTGCTGCCTGCAAACTCTGCTCCATGTCACTGCTGTATTTTTACTGGAGGGATGGATCCTGTTTACTTCTCTTGGTGACTGTTTCCTCTTGTTCCCCCCAAGCCTGGATGCTGAAGTCTCTCCTTCAGCTCCATCTCAAGATTTCTTAGCCCATCAGAGGCTACCAGTGCGTCCTGATCATGCCCGAGCCCCTGACAGCCTTTGATATTTTGAATCCCAAGGGCCTGTTTCTGCTTTCCTAGAACAGAGGCCTTCTCAGGTCAAAATATCTGACCTGAATGGAGAGACTTGCCACTTCTTTAGGCCTCACTCTCCTATTGAAGAAGAGGGCAGAGGTTTATTACATCTTCTTTTCAGCCTTTTCAGCGCAATCTTCAAGCTGCTGACAAAGTGCTATTTGGTTTACAGCTAATCTGGCAGAGAGCAAGCCTTGTATCTCTTATTTACAATTGCACTCCTAATTAGTGACAAAAATACATAAAAATACAGCCTGTACAGAGATGGGTTCTAGCTAAAGCTAAGCTGAGAGGTAGTAAAGTAACCCCCCCACCCCACCCACACCGAATGTTGAGCAATTCTAATGGTAAATCCCACAGAATACAGAAAATTATCCCAACCCTGAGAAAAACAGAAATTTGAAGTTGTTCTCCAAGCAGAAAACAGTGAAAGTAATACATCAGAACCAAGGCTAGACAAATGCTCATAATATGCACCTTCCTATGAATCTTCTTGATATTGAATAGGATGGAATTATAATATTTCCCACTGCATTAACTCCTGCCTAAAATATACAGCCATGATGACAAAGTCAAAGGGCGCTTAATTTTTAAAATAGTAACAGGAGATGTACATTTTTTTCATGTTTAAAAATGCATACATGTGATATACCACTCTTGAGTTTACTCTTCTCTCTCTTTTTCTAGGTGTTTGCTAGAAGGACACAGGGAATGCAGAGGGATCCAGATGCTGTTGTATGTTGACTTAACACTTCTGCTTTGATCAGCACAGTAGGTTTGTGCTGGTAGCATCCCAAACATGTCCTACAAGTAGATATATGCAATACTCATAGCACAGGAATGGTGCTTGCCACCCATTCCCACCCACTTGTGCTAAGTCAGCTTTCCTTTATTGCTCTTGCTTGGACCTTGCTTTCAGGGCATCTCTGACCTCATTTCTGCCAACATGCAGTGCCCTCTTGACATTTATCCCATAGCCTTATTGGGAGGATGCTGGTGGAGGCTGTCAGAAATCCAGTGTTGAGCCTCAGGAGACTTTGACCCATATCTGCCAGATGAGTGTGTTGACACCCCAACTCTTGGGCAATCAAGCTTGAGTTTTCTCAGCCCCAGAAACTGAAGCCCTTCCTCTTGGATAACAGCCTTAGCTAGCCTTCAGACTGTGACCTGGATGTCAGTTGTTTCACTCCTAGATGAGTATCCTATAGACTAGATTACTGTTGGCTCTAGTTTTTTCTCTTTCCACTTTTTCTCTGCTTTCTTCTCCCCTGTTATGGACATGATGGCTTTCCCATCTCCAGGCACTTAACTCCCAGTGGGCAGCATGGAGGTGTTGAACTCTGTAAGTCAGTGCTATGAATCCCATCGGTCAGCAAACTTGCTGTTAAATTTGCATTTTGCTGGAGTGTGCTGCCCTGCCTGGTGAAGTGAGCCTGCCTCGCTGAGTCCAGCTCACCAACTTAAAAACAAAGACCCTATTTCTTCTCAAGGCCCAGCAGAATGTTGCCTAGGAGTCTGTGGGATGTGATGACGTGTTGTGGTCTCTTTTTTTCTTCATTTTATAAATATTATTATTCTTTTTGTATTCAAGCATTTTTCAAAGCACAAGCAAAGTAGCCTTTTTTATTTTTATTTTTTTTAGTTCTCTGGTGTGCATGAATGAGTCATGGTGATAGAAGAGCTCAAGGTCACTGCTGTGTAAGATACTTGCACTTGATATGAATGCTGCATGCAGATGTTTCTTGTCACTGTAAACAAGACTCAACCCCCCTTGCAGATGGTTCAAAAAAAAAATAAATTGATCACATGTATTCACACACACAAAAAAAGGTTGACAAATCTTCTTTTGGCTAGATTTTTCCTGTAGCTGTTAAATGCAAGAACTATTCATTTATTTATTTATTTATTTATTTATTTATTTATTTTTAAACAGTGACTATGTTTCCTGAGTGGTGCCTCCAGGGACCCTCCCATACAGATTATAATATGGAGAGCTGGGAGGTCACTGAATGGGAGGGAGAGATTTTCACTTGTAATGTTCTGGGGCCAGGGCAGTGCAGTTGGACAACATTCAGAGGTCATTTCCACCCAGTGACAAGCTTTGCAGGTGTGTGTGAAATACTTTGGTTCTTCCACAGGCTGTTTTCCATAGAGTCAGGTTTCCACAGTGTGAAAGCTGCAGTCACTAACAGCAGAATTTAGCACAGTTTGGGTACTGTCAGTGTCTGAGAGCCAAGCTTTGCTGTCCTGCCTAAACCAGGGTTGGGCTGACGCGGAGTGTCAAAGTCAGGGACATCCTTTCCTGTGCAGAAGATAGCACCAGACCAGACTCAGACCGTGCACTTGTGTCTGCCACAGTCTGGTTCCTGCCTGCTCCGATGGAGCAATAAATGTCAGTCTCAAGGGACTCCTGCACACCAACTTCCCTGTTTGGGGGTTCAGAGGGAAAAAATAAAAGGGCCGTCTCTGAGATATCTGATAAAGTGGCTGTTTCAGGAGAAGAAGAAATCCTGTCTGCCTCTGCCCCCTTTGAGCTGCAGCAGTTGCTGTGATTTGGGCAGAAGTTTCACCCCTAATTTGGAGAGCTGATATGCAGGTACAAAACCTGCCAGAAACAAAGGGAAGTTGTATGTAATAGGCTTTCCTCCAGATCAGGCCCAAGGGAGTACTGTGTGGATAAGGAAAGTCTGTGAGAAGAAAAAAAGAAAAGAAAAAGAACAATTATGGAGAAAATATGTGGAGAAATTAGAAAGACAGCAAGAAATTAATCAAATGACCAGAAATTTAGAGAAGTTGTATCTTTGTTTCCCTTCTCTTCTGCAGTGTGGCCTCTTCTGTAAGAGCTTCAGTGGCAGAAGTCCTATGTGACATGATTTAGGTGTTCCTGCTCCAACAGGGGGATTGGACTAGATGATCTCTCAAGGTCCCTTCCAATCCCTAATATTCTGTGATTCTGTGTTTCTATCCCTAATATTCTGTGATTCTGTGTTTCTGTGAGTCACATTTGAGATGAAAAGATGACAGGCAAGGAGAAAACCTAGAAATGTCCTCTGAAGACTGCTGGATTTTGAAGGGACTAGAGAAAAGATGGATGATACTGTCTGGCTGGGCAGAGCCACATAAGGAGGATGATCTTTAGGTCATCTGTCCCTGACACCACTTTCACTGTGGAGGAGATGGGGTTGCATGGTTGTTTCTTAGGAACCAGCCAGGCTATCAGGAAGAACATGACAGCAGCAGAAAAGCAATCAGCACCTTCTTTCTGAGGCCACTGGTCCTGCAACCACAAGGACAGAAATGGGTGTTTGCTAACACCCTAAGCTGCAGGTACAATGCTGGAAGAAGCTCTTGTACCTCATATTATAAAGGAGAAAGGGGAAGTTTCCTGCTCAGAAAATATGGAAAGATGCTGAGGGCCTGATGGACCTATCCTGTGTAGTGACTGCTTGCCACTACAGGAATGCTCCTGGTAAGGCAGGGTTTTCCCTGCTGGGTCAGAGAAGTAGCAGTAGATGGGTGAAGGTATTTCTGCATTTTGTTGGCCTTACGCAGAGCTGGCACTGAAGACCCCATCCTGTGGGGTGGTAATAATGCAGCATTGATTAGAAATGGGAGGCTCTTCCCTTAAGAAATGGAAGAAAAAGTGAAACAAAATGTAGAAAACATCCAAGAACCCTGGTGGAAAAATCAGGGGCTTCCCCTGGGGAGACTTGCTTCAGCTTTTATAGTTGATGTGGTCAGTGTGTCCTCGCAGTTCTTCCCAGCCCTTTCCTTCCCTCCTGCAGACCCCTCATTCACGCACAGTGATTCTTCTGTGTGGTTTTGGCCACTCTGCCTTTTACCTATGGCCTTACCATGGATTGCTACAGCAGCTGAACCCCCTTTCTTTGCACAACTGAGATTCATGGGGTGGTGGTGGTGCCCCATGGCTCCATGTGCAAAATCTGAGTGTCCAAATGTGTGATAGCCACTGAGCCAGGATGTCACCCACACAAAGGTTTTGTATGTGCCCACAGTGCTGGAACAGACCCAGCTGCCAAAGCCTGGCTGTCAATGTGGTTTTCCCATCCCTTCCCACATCAGGCCATATCCTGAGGCTTGAAAGAAGGGGGGCTTTGAAACCTGGGTCTAAATCATTGGTTATTGAGAACTGTTCCTGCTCCATCCTCCCTTCCCTTCCCTTCCCTTCCCTTCCCTTCCCTTCCCTTCCCTTCCCTTCCCTTCCCTTCCCTTCCCTTCCCTTCCCTTCCCTTCCCTTCCCTTCCCTTCCCTTCCCTTCCCTTCCCTTCCCTTCCCTTCCCTTCCCTTCCCTTCCCTTCCCTTCCCTTCCCTTCCCTTCCCTTCCCTTCCCTTCCCTTCCCTTCCCTTCCCTTCCCTTCCCTTCCCTTCCCTTCCCTTCCCTTCCCTTCCCTTCCCTTCCCTTCCCTTCCCTTCCCTTCCCTCAGTCTTTTATTTCTTCTTCCTGGCACAGGCTTAGGTGGGCATGCATAGTACCATATACTCAATGACTTATGAGTTTTAATTTCCTGTGGGAAACGTTTGTTATGGCCTGCAGGCAGGTGCTTTACTATTTTTCTTCTCCTCCCCTGCCTCCCCCCTTGGTCCTTTCATTGGCGTTAGAGAATTTCTGTGGCCCTAACTGGCCTTTTTGAGATCCTGACCACCTTTGGATCTCATTTACTCCAGGACTTAACTTGCCTGGTTTCAGTGGTGTTAGTGCTTATTCATATCTTGGCAAATGAGGGGAGAATCAAAGTCTGTTTGCTGTGGATTTCTCAGAAGGTGTAGAACAACATCTCCATGTTGATATTTACAATTGGGAAACAGAAAATACAAGCTCATGTATGTGTGCAGCAGATGATAGTGCAATAAAAAGAAAAAGGTGATGTGTACATAATAATGCATTTAATGGTTCACCCGGTGTGACAGACTCTGGATGGAGAGAGGGAGGTGAAATGGCCACTGAAAACTTCTAAACTGGTCATCAATACAGAATGGATGCGTTGAATGTGAGAGGGGTGGCAGTACTCTGGAACTGCTGTCTCCCTGCTTTATACCAAACCTGAAGGCTTGGGGATCACTAGAAGTGGAAGCTAGTTGTAAAAATAACTCTTCAGCTTTTTGGTGTTTGGGTGGCAAGCAGTAGCGTGTCCCTGTAGCATTTACCGAAGGGGTAATGTGGGCATGTGTGCATGTGTGCATGCGTCAGCGCACTGTGTGTTTGTGTGTCTCTGTGATGAAAAAAGAGGCTTATGTATATACATATATAGACACATGTCTATAAATATATATACATAGCTTGAGCTTTGAAATATATCTCTTCCCATCCAAAGTTTTCCATCTGGGATCCCAAACAACGCACCTTTTTCATTGTACTCCAACCCACAGATTGGCCTTTGGGATGCAGAGTGGGACTTCACAAGATGAGACATCCCCAGGGCTTTTGTTGTCCATGGAACCTTTAAACATCACTTGCAAAGAGAGTTTTTAATCATGGCCATCTACACCCTGTGTTCTGCTGCCCACAGGGTCCTTTCCAGCCTTCAGAGATAAGCATATGGGTGTCAGGGGTCTCAGTCTGGCCATCGGAGCCCTGATATGGATATCCCCCTGACTAAACTGGTTGAATCTGCTAGCTCACCTTGTCACTGAGAATAGTGGTGAGAAACTATGGCAGGTCTGTGCCACACCATTGGGCATTGGGGAATCCCAGAAAATTAGAAAAAGGCATTCCTGCAAGAAGCTCTGGCAACCTGGGGGTGGGAGAGCCCAGTGGTGCAGCCACCGAGGAGGTGAGAAGGCAGCGTGTACTGAGCTGGGGCTGACGTTAACTCTGTTTGTGCAACACCCATCCTGACATCCCATGTATTTCACTTTTTTTTTTTTTTTTCTTTAAGGACAGTTTAGAAACACTTGTACTTGATTAAGTAAATGCTGAGCTTAAGTACAGATTTTTACCTATCTACAGAACTCACTGTTTTGCAACAGGAAGAAATTCAGAGATTTTGCTGAAAGCCAAAGCTTTTATGTATCTTCCCAGTTCTTGTTCATTTATTAGCTGCCCCGCATCATGCTGTACAGATGCTGTACGTGCTCAGCAGCTCCCAAAACCTCAGATTTTCAAACAAGCCGAGTGTCTGAGCAGGTTCCACTGGCTTCACCTTATTATCATGGGGCTCCTGCTCCAACCTACCCATCAGACCCGGGAACATCAAAGGCGCTGTAGAGGTTCACACCAGATGAAAGGTTGGTCCCACCCCTCCTGCCCACGTATTGCTGCTTTCCCACCTGGCCAGTGGTGGGTAGGGGCAGGGTGGGACCATTGCTCAGCAGGGCTGCCTCTGCCCCCACTCCCTCTCCAGTGGCAGGGCAGCGCCCTGGGGAAGCACCCAGAGATGGGATCCCAGCCTTAGCCTGAGGCCATGTCTGTAAAGGGGATTTCGCTCACTGCCTTCTTGGCACGCAGCTGCTGGTGCTGCCATGCAGAGCTTTGCTTCCCAGCTCTGGCTTTCCCAGGCACAGGGCTTGCTGAAAGGAATCAGCTGGGATGCACCCTCCTGATTTTATTCAGGTAAATCAGTTTTAGAAGCCTGCAGTCAGCTGGTCTTCCTGTGAAATGAAATCTCCAAACATAAGTGGCTGCACCTTTTCCAAAAGGCCCACTGTCAGCAAAACGCAGCATGGCAGCATCTCTGTGGTATAACAAGCTGCCTACAGGCTGGAAAGGCATGCGTTTGCACATCTTAGCTTATATAAATTGAACAGCAAGTGCCAGCAAACTGCAGCCATATGAGAGAGCCCAATAGGTTCGAAGTGTTTCAGAACAAAGCTGCTTTTATGATTTATACACTTGCCAGCCATCAAATTCTTCTCTGAAACTGGAGCTTCCCTAGTAGCACCATGAAGGCTGGCTGGGCTGTGAGGAATTCTTGGCATTGATGCAGCTGTCCCAGAGCAGTACAAAAGGCTTTGCCAGTGCAAGATGGAGCTATCAATAGGATGTCTATCAGGGCCAGTGACAAATGGGCCATTGGTTTTATCTTCCTCCTTCTCATGAGCTCCAGTGTTAGTCAAGTAGAGTGGTCACAACCCTTTAGGCATCTGTCATAACCTTTCTGTGCAAGGTGTGGTGGCTGCTGAGCAGCCCCTGTTCTTCCTAAAGTGCTATTCATCCTTTGCTGTACAGAGCCCGGTGGCTGGAGTAAAAGGAGAAGCTGTCATGTGGTTGCAGTCTCAGAAAGTCTGATGTCCCCAGGCCAGTGCTTGTCCCCAGGGCAGCAAGGGAGCCCAAAGGGGTTTCACGGTCCCATTGTGTCTGTCTAAGGGCAGACAGACACTGCATCTCTACTGTCTGCCCTGTGGGAGCTGTAATCCAAGGAGATGAGGTAAAAGTCAGGCTTAGAAATGGTTTTGCTGGTGTGCAGGGTTGTGTCAGGCTCCTAGTTTTGCTATACTTTGATTTTCCTGCATGCTCAGAGAGGAGTCTCTTGGTTGTATCCTTTCTGAGGTGCTATTACATCCTGTGTAAACTGGGGATGATAGTATTTAACGGCTTTATAGCAAAATTAAGAATTTCAAAGGCATTTCTTTTCAAGAAACATGATGACTCTGGTAGTTTCGCCTTCTTAATGAACTTTGGCCACCAGACCAGAATGCCAGCCAGTGTCCTGGGTGTATGATTTAATGGCAGGGGCTTGTGTGTCAATATTTCCCTGGAGTTAGTAAGAAACACTGGTTAGAGACTTAAGCCCAACATCTCCTTGCTAGTGCTAAGCTTGTATGCCCTGAGACATTATTTATTTAGAGAACAGCTCTTATTGCTGCTGTTTTGCCAGAAAACATCCTCTGGTTTCCCCTGGTTTCTGAGCCTGCAGCATTAGAGATTGTTTTCCACATTTGTTTGCACATTTCTCCCATTAATGCTTCCAGCAGAAGCCTGTGGGCACTGAAGTTAGGACACAGAGCACAAAATCAATGATGGGCAGGCGGAAGGATGTTACCTGTGAAAGCCTTGCAGAAATATATTTGAATTAAATGTTTTTGAGGTTGTGGAAATGTTGTGATGGTGCACAGCCATCAGGGGGCTGTCCCGTAACTATTAAATATTGAGGGCTAAGTGTTCAGATGAAGAGTGGGACTCCATTTCCAGGTGATCCAGGGATCACCTGTACTCAACAGTCACTGGAAAGCACCATGCAAGTGCACAATGGCCAATAGGTGGCTAATGATACTTTGGGCATGGGCCCAAACCTGCGTAGTTTCTTCCTCTAGATTTTGATATGCCATCTAGGATTCCAGTATCTGCTGGAATGGGTTGTTTTGCATGAGTCTAATGCTGACAATGCTCTGTAGCAGATGGAGTGGGAGAAACTTGTGTCAGAACAGGAACTTGGCAGGTTATTTTGGTATGGGGTGAAGTAGGGGACTGGTCCCATTGAAATTGTGGGTTTTGGCTCAGACTCCCAGTGCAACTACTTTAAGGGTGAGGCAAAACATGTTAACGCATGGTGGAAGAACTTGTTCTTCCTACTGGGAGCTGTTGTTATTTCCCTGCTCATCATGCTTATTTTCAGGTGGCAGACTAGTCTTAACTTTCTCTCTTCTCCCATCTAATGTGGACTGGCTATCTCTTCCATTGATGAAACATAATTCATCAGTATTTCTATGTCAGGGAAAATACCAAAATGTTGCTCTTAAAGCCACAAAGGGTTCAGTTATTTCCTGAGATGATATGAAGCCTATTGAATTGCAAGAGATGATTATTGGCTCTTACCTGTGGAGTAGAAAGGCTGGGAATGAGTGGAATAGAAATCATTGTGCCTATGAAAGTCACCAGCTCATTTCATAAAAACAGGATAAGCACAGGTTTTAGGAGGAGGAAAGGGGGGACTAAAAATCTTGGCACTTTCTTTATCTCTTCCACTGCTCTGCACCGGGCCTGGGCTCCAGGGATCGATGGCTGTGAAGAAGGGCAGCATGCTCAGTGCTGAGGTGGCTCTTGTAGCCTTCATCCCCACTGCTCTTCCTGGAAAACAGCAGCCTCTCACCAGGGCAAAAAGTGCTGGCTGCAGGGGTTAGGGGAGTTAATCAGCTGGCTGACTGTTTTATTAGGTGGGGGAGAAATAGCTGCACTTGTCCTGGGAGCGCGAGAGAAGGCGGCACCAATAAGTCATTTTTATGTGGCTGTTTTTATCCCACTTGCCTATTTTCCATATCAGCTGTCATTTTCTGATGATTGGAAACAGCAGACATATCTGGGACACCATGGTGAAACAAGTTTTCATGGCATGGGTTATACTGGTGTAAATAGGAGGCATGTGGAAGCATGTGTGCATAATGCCTGTTATACTGGGCCACCTGTGAGTGGGATTTCAAAATAGTTCACAGACTTAATTGTGGTACAAAAAGTAATCTTCCATGCGTGGTATGGAGGAGCCAAGAGAAAATGTAATCTGCTCTTTGAGACAGCCTCCTTAGCAAAGACTGGGGAAGGAGGGGTGTATTTATTTCACCAGTTAAAGCACCTGCATTTTGGCTGCTCAATCACAAAGCAACTCTTCTCCTAGAAACTTTTTGTTTTGTTTTGTTTTGTTTGTTTTGTGTGTGTGTGTGTGTCATTTGTACATTCAGCCAAAAATAGCATTGTTTGGGTAACCCTGTAACACAGTCTTGTACAAAGAGATTGTAGCCTCTACAAAGAAGCCCAGATAAGAAACAGCTGATTCTAGAAGCATTGCCTGAGACATAGCCCTTAATCCTATTACAGCAGGCAGTGGCCTCTCCATGTTTCTTTCAGTTTGCTGCTATTTTAAATGGACATGATTTTCAGCTAGTTCCATGGGAAGACACCTTTCTTTTTTAAGGAAGAAGGAGGAAAACTGACTTAGCGTCGTAAAAGCATGTCAGTACTTCTGTTGTAGCAGCTGTTGTGGTCATGGCAGGGTTAAGGAGAGAGAGGAAGGTTCTTTTGTGTGCCAATAGGTGGGGATTGGAGCTCATTTTTCTAATTAAGAGTAACTAAGGGGAGAAAGCAATACCCTGATGAAGTGTCCAATATGGTGGGAGAGTCCAAGAACAAGTTATGCCATCTTGGCTCAGCCTAAAGGAGCCATTTGCATAGAAGAATGCACACAGGGATGTAAAACAAGGCAGACCTCAGCTCCCAGAATGGCTCCAAAGCCCAGAGAACCCCCCAGAGAGCCTGGATGCAGATGTTGAAAGGGCCAGTTGCCCCCCACTTGCCCCTTTGTCACTCTTATCATGCCCACGGTCCTGCAGAGAAGCCATCAGCTTTACTATTCAGAACTGAGTAGCATCAAGTAGTGCTCATGATGTCAATCTGGGGGGGAGCTTTTTACCCAACATGGACATGTGCATCCAAGTCTGGCCCTTGGCAAATACTGCTAGATGGTGTTTTTCTTGCCATGCTCCCAGCACAATGTGTGCAAGTGAGGAATACAATCTTAGATCTCCTGCTGAACTTGGCCACCAGACTGCAAGTCTGTTAAGGTGTACATGGCCATACTGAATCAGACTCATGTCCTGTCCTTAGTATACTACTCAGAGACCTTCCTGTCCCTCTAGAGTGGGCTGGTAAAATCCCATCGTGTGCTATTTTGACCACTCACTCTGAAGCAGCCTCTGGAGGCAGCTTTAGGCAGCATGGCTAAAACTAAGAGCATGTTTGGATGCAAACAGTTGTCTGTCTTGAAGGTTTATAAAATACAACCTTGAATAGTAGATGTTTGTGTAAAGCCAATATTTTGAGTTTATCCCTTGCTCTGTTTCAGATTAGCTAGAGATAGGACAACCAGTCCTTTTCCGTCAGATTCAATCACCTTTATGTTTTTGTGTGTGAATTCAGAGCATCTGGGGCTGAACTGTGGATTGTTAATGGCAGTTTCAGGCCACTGAAACCTGGCATGTATCTTTAAGCATTTTGTTGTTCACCTAAGCATGCAGGGCATTTCTTGATTATGGAGATGTGTGTTCTTCACTTATTTTGCTACTTCAAGGCTTAATTCATCAAATTTTAAAAAATCATTTGCCTACCTTCCCACCCTCACTTCCTCCAGCTATTTGCTTTGAGTTATTTGCTCAGGATTTGTTTTCCCTCTGACTTTACAAGTTTGCCTTGCACAGCAAAAAACCTGCTATTTTATTCTCTCTGGAATTTGGCAGGAAAACAAAAAGAACACAAAGAAGAAAAGGATAATCATTGTTTTTTTTCCTGATGATTTAATAGAAGTGTTCTTTTTAGTGCTACTGTTGCTGCCATGTTAAAGCATCTTCTTTTCTCAGGCATGCCAAGAGCTACCGCAAAGAGAAGAAAACAGGGTGTCTCTTAACTCTACTTTCCTGGGGCTGGCAGTGGGCTGGAAGCTGAGACCTGCCCATCCGCCTGGTGCTTGTGAGCAAGGCTCCCTCACACGCTGTTTTTATCCAGGTATTGGACAGAGCAGCTTTTGTGCAGAGATTTGCAGAACTTGTTCATCTGCTGTTCTACTTCAGTGGAAGTTGAAACAGGTGTGCTGGAGCCACTGTGTTCATTGCATTTTTTATTTTTATTTTTTTTTCTGGTTCATATTCCTGTGCACTATTTTATTTTGCGATGTTCCTTATTTCAGGTTGGGAGTAACCTTCCTGCCCTCAGGACATATTGAATTGTTGCTGAATGTTCCCAGGTGGATTTTTCCAAATTACTAGGAAAGAAGAGGTTCAACAGCAAAGCTGGTGGTTGGTTCAGGAGTGTATCTGAGCAGTTTGAGCTTCTAATTTATGATGCATACTTTCTGGTTTCAGCCGTAAGACTAGCCTCTCTCATGACATTTTTTTTTTGGTCTTCTACCCCCAGCTGAGAGCAGGAAATGCACAGGGCACACTCAGTGTGAAGGCGATCCAGCAAGGCTAGTTAGATGAACTTTCCTAAGGGGCTTTTTGAGGGATAGAAAGAAGAAGCTTAGGAACACAGGAGACCTGAAAGGCCATTTTTCTCCTTTCTTTCTCTCTTCTCCTGCTGGCATGAGAGAAAACTGAGAGTCCCTCACCTTCCCTTTGCTGCACAGCAGGGTGGGAGACACTTCTTCACAGAATGAACAAAGAGGCAGGAAGACAAAAATAAACAGCTGAGCCATTGCTGCAAAAAGAAACTTCAGGAAAGGGGAAGACTGGAAGGTGCTGGCCATGAAACTTTAAGAGAAACCACAAATGTGATGGTGGACATTTGCAAAGGCAATGGTTCCTCTCCATCTGCAAAGAGAAGGCTCACAGAAGCTCACATAGAACATGGAGGGTTCTAGGCAGTCCTCTTTCAGGGACAGTGGCAGCATTCAGTAGGTTCCAGCTGCTGAGATGTATGTGGACATTTCATGCTGTAAGTCTACTAAGTAAACAAGGAGGAAAAATGGCTGAGTCAGATAAAGCGGCATATCAAGTTCAAATGCACTATTAATTGAAACACTGGTTAACAGCTGGACATCCTATGGGCATAGGTATGGCGAGGAGACAACCAATTAAAGTACCAATTAGTCCTGTGAAGATCTTGTCCAGATCCACTAATTAGGTGATTGTCCCCTTGTATTCTGTTCTGGTGAGGCTGCACCTCAAGTACTGTGTTCAACTTTGTGACCCTCAGTACAAGAAGGACATCAAGGCCCTGGAGCATGTCCAGAGCAGGAAAACAAAGCTGCTGAAGGGTCTGGAGCACAAGTCCTGTGAGGAGCGGCTGGGGGAACTGGGGGTGTTTAGTCTGGAGGAGGCTCAGTGGAGACCTTATTGCTCTCTACAACTACCTGAAAAGAAGGTGTGGGGAGCTGGGGATCGGCCACTTCTTGCAGATAACCAGTGATAGGACCAGAGGGAATGGCCTCAAGTTGCACCAGGGGAGGTTCAGGCTGGAAATGAGGAGACATTTCTTCTCATAAAGAGCATTCATGCATTAGAACGGGTTGCCCAGGGAGGTGGTGGTGTCACCATCCCTGGGGGTGTTCAAGGAAAGGCTGGACGTGGTGCTTAGTGACATTGGTAGTAGGGCCATGGTTGGACCAGTTGATATTGGAGGCCTTTTCCAACCTTAATGATTCTAGGATTCTATGATAACCTTTCACTGTAAGCTATGGAAGACACATCTTATCTGTGTTGCTGCCTTGAACATCAGTCCTATGTGTATCTTGCTTTTTAACTTGTATACACAAATCATCAACATAAGAAACTGCAGTTAGCAGTGGCAAGTACAGGTTAATGCAAAATTGGTCTTATGTCTATCCCATGCATAATTCCCCAAATAATTATGTACTGGGAAAGAATTTATTCAAGTCTGTATTCTAAAAAGAATTGCTCCCGCTCATTCCCACAGCAGCAGAAATAAAGCAGCGATGCCGGAGCTGAAACTGAAAACATTAAATATTAATAACTAATTAATTATCATACCAATAACCCTAACAAAAAGCACGAAGTTATGTTTCCAGAAGGTTATGCTTTGCAAAGACAGAAGGGGGACTCATGCTGTCCATTGCTCTGCTCGTACAGAACTGTTTCTAGGCTGAGGAGTCCAGCAGTTACTGAGCCAAACATTCATTTGATCTTGGCATCTGCAGCTCTGCCTTTATCAGTAGAAGAAACTGTGGGATGAGTAGGGCAAGGGAAAACATCAACGTGCTTGCAAGGAATAATGCTGGCCTCATAGATTTCTATATGGAGCTGTTTTTCTTGGCAAGTGCATCTAGAAGAAACTTTCAAATTTTTGTCTTAGACTGTAAGTGCATCCTGAAACTCATTGCTTTTCAAAGTCTGGTAAAAACACATACATCCAGTGGGTTACTTCTCCTTCTGCTTAGAGACAATAACACATCTGCAACCAACAGAAATATTACCAGGACCCTAGAAAACCTATGGTATGTTGGTGAAAAATATCCTAGAGCATCATGTTGGCCTTTTATGTTTTCCCAAATCTCAGATTCCCAATTTCTCTCTTGAGACCCTAAGTTTTGTACTTCATAAACAAATACAATTTCAGGTTCCCATTCAAGATGATGGACAGATTTTCATTAGTATATGAATTAAACTGTATATGGAACTTTGCAAGGTCCTTGTTAGTTTGCAAAATCCAGGGCAGACAAGCAGCATCTTGCTAAAGTAGCTGTGCAGGCTGGAGTCCTACTGCAAGGAAGTGAAAGGATGATGCATTCACTCAATGACAGAAGCTTATTTCCCTCTTTCCCTGAGTGTACAGTTTGGTTTCTATGTCTTTCTGGCATGTGAACCCCAGCTAAATTGCACCACATTTGCTTCAGTAGCTAAGTTCAACTCCCAAAGCCATGAAGTATAGAGATGTGCTTCAAAATAGTTTTCTCAGTCTACATGGTGTGTTGGACTTTGTACGAAGATTTCTGGAGTCAGGATGAGAATTTAAGCCTGGATCTCACAGATATTTTTGAATACATCTTTGCATTAATGTATCTGAGAATCCTAATGACAAAAATGTTGCAAGTTTTGAATCAGAGATTCAAAGAGTCATTTTTCACTACAAATTAATTAAAAATATTAAATCCTTAGACTTTTCTCATGTTTGAATTTTCATCTCCTCCTTAATGTCTCTTCTGTAATGCCCTCCTCACCTGGAATGACCCTTGCGGAGCAAAGCAGTCCTGATGAGTTTGTAACAACAGTCTTGCCTGGGAACAACAGCTCCTATTTTTGCTTTGCTCTGTATCCATGTACAAGAGGGCTAGACTCTGTATCTTTCCAAAAGCAGGTGGCATAAGTCACCTCTCAAGAAGCATCTGTCTGTCACTGGTGAATAAGCCTGAGTGTTTAATTTAAAGCAAATGCCTAGCTTTTAAATAGATGGCTCAAACCAGGTGAGGCAAATCCCTCACAGAGAAAGTTTCTGATCAGTTGGAGGTTGTGTAGGACTGTGGAAATATGTGTTAAATTTTCCATTGTCGAGATTTAAAAAAATGTTGGGAAAATCAAATACCAAATAGCTGTTCATAAATTACAATAGCCTGAAACAACCTTGCAAGCCACGGACTCATTGAACAAAACATCATCTTACAGCTCTTCTGTGGTGGAGATTTCACTATTTTCTTTCCTTTCAAGATGCAGCTGCAATAACAAGGCATATGGGATTTTAATGTGACACCATAATCTGTCAACCCTGAGAACTAGGGAGCAGGCCCATATAAGATAGCCAGCTCAACCTCACAATGATAAACATGTCAAGATACAAAAATCAGTTCTTCCCTTACAAATGAGAGAAAGAAGTCATGTAATTAGAGATGTCATGCTATGCTGGGACAAGCAACATTCCCACAATTAATCATACTGAACACATTATGTAGTAGTTGTTGCTTGAAGACAAAGGAGGAATAAATATTCATGTAAACATGCCAAATATGAACTCTCCACAGATGTTGGTTGCTGTTCCATATTTAGCAAGAAGTGCATCAATTTTTTGGAAGATAGGCTATAGATCTAAGCAGAAAGATAGCTTGGAAAAGGGCTTATGACTCTTTGTGGAGGCTGCAGGTAACGTGGTGTCTTTTCTAGGGTCTTTAGGAAAATGGTTGTTTGGAGCACCCCTATTGACAGCAAATGGAAATTTGCCATTTTCCTCTATTAGGAGTGCTCTGGGGCCCTGGTGAGCAAGAGACGTTTGGCTGACTATACAGTGGCTTAGAAATGCAAGGCAAGTTCAAAAGTTCCTAACAACACTTCCAAATAAGAACTTTGTGAATACAATGCAAAAATGACCATGCATATTTGCTGGAATAAAAAATCAAATTAGCTTCAAGCTGGGTTTGTGATTCCTCCCTGACTTGTATGTTTGCTTTTCATTAATATTGATTCCTTCTGACCTTCAAGTGCCTCCTCTTCATTCTACAAGCTCCACAGTGGCAATAACTTTAATAGCAACAAAAACATTAACCTAACAATAGAGACTACTTGTATGGAGACATGTTACCTTGTGAATAAAGGATTTTTTATGTCAGAAAACCTCGTCTGAGGACCCAAAATGATAAACTATGTGACTTTGCATACAGTGAATCTGACTGGTATTGCATGAATTTTGGAAACATAACAAATGGCTGACAAGCAATGCAGAGACATATGATCCATCCTGAAAAAGGCTCAGGCATGAGATTGGTATAAAAGATTAGAAAACCATAACCCGTAGGTGACCTGTATGGAAACAAGAGCAAGGCTAAATTCAGTGAGTAAAATGCTTGCTTATGTCTAGCCAAATTGGAGAGGTTTTGCATTGACTTAATTTTTGCCTTCAATATTTTTTATTTTATTTTATTTTTATTTTTATTTTTTTTATAGCTTCTCTTTGATTTCCTTGTCAGCAGACAAGGTGTTGAAAGGAAAAGCTTCCATTCTCATCACCAGCTGTGATTTGGGAGTCCTTCTAAAACATTGTTCTCCCTTTGCATCTGTCAGGGTTTCTGTATTTGTGTTGATTCCTTCCAGCCCTTGACCTGAGTTTACTTCAGCTATCTCTAGCACCTAGTAGATGCCTCCGTCAGTCACCATGGGGCATGCAGGTAGGCAGTGCCAAAGGATGATTTATCCTCTGTTTCTGAAGTACCTGTTCCAGGACAGGATGCTTTGCTTTCAGGAGCTGACTTTCTTCTTAAGGTGTAATCAGAACTTAGAGATCCAGCCCACATCACTAAACACATTGGATACTGTTACGTGTAATATATCAAGGTCTCAATGCTCCTTTGCTAATTGATTTATGCTTCATGAATACCCTGTTCAGTAAGCAAAGTTCTCCTAGGATGAAAAAAAAAAAGTGTTTTACTCTATATTTTCCATGGGGAGCTCTTGTAGAATAAAGTGTGTGTAAAAGTTTACTCCAAAATAGCTGTGCCAGGAGTCCTTCTGCCCTTTTTCACAGGGTGAAATTTGGTTTTGTTTTAGTACTATGGAAAAATCCTCTTTCCATAAGAAGCAGCTAAGCCCAGATTTTTTTACAGTCCCCTCATAAACAGTAATAAAATTTGCACGAGAGAATAATTCGTGCTTGTATATTCAGTGCCCTTTATACCCCCTATTGCCTAGAGCTAGCACATCTGACAGCAATGATGGGCTGTGGGTATGGGAATAACAGTGCTGTGAAATCTTCCCCAAACAGCAGTAGTTGTGGTGTGATTTGTAAATACAAATGCCATGGTGTGGCATGTGGCATTGATGGCATGGAAAATGACTTCAGGATTTTAAAAAATTGTGGTTTAAGGTTAGACTCACGTTGAAAATCTCTATTAACGTTTTTTTATTTTATTTTATTTTATTTTATTTTTTAATGAAAGTGACAGGGCAGTAGACAAAGTGTCTCCTGCCTTCCTTAGTCTCCCTGGAGGAATCCTCACCTTCAGCTTCAGCTACTGTGAGCTCTAAGTGTTTAAAAAAATATCATTAAAGGCGTGGATGAAGGGCTGAGATTTTCCAGAACCTTTAAGAAAAGTTCTACTAGACACTTGGATTCCTGAGTTATTAAGATGCTTTTAAAGCTTTTACCCAGGAGACACTAACTGTAGGCACCCACTTTTGAGAATCTTAGCCGGAGGGAAAACAAGCTGCTGATAGAAGTTAGGCAGAGCCTGTGTTTTGGAAATCTTCCCACAATTATTTACACATCTGTGTATTATCTTGTATTGGTCACTGGCTTTTGTACGTGCATGTGTGGTTTGTTTGTTGTTGTGTGTGTTTTAAAATTTTTATTTATTTACTATTACTATTATTATTTTTACAGTGCACCTACCACAAACCTCTAATACAGAACCCAAACAACCAGGCAGTCTCTAGCACATTAGGACCCTATCCAGAGTGCATGTTTTACAGAGGATGGGAATTTACAATTTAAGCAATGGTATCTTGACAGGAGATGCACAATAGGCTGTCAAACTTTACCTGCCTCAGCTCGTGGCATGACAAGTTCCCAGCTGCTCTTTGAATACTGAAGGTGATGCGGTGAGTACTCAGTAACGGAGACACCAAAGCCAGTGAAGAAATCAGCTATTTCAGAAAAAAATCATCTTTGACCTTTCCCCATAACTAAGCTTCTTCTTCTTTTTTTTTTTTTTTTTTTTTCTTCCTTTACATTCTTTCAAGAATTGTGAGGCCCCGGAGACTTGAGGGAAAATTCATACAGCTCAGGTCATTTTACCAGTCTGTGCAGCCGTTCAGTCAGTAATAAACACTCTAGCAGGGCAATGATTATTGCAATAGTAGGGGGCATTTGAGCTAGCAAGCCACATGAAAATGATAGACAGTTGCTGAAATCAAGAGAACTACAAAGCAAAGGAACAAAAGCGTAAGTAAGTGAATCATTAGGCTGGGCTCAGAGACGTGACATACCAAGTGCTGTGCCTCCTATAAATTTGGTGAGTTGATGATTTACCATAGCAGGGCTTTTCAGTAAAGAAAATGAAAACTTCAGGAGGGCTCTTCAGTTCCAAGAAACAGCACCAAGAGAAACATAGCCTTTGTGTCACAACAGCTGACTTGGTATTAAAAGCATTGATACCAGTGAATGAGGCTGGAAGAGGCTTCAGACTCTCTCATTCCTATTAGGGTTTAAAAGCACTAGTGCCAGATCCTGCAGTTCTTGCTCAAGCACAGCTCCCATTGATGTGTTCTTAATCTGGAAAAAGTCAACATAGTTATTTATGGAGCTGTAGTGCCTAGGGCCTCTAATAAAAACTGTGCTAGACATTGTACCTATATTTAGTAGCAGCCAGTTCATGTCTCATAGAACTTGTGGTCTGCATAGACAAGACTGATAAAGCAGATATGGAGTAGGAATTGCTGTTATTCCTGTTTTACAGATGGGGAGTGAGACTTAGAGATTGCAGGGTGATTTTTCTAAGCTATGTAGTGATGTTGGATGTTTATTTCCCATATATATTAGGGGTAACTGGACATACAGATCACTTGGCTGTGTTGAAAGGCTCGGCCAAACACAGGCATCCCAGTTTTGGTGGAATGATGGGAAGTCTGTGATGAATGTGTAATTAGTATAGATCTTGACATTCCAGGCTGGTTTGCTGAGCCGAGAACATCCATTTTTGGAGACAGTTTGCCACAAGTTAGGGCTGCAGAATTCAGATCTAAGGACAACATATGTGGTCAATGTATGGATATAAAAACAAATTGGTAGAAAACAGAGTGAAAGGGAAATGGGAACCCACAACATCTTGATTACTCTGAAATTTGCTTTGTCCTTAATGCATGTGGCTGCCTCTTTTTGCCTTTTCTGGAAGCCTCCTGAAACCCACCAAGACTCAATTGCATTGCAACTGGATACCTAAGCTTGAGCTAGCTGACTGAAGAGAACTCTTTTAAGTGAAATTTGGCAACTATACCTGGAACACCTAGGTCAACAGAAACCTAACGTGTCATGGGAATTTTAGGCCAATGACAACCACCATGTTTTGGAAAGAGACCAACAAAGGCAGAAAAGAATTTTGAAAATTGGAAAGAGTTCTGAAAAGAGCTCACCAAATGATCTGAAGCCTAGAAAATATTCCTTATGTTGAGAGTCTTCAGAAACCCCATTCACATGTTTTACTCAAGAGAAGACTATAAAGTGACTTGGGCAGTGACAGGAAGCAAGGTAGTAGGTTTTTTTTTTCTTAGTTTATTTGACATTCCTCCCTCCCTTGTAATATTTTACTATAAGATTTAACTGCTCATGGACAAATTTAGATTAGGGTAGGACACAAAATCTTATTTCTGTTTGAGAAAGATTAATTCAGCCACCAGAAAAACAAAGGGATATTAGTGGATTCTCTTCCACTTAAAAATGTGATATCAAAGCTAAAGCTTTCTTCAAAGCTGTGAACTTAGCCAGGCAGTAGTTGATTCAGAGGTTACTCTTTGTGAAGCAAAACACAGTGCTATGTAGGAGAGAGACAACATGGTCACTGCAGTTTTTGAACTTACAAGCTGTGAAAGTCAAATAGAAAAAAAAATTGCCAGATACTACCTAAAAATTTCCTGTGGTATTTCTTCTAAGATTGCATATTTCTCATCCTTATAAAAAAGACTTCTTGGACTGGAGCTCTTGCAGAATCCTGCAAATTTATTAGCCAGCCATTTCAGGCTAATGAAATCAGTCAAAGTAATGGACACAATGCATTCTTAAATATAATTAAATTATTAATGCAGGCTCTC
The DNA here is from genome assembly GCF_964035555.1 of Netta rufina. NCBI lineage: Eukaryota > Metazoa > Chordata > Aves > Anseriformes > Anatidae > Netta > Netta rufina. Next base: position 136,759,136 of record NC_140123.1, read on the forward strand.
TCCTAACTTTGGATGAGATCTAGAGAGGCCCCAAGCAGTATTATCTAATGTGTTGAGGTCACTGTGGGGACCAATTTCTAAAAGCACTGAGTGTATGGCTATCCCTGTTGTGATATTTGTGTTTCAGCACAGGTCAACATCACCTGTGTTTCACTGTTTGGGAAGGGTGGTCACATTCATGGTCCTGAGCCCTAAAAAATCTGGTCTCATAATTTGCATGTGTTTTTCCCCCAGTAGGATTCATCTAGCAGCAAGTCCAGGAGGTTCATGAAGCACCTAGATGATAACTTCTTGGTGCAGGTGCTAACGGAGCCAACTAGGAAAGGTGCCCTCCTAGACCTGTTGCAAGAAAACAGAGAGGGTCTGGTGGGAGATGTGGTGATTGGTGGCCGCCTTGGTCATAGCGACCATGAAGTGGTTGAGTTCAAAATTTACGGTGACAGAAGGAAAAGTGCCACCAAAACCTCATCCCTAGATATGGGGAAAGCGGACTTCAGGCTGCTCAGGGAACTAGTCAGCAAGGTCCCCTGGGAAACTGCTCTTGAAGGCCTCGATGTCCACCAGTGCTGGTCATTCTTTAAGCGATGCCTCCTAGAAGCACAAGATCAGGCAATTCCAAAATATCGCAAGTCAGGCAGGCGGGGCAAGAGGCCGGCGTGGCTGACCAGGAACATTCTAATGGAGATTAGGCAGAAACAGAGAGTGTTTCGCTACTGGAAGGAGGGCCAGGTGTCATGGAAAGGATACAGGGATGCTGTTCGTGTTTGTAGGGAGAAAATTTGTGTGGCCAAAGCACACCTAGAGTTGAAGCTGGCTGTGTCTGTGAGAGAAAATAAGTGAATGGAAAAAGGAGAACTAAAGAATACATAGGGCCGCTCCTTGATAGGGAAGGTCTCCTCACAGACAATGACATAGGCAAAGCAGAGACGCTTAACGCCTTCTTTGCCTCTGTCTTCAATGCCGATGATGGGCTTCGGGACCCAGGGTGCCCTGAGCTGGAGGACCGGGACGGTGGGGATGACAAACTCCCAACTGACCATGAACGTGTGCGGGATTTGCTACTCCACCTGGATCCCTACAAGTCCATGGGTCCGGATGGGATTCATCCCCGGGTGCTGAAAGAGCTGGCGGACGTCATCGCGGAACCTCTCTCAATTATTTTTCAACGATCCTGGGAATTTGGAGAGGTCCCGGTAGACTGGAAGCTGGCAAATGTTGTGCCGATTTTCAAGAAGGGTCAGAAAGAAGACCCTAGCAATTACAGGCCTGTCAGTCTCATGTCAGTGCCTGGTAAAATCATGGAGAAGATGGTTCTCGAACTTATTGAGGCACACCTGGGGGACAAAGCAGTCATTGGTCCCAGCCAACATGGGTTTGTGAAGGGTAGGTCCTGCCTAACTAACCTGATTTCCTTTTATGATAAGATCACCCGTATGGTGGACCAAGGGAAACCAGCCGATGTGATTTTTTTGGACTTCAGCAAGGCTTTTGACATGGTTTCCCATAGGATCCTACTGGACAAAATGTCCACCATACAGCTAAATAAAAACATCATACGATGGGTGAGCAATTGGCTAATGGGCAGGGCCCAAAGGGTTATGGTAAATGGGGCTGTGTCAGGCTGGCGGGCGGTCACCAGTGGGGTCCCTCAAGGCTCCATTTTAGGGCCGATACTTTTCAATATTTTTATAAACGATCTGGATGTAGGAATAGAAGGTATTTTGAGCAAGTTTGCTGATGACACCAAACTTGGAGGAGTTGTGGACTCGAATGAGGGTGGAAAGGCCTTGCAGAGGGATCTGGATAGGTTGGAGAGCTGGGCGATCACCAACCGCATGAAGTTCAATAAGAGCAAGTGCCGGGTCCTGCACCTGGGACGGGGAAACCCTGGCTGCATGTACAGACTGGGCGATGAGACGCTGGAGAGCAGCCTAGAAGAGAGGGATCTGGGGGTCGTGGTAGACAGCAAGTTGAATATGAGCCAGCAGTGTGCCCTGGCAGCCAGGAGGGCCAACCGTGTCCTGGGGTGCATCAAGCACGGCATCGCTAGTAGGTCAAGGGAGGTGATTGTCCCGCTCTACTCTGCGCTGGTGCGGACTCACCTCGAGTACTGTGTGCAGTTCTGGGCACCACAGTATAAAAAGGACGTGAAACTGTTGGAGAGTGTCCAGAGGAGGGCTACGAAGATGGTGAAAGGCCTGGAGGGGAAGACGTACGAAGAACCGCTGAGGTCACTGGGCCTGTTCAGCCTGGAGAAGAGGAGGCTGAGGGGAGACCTCATCACAGTCTACAACTTCCTCGTAAAGGGGTGTCGAGAGGCAGGAGACCTTTTCTCCATTAACACCAGTGACAGGACCCGCGGGAACAGGGTTAAGCTGAGGCAGGGGAAATTTAGGCTTGACATCAGGAGGGGGTTCTTCACAGAGAGGGTGGTTGCACACTGGAACAGGCTCCCCAGGGAAGTGGTCACTGCACCGAGCCTGTCTGAATTTAAGAAGAGATTGGACTGTGCACTTAGGCACATGGTCTGAACTTTTGGGTAGACCTGTGCGGTGTCAAGAGTTGGACTTGATGATCCTTAAGGGTCCCTTCCAACTCAGGATATTCTATGATTCTATGATTCTATGATCTCTTAACAAAAATTGTGTGAAATAAATCAGATGGTACTTGGCTTGCTCTTAGTTTAATTTCTCTTCATTTGAATTTCTAGGTCTTTAAAGACTCATTTCTAGTCCTAGTTTGAATGGAAATTTGTTTACATGTGTATATTATATTTAAAAAATCAGATTAAAAATAGCAGAATAATAGTAATAATAAACATCTGAGCTGTGAGTGAAAGTAATAAAGTACACTGGCTTGTGAACACAGAGCCACCACATTTCCATTTTCCTCTGCATTTCACTGCTCCAAAATCCCTGAAACTTGCAGAAATGAAAAGTCTGTAAGTTGTCATAAACTGTTTTATTTATTTATCTATCTATCTATCTATCTATCTATCTATTTATTTATTTATTTTCCCCTCTCCTAATGGATCATATGGAAGATAAGAAGAAGGGGGAAAACAGAAAAAAACAACAACCAACAAAACAGCATCCCCCAAAACACCCCACGAGCACCTCAAAAACATTGAGGGACAAGCAGGGATGCCATACACTGTCAGCTGCTAGGCTGCACTCTGCTTGTTTCCTCCCCACCTGTTCCCAGCCTTTCTGCAAGTGTGAGATGGGATTTCAATGAGTGGCATCCTGGGGGGGCAAGAGGGGAAGCAGAGCATGGCTGGCTGGGCTGACATATCCAGGATGAAATGTCCAGGTGCAGGGAGTGGGAATGCACATACATACACACATAAAGAAAGAAAGATAAAAAAAAAAAAAAAAAAAAAAAAAAACAGAAAAACAAACAAACAAACAAAAACAACAAACAAAAAACCCAAACAAACAAGAACAAGAACAAGAAAAAAGAACAAGAAAAAGAAAAATGAAAAGAAAAAGAACAAGAAAAAGAGAAAAAGAAAAAGAACAAGAACAAGAAAAAGAACAAGAACAAGAAAAAGAACAAGAACAAGAAAAAGAACAAGAACAAGAAAAAGAAAAGAGATGAAAAAGAAAAGGCTCACGCACATACATAAATCAATTAAAAGTGTAATGCATCTTTCTTTAATTAAATCCCACCGTTGAATTCAGTGGGCAGCCCCGACTCTGCCGACCTCTGCCCCCCTTCGTTTTGTTGACTGCCACAGCTGTTAGTAAATCACCTGCTGGTGCGGCTCTCTGGGGCTTTAAAGGTCATCTGTCAGTGGCTGCTGGGGAGAGATAAAGAAGAAAAACAGAACCTAAAGTCTAAAAAAAAAACCACCTTTCTGAAAGCAAAGCCATCTGAGCACTGTGCGTCCGACCTTTCCATTTGGCCCAATGTTTACCTTGCTGGCACCTGGGTGTGGGGGACACTTTTAATTCTCCCTACTCTTTTGTATGCATTTTTCAAGTTTCCACATACTTTTATAATCATTTTGTTTTAAGCCTTTCTTTACTACAGGGGAATCTGTAACCCTATTTCAGCAGCACTGCTAAGTGCCTGCAAGCTGTGTAGAAATGCCTGCAGGAGAGGACAATGCAGTTTCAGTGGGGGAAAGCAGGGCTTCCCCTACCCTAGGGCTCCATTCCCACTCCCTGACCCCTGGCACCAGGCACTGTGACATGACATGGCTGGGTTTGCAGGATGGCAGTGGTAGGAAGGGCACAGCACACATTTCCCCATCTTCATGTGTTTAGGAGCAACCTGGACGATGCTCCCATGTCCCCTCCATTGCTTAGGAGCAGCTTGCAAGGGGGTGTCCTTGTTTGCAACCACCTGAGCTGCCCTGCAGCTGCGTTGCAGACATGCCAATGCCATGTGCCCCATTGATCTCCCCTCCTTGTGCAGAGCACTTGGTCCTCATGCCCCCCTTTCTACCTACTCCATGTTTTAGCAAGCCAGAAGCAGCTATACAACCTCAGGCTGCTGTTTCATTTCCAGTAATACATGGCTCCAGGGGTGTAATGCTTATCCAAACCAGTCATATTGATAAGGGCTGTCTACTGAATGCCAATAATGTGACTTTGCCCAAATTGAACAGTGGGTTGGGTGAGGGGATAGGGGGTGTTCATAGAGCAGCTCATACCTAGGACATGAGAGAGGATGATTGTTATAGATGATTCCTTGCCACAAACCATTCCTTCCACTATTTATGGTTGAAGGGATTATGGGATTTTATGTTTATTCACCACTTCCACTATCACCTTAATTTTTAACTTCATGCAAAATGTTGTCAGTGAATATGATGTCATTCTTTACAAATATAATGTTATTTTTTTATGAAATGGGTGCATGGGCAAGGCACAGATAATTTGGGAGCTTTTCTTCCACCTGACAATTACAGACATATTTTCAATAATTCACTATTTCAGCTCATCATTTAAGACACAGTAACCTTCTCAGATTTTGATCCCAAGTCAGACAGAATGTGCAGCTTCTTTCATTTTTTTTCTTTGGTTTGTTCATACATTAAAATGAAAGGGAAGCCCAAGGATTAGGGAACCCACTCATAGTGGGTAAGTAGAAAGCAGAAAAAGTAGTTGGCAGAATCATTTGTTTAGCTTGGAAGAAAAAAGCTGTTTAGTATTTCAGAAAGGGGAAAATCTCAGTAAAGAAAACAAAAGGATTGAGGACTGCATCAGGCAATTGCTTCTTTGCTGCAGGAATAACACACGGATGCTTCCCCTCCGCCTACACCTCGATGATGAAGACCAGCCCCCAAATACTAAACTACACATAGGGCCCTACTGACTAGTTGTGAGATGGATCTATCTCTGCATTAGCAATTGTAAGAGTTCTCCATAAGGAGGACTGGCATCCTTCAGAGCAAAACTCAGATGCTACTTGCAAAGTGTTCCAAGTCACCAAGATTCAGGAGCAGAACAGCTTCACGTTATGCCAAAGTACAATGACAAAGGGCAAGCTGTAGGCAGAGAGAAACTGACACACTGTCTCTGCCTGCTGTCACATCACCTGTGGTGTCAGAGATGAGTGAACTATGAGCTGCGCTAGACTTAACAAATTGTTGTTTGCTTTGCAAAGCAGAAGCCAGGAAATATGTAAAGAGCTCACTACTGACCCTTCTGCTGCTCCATGGCTCTAAAAGTCTGCAGGAAGTGTCTCTCATAGTCATCCAGTGCTGGTGTAAGCATCTCCATCTCTCAAGGCGCTCTTTATTGGGCATTTCTATCATCTTTTGCCTAAGAAAAGAGTGTCTTTATACTTCCTTGATTAGGGCTGTGTATAACCTCTGCATCAGCCAGGGGATGTTTCACTTGAAATGCCAGGGACTTTGCTTCTCTCTAGGTTGGTTCTTGGGTAAAGTAAGTATAAAATGCTACTAGGATATCTGGTTTAGGCTTTCCTAACATCAGTTGTGACAACCCATGGTACAAATATAGAAGGAAAAAAAGGACAAAACACATAATTTAACTAGGCATAAGAAGTGTTTGTCAGGTATTTTTGAAATGCATATTTTCTTTCCACACTGTGGCTGAGGCAAATTTCAGGCTAATGCTTAAAAGGCATTGTTCTTGACAATTATGATTCTTTGGTTGAACAAGCTTTGCCAGTTTGATTTGACTTAGGAGCTGCAGCAGTCACATTAATCACAGAGTCCAAAAATCCCCTTTCCTCTGCAGCTTGTGTTGTCTCCCTTCCACGCAGCTCCGCCCACCTCAAGGGGAGATCAAATAACATCATGAAGATGAGTTGAAATTCTGTTCACAAACCCACATGTACCAAATCCAAACCCTGAGACAAACGGGTACTCAGCCAGTAATCTAAGCAGAGACGTTGTACTTTTGCAGAGTCATTCGGGAGCCACTGTAAACCATAATAAGGGCTAAACACAAGATAATGAGTATTTTGGCAAAACAGCTTATTGTAGGGAACACTCTCTTTGCAATTTTACTCTTTCACATCTGACAGACAGTGTTTAATGTGTGACAGGGAGAGAGGGAGAGAGCAGGAGAGAGGGAGCACTCACACATATATCCAGCACCAATAACATGAATATAAGCCAGAGCTCGGGGCTGTGTGTGCAGTGGGAAGCAGGATCGTGACCAGTAACAGAAGTTTCAAAAAGTAAGGTTTTTTTTCTCTCTTTCAGTGTTTGATACTTCCATCTACCTTTGACTGTCCCTTAACTATGAAAAGAGGTTGCTTTCCAGGCAGGCTGAGAAGAACTGAAACAATTTCTCACCACCAAGGTGGAACGGTAGGTACCATCTTGTTTAGTTTTGGTGGCTGGACTCTGCTTTAGCTAGAACTCATGCCTGAATAGAGGTCTTCACCCTGGCCCTTCAACATGCTTTCTCTGGGACATCAAGACTTCAGTGTGTCCCTTCAGAATACTAAATAATGCAGTTTTCATGGTTGAGATTCTTCACCTTACATTTTATTCTCTAAAACATACTTTTATTTTTAGACATAGTTGTTTGAACTGTCTGTGAGATACAGTTTGGAGAGTGCTGAACGTGTTCTGCTCTTTAGAACTCCACAAGATATGGCACGTCATTCATGTACTTATGAATGCAGTCCCTTCAGGGGTCACGCTTGAAACATCAGTGAGAGAGAAAAACACTTGAGGAATTGAAAAATTCACCCCAAGAATCCTGTTTAATAGCTAGTGAGTTGGAGGCTGAGACATGGCCCAATGGAGGTGAATGGACAGGCTCCTCTGGGGATACCAAGGCAAGGCAGGTGGAGGGAAAACATACAGGGCTGCTAAACAAACTCACTTCTGAAATGGACAGTCGTGGCTGTAGTCTTTTCTCACCTTTTACTCTCAAGAGTGTTCCAGATGAGGCAGCAGACGTATGATCTGTGACCCATATCCATTGTTTTCGGAGCACAGTTACCTTTTCTCAGGAATGAAAGCCCCCAGCTGATGAAAGCTTAACTTTTCATCTCCTTCCCTGCTGCAGCCTTATCGTACACAGGACTTTAATCCCACACATCACTTCAGAAATATCATCGTTAAAGATCTGGGTATACATTTTGAGATAAGATTGGCTTGTGATAATATTACTGACTGTGTAATTATGGAAATGAGAAAATAATACCCTCAGGCTTTGTTGTAATGACTTCTGAACATCTTGCATCATCATAGGCAGACAGCAGGCTTCAGGATGCCATGAATTATTAAAAGGAATGTGGAAAATCCTGTTTTGGTTGGTGTTGATGTCTCTAGCAAGGAAGGACACCACGTATCTTCACTGTGAAATTGGATCAGGTAGAAAAACATGTAATCTTTTTGAAAATAAATAGCTAATCTTTACTTGATCTCCTGTACTCTTGTCTTTTGATGCATCGGTAAACTGCATTCCTGACAACCACCCCTGCTGATATTGTGGCCTTGAGGGACCTTGGCCGCACAGTCTATGCCTCTGTTCTGAATCAAAAGACTCTGTGGAACTATTGCAGACCTGGCTGCACACTGCACATCAGCGCTTCATCAGATCAAGTTAATTCATGATGTTATTACTATTTTACTATGAGAAGTGTTGATACAGGAATATATTATTTTGTCAGTGACTGGGTGTATGATGTGTGTGCTGGACTCCCAGCATGAAGAAATTCTTCAGAAGAACATCAGATCACTGCTGAAATGTTATGGCCTACTCAGTGAACAAATATTAGCAGACACGGAGATGAAAACATACAAATGAACTTCCCTGGGAATACTTCTGATAAGTTTTTTAGAAAGGTAATGCAAACACACAATTCCTCCTAAAAGTCCACTTTTGTCCTCTTCCTTTTAATGAACCTCTAGGGAAGTTAGAATTTTGGATGAGACCTCCGCTAATAATCTTCCAAACAGGATTTCATACAACTAGTAAGACATGAGTCAAATTTCCTCTGCAATAATGCTGCATATTTTTTCCTAGGAACACGTATTAATAAGCTTAGGCAAGTCAGGCAATTTGATCAAGGAAGTCAACTGTGGGAGCATATAGATTTCATGAAGAACTTCATTTCTTCTCAATCAACATGCAAGAATTATGACAAAACTCCATTAGAATGAACTCTTCTTGAAGACACTTTTGATAACATTTCATCCACTTAATCCATGCTCTCTTAGACAGTCAGCAAAACTTGCTGTGGTGCACTGGGCAGTCTTCTGGCCTGACAGACTAGACCATCTCATGACTTGTGATTGCAAGAGGACTTCTCAGGGTTTTGGAGTTTCTTGAAGCTCACCCCTATGCTGCTTTGCTTTTTCTGTTTCACTGTAGCTATATACACTGTGAACTAGATCTGATGCTGTTATTACCTGCTTAGTGATTGTTGAGGCCTCAGAGAAACATTCTGAGTAGAAGTCAGTTCTTACCTTGTGAAATCATAGCTTGCTGCTTAGTGTTTGCTGATAGCACATCTTGGTATAGGGACACTCAAGTACTGGTGACATATAAACGTACTAATATGCCATCTATTCAATGTATGTAATCATCTCTGCTCAGAAGAGCCATGTAGTATCATGATGTAACCAGATGGTCACATCAATGCTATTTTTGGACACTTTTGCCCCCGAGGCAATCAGAAAGGTTTTTGCTAGATGGCAACTCATGTCTTCTATATGTGGGAGTGGAGATTTGCTGAAATAAAGCTAAGCTATGTTGCTTTTACTTTTTTAACCATTAGTCTCATCGTATGGTGTGAAAATGGGTGTCTCCAACCTGCTTCTTCCTTCCTCACTGCAATTTGTTCAAGCCACACCCTTATCTCTCCATCATTGCAACAGTGATGGTTGCCTTCACATGTTGAAGGTGCTGTCCGAACATGTTATGCCACACTGCAGTGTTTGCAGTGGCCAGCCATAAAGCAGATGGCTGGCTAGAATTTCAAACCCTTAATGGCTCAGGCTCTGGCTTCACCGAAAACTTCCCAGGGAAACTTTGGTTCTGTTTCAAAAAGAAGGAAAAAAAGAAAAAAGAAAAAAAAAAGATATGTGCAGATACTCTTGCAGATTTTTTTGTTTCCCTGAAGTGACCGCTGTGAGCTTCTTTATCCTTTCCTCCCACCCACTCATGCTATATGATACTCTCTCTAGCTGAGACCACTCCTACTTTGTTTAACTGAATTTTCTGAAGAAGGGCTTTTTAGTGTATTCTCCAAGACATTGCAGTAGTAGGTGTTACTGTATGCATAGTCCCTTAACAATTCCATTGAGAGTCATTGGAAAGTACAATACTGTTACATTCCTTGATTCACTAAACAGTGACTACACATTACTAGGACACAAATATCCACATTGTACCAGAAGGACATTTCATGCTGTGTTGGCCACAGAGCCATTCTACTGAAAGCCACACTACTCATCTTCTGAACCTCTGTGGCAACAGGATCCCAAAGGTTATTATTCACCCATGGCTGATAAAATGGTACCTGCCTTCAGTGTCCAGTTGCCCATTTAGTTCTGAGTGGCCAGAGTCAGTAAGGTTATATGAAGGACCATTGCTGAAGCTCATGGCCCTGTCCAAAAGCCAGTAGCAAATCAGTTCTCTGACAAGGATTATTTACCATTTTCTCATGTTACGTGCTGTATTTGGTCATGTTCAGTAACTCTGTAGTAATCAGACAAGATGGAACGGCAGTTTGTCAGCTGATTTAATTAAAAACACATTTTTTTTTTTTTATTGCCTCTCACATATCATTAATATTCTGTCTAAGACACGCCTGCAATCTAAAGATTGGAATCAGTCTCACTGTGCTCTTTCCAAGCTTGAATTCCCAGACACACAAACCTGGGAAAGAGTTTTAAAGGGACAGGTAATAGTTAGAAACTAATTTGATTACATTGAAATGGACCACTCATTGGTCCAAATAAATTTATTTTATTAAAGAGTATTAAGGGACCAGTCTTTCAGGTTGCTGTTGAATGCAAGACAGGCTTTGCTTCCATAAATATCAGTGAGAATAGAATATAGTTAGTATTTCCCAGGAATCAGGTCTTTGCTCTGCAGACTTCTGTTCATTTAAACAGTTGGTTATGTAAATATATTAAAAAGAGTTGAATAAAAAGCACTACACCCAATTTGTTATTTACATACTTAGCAACAGTGTTGTACCATCTCTTTCCTGGTGTGCCAGGTAGGACCCATTTCACAATGACAGCGTATCAGCAGGCATATGCACTCAGTTTACAACTAAATTAGAAAGAAAAAAAATCTAGCATTTAAAATTATATACAGCAGTTTATTTAAACAGCGATTAGCTTTCATCAACAGTATGTGAATTTTTGTTTTCTTTAAGAAACCCTGCCATTCTCAATCACAGCTGCAGCCCTCCTGCAGCACTGTGTTACTCAGTGACTTGAACTGAGCTTTACAGATATTTCACAGCCAATTACCATACAGGTTTCTTATGTTAAAATTAAGGCAACTGGAGTCAACAACCCCTGCTGAATGAAGGTAAAAGCTTGAGAACATTTTGCATAACAGTCATCAGCGTAGCTGATAGCTATTAGAGTGTTCTTGTGCAGTAAGCCTACACAGATACTATCTCTCTTGCCTGTGTGTTCCAACATGCATCTCATCTCATTTGCAACCCTTTGCTTTAATTAGCTGAATCTTTGCTTCAGTCTTTCATATGTCAACCAGCTTGTGTACGCTTCCATATTTTTAATCAGTAGCCTGTTGTCTTTACTTTGTCATTCACACTAGCATATAAATCTGCCCTTCTTATGATCCTCACTGCTTGGTAGAAGTCAAAACATGCTGTTTAATTTTCCTGTTCACTGATTTCCATTTGTTTAATGTTCAAATGCTGGCTCCTTTTTCCCTTTTAGGCATGCTGTGAGCATTAAACTTAGCGATTAAATGCCAAAAAACCAGCCCCTTTTCCCCTCTGCCCATGAATGGGTCATCCTAACCCTCTCTTGGGTGCTTACCTTACCCAAGCACTCTGTGTGTGTGCAGCCAGCCTAAATGGGGCTATCTGCAAGGGGCTGCCACAGGCTGACATAGGTAAGCTAACAGTGGCTAATAAAACAGGTGCAAAACTCATGTGCTCTCCTAGGGGTGTGATGGGCTTTTTGCTGCTGCTTCTCTTTCTTTTTTTATTTAATCTACTACAGCATAATATTTCATTTCACCAACAACACAGCTTACTCCTGAGACACTAAGACCAGATGTAAAAGCATGAGAGGGTGGCATGTGGCTGTGCTCCAGCTTTTAAATTTTCTGGTTCATTGGTGGGGAATACGAGGTTGTCTGTAGCTGTCTGACAGGTGGGGTGGCTGGCCCTGACATCTGTGCCTGAGGCTGATCTCCAAAGTGAGCCTGGAGCGTGGTCAGGATGTCATCTAGCTTCTGGTCCATCTGCATGACCTGTTAAGAAACCAGAAAGCGGATGAGCTGTCAAATGGCTGCACATGCTGCTGGTGAGAGGCAGTCATTGGCAAAAAGCTCAGGGAGGCGAAAGGTTGGCAGGGAGTGCTGGCATCTACAGTCCCCAAGAACCAAGAACTATTCCAGTTTTGTACAGTCTGCCTCTCTAGCTAATAGAAAGTTCAGGGATGCTATGAAGTTACAGGGAAGGGTGTAAAAGGGTGTGACTTGGCAGCAGAAAGCCAGGACGTTTGGTAGCCCCAGCACTTGACCACCTCTTTTAGCCATTTTGTCTCCCAGCACTTTCCCAGCATTGACAACTTCTCTTGATGATGATGCATCCTGCAAAAATCTGCCCTAAAACTATCTTTCCTTCTTAGGTTTATCCTGCCTCTCACCTCCCTTCCCTTCTCTCCTCACCCCCTCAAAAAAAAAAAAAAAAAGAAAAAAAAAAAAGGTAATCACTACCCCTAGTTTTGTTTTAGTCTGTTATGCTTTCCATTCCTGTCTTGGGAAACTAAACTGCTCTCCTCCCTTCACACTGTAAATAGATGCCTCAGTGATACATGTTGCAGTCAGAGATCCTACTAGATACGATGTTTATTCCCATGCATTGTTAGGAGGAGAGCCTACCAAAAACCACATAATAATACCAATGACTTCATTTAAAAAAACAAACAATCATTGTATAGGAAGCTTGACATGCTAATCTCTCTTCTCATTTCATTACTCTCCATCTGAAACTTCTCATGCAGTCCCTAAACAGAGGAGTGTTTTCTAATTATTCTTTAATTTAAGCACGGAAAAGCAAATTTCAATTTCTTCCTACCACTTCTTGAAATCATGGTCTGTATCTAGTAGCCCAAAGGAGCGTTATCGTATTGCTGTGATAGGGCTTACATTCACTGTAGATGGCATCCTGCTCAGCTTCACGTCAGCCAGCAGGACAGGCTGCAGACTGTTGACTGCTGTACTTTGCTCTAAAGGCAAAACTGTGGCCAGCAGCTTGTAAGCCATTGGGATTGCTTATAATGATGCTTGAATACAGTGTGGCTTTGTGTAATAGATGAGCCCAAGAAAAATGAGCATTTTTAAGAACATTGGATGGTTTACTTTACAGTTATCTCCTGTGAAAGTCTGAGCCTCTGAAAACTGTGATCTGTCCCGGTGGGTCTAATAAACTTTGATAGCAAACCTTTTAAAGTGATATCAGATCTAAACTGAGCTTTTATTAAAAAGGGAGAGAGAATGAGAGTGAGAAGGATTCCAGCCTTTTTCTGTGCAAAGATAACTTTGGAAATAACCATTGGCGGCATGGACTGAAAATTTAGCAGGCTTTAAGAACCAGTGCAAAGAAAATCACCTTATCTGCTTTCCCTCCCTTTGCCTTTTCTCACTCCAAGTGTCTGCTCCCATGGGGGCCCCTCAAAACTCAAGGTACCAGGAGCTTATTTAAGCTATATCATTTTGTCAACCATTCTTCTCTTCTATATACAATCTGCTGCTGTCTTGGGGAAGGAGAATTGAAGTCTCACTCCTGCCTCATGAGGGGCGATGTACTCATCTCTCAATTTGGATTTCAATTTGGCTTTCACAGCTACCATGTTCTAGCAGAAATGCCCCTCTCCCTGTCCCTGCTTTGGTGTGGTTATTCAAGGGTGTGGTCCACCCGAGGCAGTATTTTCAAGCAGTGAAGAGGGGGTATTTATGGCGTGGGTTGGCTAGCATCAACTTTCACCATGACTTCTGCTGGGTGCTTTCAGGGGCACAGCTGGCACCTTCAGAGCAGTGGCCAGGATGGGCAGGGCAGCACTTGTGGGAGGACTGGGGATGCTCACTGCAACACTCCCCAGGTGAGGGGCACTTGGTGCTTGGCTGCAGGTGAGTCTTAGTTCAACAGCAACTCAAATATGTAGTGTTGATCTTTGGTCAGGCAAAGGGACTCCAGAAAAGTTGCTTCTGCCTCCTGTGCCACCAGTGGCAACTCTGACTTTTCCCTTGTCTCATGAGTTTCTGGGAGAGAGTGGGCAATTGTGGCAGGTCCTTCCTTCTCTCATGTGGTCACTAACAGAAGCATCCTCTTCTCAGGCAAAGCAGAAGCATCCTCTGCTAAGCATGAACTTGGTTGGAGGTCTGGAAATCACTAGCAACTGAAGGGTTAAGCAGCATGGAATTAATTTAAAAACCACAGCCTTTATTTTCTTCTCCATTCTTGAAAAGCCTGTTTGGCTGAAGTTGGTAATGACTCAACAGAATCTTTCTTAAGCAGAAATGTTACGCGGAGCAGAAACTAAAGCAGAACGAATACATTACAGTAGGCAAAAGAAAGTGTAGGCAGGGAAATGGGATCAGGCAGATGAAAGATCTTTTGGGGCTTTCTTTTGTAAGGCTTTGTTGATATTGATCTGCACGTTTGATCTTAGATAAATTATGCCTGCTTGTTCCATATCATTTAAACTGGCTATATTTCTCTGCATTTTGCTAACTCAGTAAAAGAATGTGATAGGAATAATTTCATGCACTTTTCTTTCCAGAAGAGGAGGAGGGTGGGGAATGTAAATATTCATTTGTGGGGGGGAAAAAAAAGAGAAATTGTTACATAAGGGAGTAGATTACACTATACTTCTGTCACACTGTCCATGCAAAGAACTGCAAATGCTTCCTCAACATTAACAAACCAGGCTGCACAATTCTCTAGCCAGATACACAAGAGAGTTTTACTGGACATCTTTGAGATTAGAAGCAGGACGGTGCTAATTTAGTGACCTGTAAAATGTGGTCAGTGGCAGGTCTCTTCTAATCCTTAGCTTTGCATTTTACTCACAAGATCAAGCCACCACTTTCTTGCATCAGATACTTTAACATATGCCAAACTTTTAAAATGCAACTGAGCTGGTAAAACTTTAGTTAGAAAGACAAATTCTTAAGTACCTTGTCAAATTGGAGCCTGTATAAAAAGTGTTCAAATCTGGGGGCTAGTTAGTCCAGATTAAAGACTGACAAGAGAGTTTGGGACACTTAAAGGCTTGACTAAAGTCAGTAGGATAACTTGTAGGATTAAAAGACTTTTCATGTGGATAAGGGTTTTTCAGAAAAAAAGGCCTGGTTTTAGATTTCTCTCAAACCATCTAGCAGCTACTGCTTTCCTTAAATCTTGCTGCAAACAGGATGAGCTGCTGGTTTTGAATAACAGAGCCAGACAAGTGCATGGGTAAGGGGTTAAATTGTGCAACATGTTTCTCAGCTGAGTAAAGTGAGAAGCCATCCGGCCCAGCCGCAGAGTTTCCAGAGAGATGTGATATGCCCCTCGCAGGCTCCTTGGAGACAGGTGAGTTTGGCAGCTGTCCATGGGCAAATGGCAACAAAACTTCTGTTCTCCCACATCACAAAAGAGCTCCAGAGACAACCTATTAAATTGTTAAAATGCTTTTATATCCTTTCAAGTGCCCCATAGAAAGGAGACGGCAAAAGCAGTTTAAAATATTACTGTTGTTATTGAGGCTATGAGGTGAGCTGAAGGAGTGTTGAAATGTATATTCATTTTAACATCCCCCCTGGAAAGGGCCTGGATTCCACGGTGACACGCAGGGCTGTTGGACAAAGAAAACATCTTGCAGCCAGCTCCAGTGAGCCACAGCAAGCCCTGAAGGGGAAACAGGTCAGTCACCTTCTGGGACACAGCATGTCCCTGTCATTAACCTTGAGCAACAGGTTGGCTTTCACGTCTGTGGTTGTTTTTAAGCCTCTCTTCCTGAAAGCTGGTTCTCGACCCCTTATCTGAATACCTCATTGAACTCCCATTGCAGAAATGCCTTGTGGCAAAGAGTATTCTAGGAATGGCAGCAGCATGGAGGAGGACTGACTCTTACTGGGGATTTGCCACATGCTGGACAGATTCCTAAATACCCTGAGAGCTTTTTGACATGTTTTTGTACATGCACACTATAAACAAAATGCATGTGTGGAAAACTCAGTTGGAGCAGGCACATGATCTCTCTTCTCACTTTAATCCAGAAATATTCCCCCCCCCCCCAGGTTGTGCCTATCATTTTAATATTATTTCTGGAGGCTGGAAAACCACTATCAATTATGTGCACAACACACCAACTTGAACTGTTTCCAGAGGAGTAGCAGAAGGGGAAGATGGTCTGCTGGAGCACTGAAGTAAATCTGCAAACCCACAAACATGCTCATATGTTGCTAAGTAGGTGGAGCTTTGTATCAAAAGTTAAACCCCATAAATCAAAATAAATTGCTGTCACCTCCTTAAGACTCTGCTGTCTCCTTGCCCATTGTGGTTCTACATGAACTGATCAAAATGGCTGAGCTGTACAGCCTTCATGCAGTTGTCTGAAACGTGTCTGGGCTGCTGGTGCCAGGGATGCAGCATGAAATGAAGCAGGGAGAGAAGACAGAACAGTTTGTGTTATTAATCAAAATGTCATAGAGCAACAGTAAGTTCTGCTGATTTAAGCTGGATCAACATTGGCTTCCTATTTGCCTAATTCAAGCAAGAAAATCATGAAACTGTGCCAATGGGCCAGCCCAAGTTGTAGTGGCGGGGCTGCCACACTGTGCTGTTGAGCCCCATGTCCTGCTATTGGAGCCACTGTATAATGAATGCTTTGGTTCTGGATGCCCCACAGGGCATCCAGATTTTCTCTCCCCAACATCACCAGCCCTCATCCTACAACAAAGAGCAAAAGTAAGCATGGATGACCAAAAGTCAACAAAAGCACAGTGGCCATGGGAGGCGAGCAAGGGCATTCCCAGAGTCTCTACAAAGTGTTATGTGATATTTTCCAGTGATGCTGCAAAATGAACCACACACAGCTCTGAGGCCAGAGCTGCTGTGGCCAGCTGCCCCATTGCATACAAACACAACATTGCAGCCCAGGGTTTTCAAACCACCAGGGCCCCCACTGAACACCCCTTCTCTAGCAGAGGCCCACCTCTGAGCTCCCTGTCCTCCTACCACCCAGACATGCTCTCCCAAAAGCCTCCTATTTCCTGTTTCCAGCCTTTGCTGCAGTTCTGTGCTCCTAAGGTAGCTAAAATGAAGCAGGCTCCATTCGCTTTGACATCCGAACACTTCGTTTGAGAGCTCTAACCCTCATTGCTTTGGAAAGAGTAGTCCAATGGGTAGGACTTATTTTGTATGGGGAGAAGAGAGTACGTGAAACTTTGTCTGCCGTGAGCATTGACTTATTTCTAAATTTTCCAGCTTGTTACCTGCCATAGGTCACCTAAGGTCTAGTTCACAGGGGGAAACGGTATTAATTTAGCAAAATCAGATACGATTTAGTTAAACTAGTGCAATCCATTTTATGGTTGTTTCCATTTCTGACTTGTGTAACATATTGGTTTAGCTTAAGCTTGTTATCCAGATATCTGGGCCATTTTCTCATGCTGACCAGTTCTGTCACACAATTTTTCTCCTTGCACTAGATGGTGGACTGATTTGATTAGATCTTTTAAAGCCTATGTTTAGCTTTATATGCACATCTGGTCTTGTCTGCCTACAGTTACATCCAATTATTCAAACATACTAATTGCCTATCGTACAATTTGAAGCCTGAACTGTTTATTTTAGGAATCATTTTATTTTTTAGCATGTCCCTGTATGGATTTATTGTCATCCAGAGACCGCTGATTCGGTGAAGGGAAATATTTTCTCTGCAGCACTACATACAAAACAAATCTCTATGCAAAACTCTCTCCATCTCACCAGACTTGTCCCCCATTAGCAAGATTTCTCTGAGGTTAAATAGTGAAGCCATTTTTTCCCCACTTTTTATCATGGCTAGCCAATGTGCATACTGATGTGGTCTGTTGGAAGCTGTCTGTATGGAAGCAAATAACCATGCCAGCCACAGAGACCATGATGAGCTTGGGGAGACTTCTCTTGTCCAAGGTTCAGCCTCCGGGGGACTGGTCTTGCAAAGTGTTTATGGATGTGTTAGCTTGAAGACTGCAAAGAATCTTGCAGAGCTCAGCAAATATTTAAGTGCTTTACTGGACTGGAGCCAGAATGGTCAACAGTTTGCAAGACAATACCTTTAGGATAAGCTTTTGGAGTCTCCTAAAGTACTCATCCACATATATACACAAGGATATATCTACACCACCTCTTTTTCAGTCTCTGAGGAATGGTAATTGGCATACACCATGGCATCCTTTATGAAATGATTTTGGCATTAATATTATCAGAGAACTGGCAGCGTGTCTCCCCTCTTATAACAACAACAACAACAACAAAACATCTTTGATGAACAGGCTCCCATTAACTGGCTGTTTTTCTGGGACGAGTTGTAACAGATTTGAAATTGATATGAATCCTAAAACAATGCTGTACCCTAAAGCAAGGTTGCTGAGTGGCATGAACACAGGGAAACATCTCACTGGGGCATGTCAATGGTAGCTGACTGCCAGCACTCCCAGTCTCAACACTTAACCGTGCAGCTCCTGACTTTGTTCTACTGAAAGTAAAAATAGTGAGAAAAAAAAAAAAAAGGGGAGCTTTTGCCACTAACCCCAAAAATACATGAGTGAAAACAACACAGAAACTTTTTCCATGATAGCCTGTTGTTCTGGAAGACCAGTTCTCTATGAACACCAAAATATATATAAACCACCAGACTGTCTTCTTTGACTTATTCTACATACATACCCCTTAGCAGATATCAGTTGTTTATTTTCATTCCATCAAACTTATCTGGATAAATCCACAATTTTCCAGGCCTCCCTTCCTTTATCCCAAACATCCCCACCCATTCTTAGGTCAGGTGTTACAACCTTTGGTGGCCTAAAATATAGTAATCTTTATTTTAAGTATAGCTTCACTTGTTTTGGTTTCCATCCACCTTTCCTGTTTAAATGAAAACGTAAAGGTCTGTCCCTCTAAGCTTTGTTCCTGGGTTATTTCCTGTGGGTACCCTTTTGGTGAGCATTATATACTTATATTTCCTATGCCATGGTTGCACTGATGAACCTCTGCAATATATGAGTTGTGTTTGCAGTCTCTGTTCTTGGTGTAAGATGCCATTTGCCTAATGGCTAGGCAGCTCTCAAGAGTTTAGCTCTGGATTTCTGAAACAGATCTGGTTCACACACAGATTATTTTATAAGCTTTGCTGCTTCAGTGAAGGATTGGCTTTATTTATTTATTTTTAAATTTCCATTTATTTATTTATTTATTTATTTTATTAAATGGATTCTGACTTCCTAAGTAAATGAGATTTACCTGATCATGTATCTATGTTACCACAGCAGGTTTGGAGTAAGCTGGTTAGTTTCTGACACTTTTGACAGAGGGACAGAGTTCTTACAGATAGTTTACAGATAAAAATTTTGGACAGCTTACTGAAAGTCTGCTACTTGTGCAGAAGATAGACATTAAACTTGGTTCTTCATCGAAGGAAAGACAGAAGAGGAAGGTGAACCATATTATTAGACCCTAGAGAATCCACACAGGATGCCCTGACCACAGGAAAAGCTTTATTCTCAGCTCTTGCCCCTTATTAGCCTCAGCTAATCAACCACAAAATACAGAGCTGCAGGAAACCAGGCAGCTTCATTTCTAATGATCCCAGAAGTACTTGTTCCCAGCTGAAGAAATTTGAGCGGTGCCACTCCTTGAGTGGACACGAGAACTTTCCACAGCTGTAATTACGCAGCACCACTTGGCTGCTGGATATGCTGCAACAACTGAGGGAGTTTGTCTCATGTGAGCTACGTGCACATGCACCTGTGTGTCTGTTTGCAGCCAGTGCTTTGAGACATTTGGTTCCACCCCTCCCCCCCATGATTTTCCCCTGGTATGTAAATCAATCTTTGAAGAGCTCCCTTTTTCCTGATTTACATACATAAAAGGTTATTTTTGTTGTTGCAGGACATTTCATTCTTCACCCTCCTCCAGATTCTGCTCAGATCCTCCCTGTAATCTTGCCATCTCTCTTTGCGACATCGCTGTTCAGCCACACCCTGGATGACGCACTGCCATTTCATAGCTCATTATTTTGTGTGGCTACATGTCCTGCTGCTAAACCAGCATGGAAAGAAACAACACAGAAAAATAACATAGCTAGTCCAGCCACAAAGGTGGATATGCAACTACTGTGAGTCACGCTTTAATTTCACAATAAAGCAACCTTAGAACTTATGTTCTAAGACGCTGATTAATTTAATTTTTAAATCTCTAAACAATAGCGGATGGAGAGAAAAAAGAAGAAAGAAAATGTGACACTCAGTATTTAAATGGTGCCAAAGGAGCATTGAGAAAGAAGTGACCTTAGCCTTTCACAAGATGAATGTGTTAAGCTCAGCATTTTAGCCGGGTGTAATGAACTCAGTATTTATGCCTCACCTTTAAAGAAATAGTACCAAACCATCTACACTCTGTTTTGCCTTTACTTTTGCTTTTTTAAGCTGTATTAAATTTTCTTCCTAAGAACAAACTTTAGCCCCACCAGCCTCATGACTGGTTTTTCTTAGCTTAGCTGCAAGGATTACTTATGCTGAAATCAGTGCATGAATACACTTAGTCCAGGTCTAATAACCTGAAATTTCGTTATGCTACCATCTTGTTAGCACAACCGGTGGACTGTATCTAATGGGGTAATATTTATATGCCTTATCACAAGTAATGATACACAGCCTCCCTCCACTGACACACTTGCACACACAAAAACTTCAGGTTAGCAGTCCATCTTTTCTTTTAGGTTGGCAGGAAAGGCAAAGGGAGAGGGAGTGTTGCTACTGGGAGGAGCAGAGGCATTATGGTGATGGCGATCTAGATAGTAAGACATGTAAGTACTAGAAAAGTTCCAGGCTGTTCTTGTAGGACTACACCAGGACTTCATAAACCTGAGCTCTGATTTACTCCCCAGTACAACCTTCTTGCATTTAGGACAAGTCACTTTCTGGATAATCCTCATCAACATTTTAGTACCATGAATCAAATAACCTGCCATTCCTTTTTTTTTTTTTTTTTTTTTCTGACATGAAATCATATGAAATTGATGTGTGTCTTGGTACAAAACAGAAGTCACAGACCTACAAAGGATAATTGCAGTCTGCAACGTTGACTCAACCACTGGCACTAGGAAGGAAGCAAGAGAAGATTGGTCCATGTTGGAAGAGGACAGGAAGAGAAAAGATGGTGGTGTCCCTTTGTCTTTTCTACTCTTGGCTCTTTGAGGATTGAACTGGACACAGCAGAGCAAGGCTAAAGTATGGCACTGTAGTTATGCCAGAAAAAAAAATAATAAAAAAAATATATATATGTATATATAAAATATGTGTAAAAAACAGGAAGAAAATAATAAAAATGATTGTATAGAGGTCAGAGGGTGTCACCTGGGAGGCCACCACCTGGGCTTCACTTTTCAGTTCTGCCAAAGAATTGTCATACAATTTTAGCTGAACCCTTTAGCAAAACTTAGGGTTGGTCTGTGTGCAGACTTGTGCTGATGTCAGGAAATCAAATCTGCAACACACCTTTCATTGTTCTAGGGGAATCTGTGCCTGGACACTCATTTTGCTGTGCCTTATTTCAGTTAGACTGATAAAATAAACTTGATAGGAGCTAACTTGTATAGATCATGGAAAGTGAAAACCGTACCTTTGTACTATGCATGATTGAAAAGTGTGAATGAAAACTTCTTCCCTTACTTCTCTTCAGCTCTGCATGGCAAAAGCCTCTAGGGTCACCTTTATATAAAAAAGTCATTGAAACTCTCACACCCTCTGAGAGATACCACAAATCTTGCTTAATGTATGCAACACAATTTGAGGAAGAAGCTACAGAAGCACAAAGTAGTGTTATGCATTTAAATAACAAGGATTACAAAACACCATTCTCTGCTAATTGAAACACAAAACCCAAAGCAAGTAAAATATTATCAAACCATGCTGATTGAGGGTGTAGCTGTTCTTAATTCTTATGATTCAAACATGCTTCTCTGCACCCTATGGTTTTAGCCTGTCTTGCTTATCTGTCATTTGATGTATTTTCCTAGCTTACTTGTGTATATCGAGCCTGATTAACAGCACTGTCACACATATATTTTAAAACAATTCTTGAAAAAGTAATGGGGACTGGGTGGACTGTCTGATCTGGTTTTGCAGCCACGGTGACCTGACATTGAGGATGTTTCTGTATCAGTTCAGTTGCACCAGGCCACAGTATTTCTTCCCAGATCTGCAAAGCCACAGGCACAAAATGTAGGTAAAGCAACAACACAGCAAGAAATGTTTTCTGACTTTAGATGAGATTGCTCAGTACCTGGAAGGATCTGAGCAATAGGTGGGGTAAGGGTCTGTGACAACATAAATTGGTGCATGAACTGGCTATAGCTATGGTAATTGTGGATGCAGAACATGAAAAGAGACCGCAGGGAAAATGAATTTGACTGGATTTGTCTTTTTTCTCCTTCCCAAGCTAGTGAATTAATTGCATAATGCATTCTGTAGCTAAAGAGGTGTCCACAGGGATTTAAAACACTGATTGAGAGTATTTCACTGAGTGAAATAGTTTTTCCCAATCCAGAAACTCTGCTGTGGATCCTTTCCTTTTCTTTCGTGCTTGAAAAATAACAGAGAATTTTGAAAAATCAGCATTGCTACATCCCCAGGGGAGACTCAAATAAAGCATTAATTAAAGTTAAGAAAGGGAGGTGTCTTATTTGAACTCTGCTGAGCTAGATGGATTACCTATGAAAGCTGGCATTGACAGGACAGCTGTATGAAGAAGCCTGTGGCAGAAGTACCAGTGTCTTACACAAACAACAGGAGACAGGGCAGGAGACTCAAAGCCATAATTGCCAGATAGATTTCTTCATTGTAAGGCATATGCTAGGTCAGCAGAAACCTGCCTGAGCTTTCTGTTGTGAAGCACTGCACTGTTAATTAAGGAAAAAAAGTCTGTTATACTTACTATCACTCTTACAGCTCTTTAGCCTTATACTGCGGGGAATACTGCTGGGGAGAAGGCTATTATAGGTCCTGCTCACAGAAACAATCATTTTCCTCTTGCATGCCTCTTCTTTTTCATATTATATCATTGCAGAGAAAAAGCACAGCAATAAAAAGGGACATGTATTAACATGAACATTGAGGTGTAGGAGTATGAGAATGGTCTGGTAAGATTTCACTGCCCCAGCGTTTAGTAAAATAATTTGAACTGGTGCTGGAATTTAATTAAGATTTTGGATTACTGACTTTTTTGGAGGTTCTACAGGTAAAGCTGGGAAGCCATAGAACACAACTTTCTGCTGTGAGGGAAAACAGATCTTTTTCAGGTCAATAAGCTAAAATTCATTAATAAAATAGATACTTGTTGGGACTAATGAGACCTTGGAGATTTAATTGCTTAGCTTCACATCTACATGCTCATATATTACTTTTCCTAACCACGAACTATGACTTCGATCTACAAACTCAATATAATCTATAATATGTCAAGTGTGTCTAAGCTGTATTAAAAAAACTGCCTGGGTTATGTGTTGTTCTGCAGTGCTTCTCATCCCTTCAGAGCAAGCTTATTTAACTCCATATGGAACTAGTTATCAGTGAGAAGAAAAGTAAGATATCTATCCTTTCGCTAATTAATACTTTAGAAAGCTTTCACTTTCATGTTTTCATGCTTATTAAAAATCCCATCTGTGACTAGGTGCTGTCTTTCTGCACCAGTATAGCATAAACCAAAAATGACCATTACCATGAATACATGACATACAAGTCTAGGGTGTGGACACCAGTCTCTTGCTTTCAGCATAAGACTCTTTCAATGCATGCCTGTCTCCAGCTCCACCAGGTGACACCATTGCAAATGTATTAGCAAGAGAGGACTCTCTACATTCTCTGGCTGTAGGTTGCACTGGCCCATGGGAGCCCAGAAGAAAAGAGTTTTGGGGAATTGTGCTGTAGCTGGCCATGTGCCGTGAAGATGTCCTGGAGTGAAAGATAATTTGTCATAAGACAAGCTCTCTGGTGACAAACTAGTGCTCTCCTGTCACCTCTTCTCACATCAGCATATGTGAGGACACTGACAGGCCAGACTCTCTGTCCTGGTCCTTGCTACCAAATCAGTCAAGATAAGAGGTCCCACCACGCAAGATCCTCCTATTCCTGCCACCAGCCTTGCTCCTAGGGCCATTGATGCCTCCTCCACCATACTTAAATGGTTCTTTTACTAAGGCAAAGGTCTAAGTGAATCAGGGCCATGTGTTGTGTTCCAGTCAAGGCACTCTGTAAAAAAAAAAAAAAAAAGGACTGAGATCTTCCCCTGCCTTTCCTTACGTCTGGTATACTCATCTGAAATGTTTATGGTGAGGAACACAATTGCTTTTTCTAGGAATTTAAACTAAGGCTCTAATTAACTAGGAACTGAATTTCCTATCCTGCAAAAAGATTCAAGATAAAAAAATGAATCCTGCAGACACAAGACCATGCCAAATGAGGAGGAAAACAGATAATTTCATTTATTTGTTATGAAATCTAGTTTTGTTCCCTTTTTATTTGTTAATACTTCGCAGAAAACAAAAATCACAGAAACACATGACCCCACCTGTATTCATTTTGAAAACACTGAAATATCTGCATTCAAATCCTGACTTGTTTTTCCTTATTGTTCCTAAAAATTTTATCAAACTCAACACAATTTTCTGAGATATAGTGATTCTTTCACATTTTGCTAAGGAAGAAGTGTTTCTATGTAAAAGCTCCTGCCAGCTCATGTTCAAACATTTGTGACAACATATGCCTAAACTGTGTATGGTCTTGCACAGACACACAGGGTAAGTGTCAGGAACCAGGCTCACTTGCACAGCCTCTGGAGCAGCCTGGGAGAGATGCAAGTGATGTGCTAGGCAAACTGCAGGACCTGTGGGTCTCTACTCCCCCAGGCTGTCTAGGAGCACTGAGCTGAGCCTTCTCATGCCCTTTTCTTTCCTCTCCTGATAATGCAGGGAGATGTCCATACCTCGTCTCACCTCTCACTATCTACCTTCTGTTCTCTCTATCACAGGAAAGGAATGGAAGCATTTTCATTCAAAATGCTTCTGTATGATATACTTAGCAGCAGCCAGCTATTTAAAAAGATCACCCATAGCCTGCTGGCACTGTGCGGAGCCCTGCAAATTGCATGGGTGCGAGGCTTCCTCCTGCCCAGGGAGACTGATGGTCTTCTGATGCTGGGGACCTCCGCTGCATGCCCCACATCTACAATGTGGTCAGCATCTGCCATGTGGCCTCTTACACATCACCACTACTTCAGGGCTGTTACTCTTCACCTCTATCCTCTTCCCTTACAATAAAGGTGGAAAGGAGCAGGGTCCCCAGAGCCAGAACTACAGCTTGTCCCAGTGGGGTAGCCAGACATGCTCAGCACTTTGCAAGCATGTCAGGGCTCTGTCCCAGTGCTGGAGGTCTAAACATGACAGAAACTCCAGGAGGGATACTATCTGTCCTGTTTTGAAGGAAGGGCACTGGTATAGAGGTTGATGATTTGGTCCTCATGGTCTCCTTGGCTCAGACCCACCAAAGCAGCTATGCACATGCTTGGTAGGAAGCACAAGAGGTATCACTGAGACTTCACCCTGCCACTGAATGTCCATCTTGTGCATAGCCACATGCAAATGCACACATGGCCACCAGGTGTAATGGGGCTTCCAAGAGGGTGAGTTACCTCCAAGGAGAAGAAACCACCACCAACACAGTCACAACACTATCTGTGAAAAAAGATAGGCCCTTCAGAAACCTGCCCAGCTGTCAGAGCATGTTTCAGCAAAACAAGGGCTCTTTGACTAGCCGAGGTTTCAAGGAAATGCTTCCCATGTGATTGAGGAAGTTTCATGAGTGCTTGGTAGGAACACCAAATCATCAAGCAGTTCCTTCCTGGCTTCCCCCCCTCACTGTCCTGGTGGGACCAGGGCAGGCGAGATGAGGGATTGCTCTGCTGCAGGCAGGTGAGCCAATGTCTCTGTGCAAGACGGCAGACATTGTCCTGTTCACCCTCAACAACTGGGCAATGCTGATGAATTTGGAAATCTGAAGTATGATTTTAAAGCTGGCCATGGAGTGCACAAGTGGACTTGTGTGGGCTATTGGAAAAGATTAGATCCTCTTGTTAAGCACAGGGCAGCACAGTGTGGCAATTAGCATGTTAAGCAGAGCTGAGAAAGACTTTTGCAATGAAACCGAAAGCTTGGCTGACCCCCAAAATCTGCAAAGGTTCAAGAACCTTTCAGTAAACCTGCACTGAGACTTGGCAGATTTATAATTTCAAGAAGGAACCATAAAAAAACACCCTGGTTGTACATGACTTTGAGCCTAGACCAGGCCACGCTTGGCACTTTGGGAGTTTTGCTTTGATTTTTTTTTGCACACAAATCCAAAACACAATGTACACTCAGCATGGAGGAACCAATGCAAACCAAAACTGATGAGTTTTGCACAGCTCTAATTATAATCTCTTTGCAGTCCTGGTTTTATTTATTATTGTTTGTGCTGTGGTAGCAGCGCTGGTCTCCAATCAGCTTTGGGGCCACGCTATGGTAGGGGTTGTAAAGACAGAAGAAGAAGGCAAGATTCCCGGCCTGAAGAGTTTATAATCTAAATAAATGAAATAGATAAAGAATGAGGGAAAAGCATAAAACACGTAAGCAAAGGGATTAGGGTGCTGGCAAGACAACAGTTTTTATTAGCGACTCTCATCCACGCATAAAATCATGTCTGTTTAGCCTGTAAAATCTTTGGGGTCAGGGCCATATTTTCTAAAAGGCAGAGAGAGATGGGATGCAAGAAGAAGGGAGAAGGGCAGCAGGGGGAAAGGCCCTGGAGGCCAAGGAAGGGGCATGAGGCGGGAGATGGCGAGGCCGACAGGGGGGCTGGAGCACAGTGGAGCAAGGGATTACTCAGCTGCGGGTGAAATCCAACCCTTAGACCAAACCTCCACATGCTCTTCCTCTTCCCACAAACTCTAAATCCTCCTTCTGCAAGAAAAGCCCTGCTTATGAGACAGACAGCACTTCACAGTATGGGTCAAGCCAGAAAACCAGAGCATGAACAACAACAACCTGGGACAAGTCACTTAACCGCTACATGCTATAGTTTCCTCTCTAGTTAGGCTGAGCTAAAAATACTTCCCTATATGGCATAATTCTTCCTTGATGTAAACTACTCCGAGATACTCAGGTGAAAGGTGCTAGAGGAATGCAAAAATTTATTTTTCCTATGTCTCCTCACATACTCTCCTCACTGCCAAATGAAGGCTTGAAGCCAGGAATTTAAGAGATGCATGTATCTCTCTCTACATATATATGAACATAACAATATATTTATGAAAGAGGCCATGGTATATTTTTTTGGAAATGAAGCCCTAAGTCAGATTTCCTAAATCTATACATAGGAACGTAAATGGACAGGCAGATTTAAAATCAGGACACTTACCTCTTTAAAACCAGGTTCAGGAGTCCATCTCTAAGTTCTTACTTGAAAATGTTAAGCCACAAGCAAACTGTGGCTTAATTTTGTATCTTAAAGTAAGTTTATAATGTCCTTTTTTTTTTTTTTAATTTTAATTTTAATTTTAATTTTAATTTTAATTTTAATTTTAATTTTAATTTTAATTTTAATTTTAATTTTAATTTTAATTTTAATTTTTATTTTTATTTTTATTTTTATTTTTATTTTTATTTTTATTTTTTCCAGGATTTAGGTGCAGGTTTGGGCCAGTTATTTTATCCCAATTATTCACCATCCTGCAACTATTAATTAAAACAAACAGCACTCTGAAGCTATTTCTCACAACAGGAAGATTTATATCTTGAAACCGAAGCCTGTTTTCTCACCGTGTCTATTTTCTACACAGCGTAAACATCCAAGTTTGTTATTGCAGCAATCACCAGTGCAAGCTCTCAGAGCTTATTGCCAGGCTTGTGATGTTTATTGTTTGTTAAGCCCCGACTCCTGGAGTGGAGTGATTAGATGAGAACTTCAGTTCTCAGTTGAAAAATGAAGCAACTTTGCACAGGACCACAGGGCTGGTGAGATAAATGGGAAAACATGAGCAGAATGTATAGCAAATGGTCTGAACATCAGAAAAACGGGCAAAAATAAAACCCCACATGTATTATTATTTTTGAAGCCTAAGGATTCTTAACCCAATCTCCCCCTTATAATTTGGAAGGGGCGGGGCTGACTCATGACTTCTGACTGCCAAAGCATGGCAGTGGTGGGGGTTACTCATTGCCTTGTAGCTGCCCAGAGGTTTCTTGCTGAGGGGCTGTTCACCCCTTTGCTGAGCCGCACATGTTTGTTATCACTGCCTGTTGGGCTTCTGCCACTTTTTCCTATTTTTTTCCCCCTTTTAAAACAATCTTACCAAGGCATTCGTTTATGAAAATATCCTGTACAAGGAATTACATGGACTTGGCAAATGGAGACAATAGGTCAATTTCTGGGCCTCCCAAATCTGACAGGATCCCTTTAGCTTTTTAAAAAAAGAAGAAAACCAGAACTATTAAAAAGTTTCAGCTGCCAAATAGCCAGTAAGTGTATAACAATGTAAAGCAAATGTAAACATTATATGATGAAATGCATTTTTAAAAAAGCCTTCTTTTCTCTGCAGTTAGATGGGCTTTATATACAATGGGAAGATTCATTCCCAAAGGTAGATCCACTATATGAAGTTCCTAGGTATCACAGTCTAAAATATTTTACACCAATTAGTATGTGACACATCACCTTTACCTTGGGTAAAATGTATTCTGTCTCCTGAGTTTTGAAAGCTGCACTCCATATCCCAAGTCCCCATGCCTCAAAACCTCTGGGGAGAGGAGGAAAATACATTTGCAGTGAAGGAACCTAGCTATTACCACTGTAACTGAAGGACGTTAATAATGGAAAACCAGGGTGAAGAGCACAACAAAAACACAACCGGCAGAAAAATGAGAATGTTTATGTATATAAGGTTAAGGTTAAAAACATTCAAAAGTCTGGCATGCATTGTTCACAAAGCTATGGATGGGAGCTAGGTATGCGATCAAAGGTCTGTAGCCAACTCCAGCTGGACCCTGCACTTGTGCCCACAGGCATGGGAGTGAGCATGGAGAACAACCTCCTCCACTTTTTCATCGTTAGAGCCCTGAGGAAAGGTCCTGTTGACTTTCAGGGTATTGTTCTGGGTGGTTTCTTCCCAGTTTCTCCTTCATATAGTGGAATATGCGCTGCCCATACTGGTTACTGGTGCCTGGTTACTGGGGTTGGGTCTGTTGGAGAAGGGAAAGGATGGGAAGATGATACCAAAACTTTACATAGAAACTGATGACACTAGTCACAGATTAATTGTGCTGCTCACAGAAAGGAGAGGAAAGAACAAATCACCCTTGACTTTCTCACTCCCCTTGAGTGGGTCCCTGCTCTAGAATGTGTGCTTGCTGGATGCCTGCACCATGCCTACAAACTCCCATAATATTCAGATCATTTTTCCTGAAAGTTCTCCTTCCCTTGTCACAGTGGATGCTATCTGTAGGATGTGGCAATAATCTATGTAACAAAAGGCAGGGCAGCTCTCAGAATAGGCAGTGGGGATGAACATGATCTTCTCAGCTGGCTGAATGAATGCTCTATAGCTGTGCTATATTTTATCTGTCCCACATTTATTCATTTACATTAAATTTCCTTTAATTTACAACTTGCTTTAAGGTGTGATTAAACTTGACACTTGTAGTCAAAGTGTGGCTTCAAGAGTCAGGACAGTTACAGAACAGCTATGGATACCAATACTTAGAGTTCAGAGAGAGAAATCTTCTCCTGCATGAGTGAATAAATACCAGAATACCCTAAAATCCCACTTCCAGACAAGCTTGCATTATTAAAGTTTATTAATCTCTACTGGGGCTAGACATGCATCAATGAACTGCTATTGTCCTTTCTGTTTGACACACATCTCGTGAGCTGGTGTAACACAAGTGCTGAACACACTGGTGCCATTAGCTGCTCCAGTACACATCAGGAACATCATTCTTTCTATTCCTGCTGTGCATTCAGCAATATGCCCTGTCAATAAACCACAGGAATAACTGCCTCACAGGTCATCATGACTACACAAGAGTAGGCATCTTGCCAACACCAGACAACTGAGCTACCAACCATGGACAACCTGGGATTCCCAAATTCTCATGAGCAGCCCCTCCTGAACTGATACCTTCTCCCACTGGATGTGTCCTGGGGCTGAGGAGTAAAGGCTCACTTCTCATGCTTCTGCAGCCACAGCTGATCAACCCAAGGGTGCAGGTCAATAAAATTGTGTCCTGGTCCAGAGCAAGTCGGCACAGAGGTATCTTTTTTTTTTAATCTTTTTTTTTTTTTTTCCTGATAAAACCTATACCAAGTGTCTTTGCTTTGCTTAAGCTGCTGAGTGAGGCCCACCAGTCTTCTTAAGGTGACAAGGTAGGACTGAAATGGTTTCCAAATCATCATATAGCCAGTGTTCATGTGCAAAGAGATGTATGAAGGAAAAGAGCTTGAACAGCTGGGAAGCCACTGGAAGGAAGGACGGGTTAAAGCAGAGCTTTCTGTTTTGCTACTCTTCTGAAGATGGATCAAGGGGAAAAGTCAAGTCTCCCACAATAACTTGGAAAATAATACAAAGCTCAAGGCTGTGGGATGTGCCTTCACAGTAAAGCCCATCACCTAAAACAGCCGTGTTGTTGGCACAACTCTGCAATTAAACTTAAGGACCACTTAAGAGTGTTGGAGGCTGAAACTAAAGAATTTTATGCCCAGACAAAGCCAAAGTGACTTAGGCAGATTTGTAGGTTAAAATGAAAATGAATTCACTGTTCTGATTACTTACGCTATTTTGTTTTGTCCTTCACTTTTAAAAAGAACTGCTGTGTGAGTAAACAGAGCTTCAGTTTTCTTGTTAAAACTCCTGACGCCAGTGATCCTCCACTTACAGGCGAAGTAAAGCTATGTGTAAGTCATAGGGTCAATTTGTTTACCTTGCCTATGGCAAGAGTTGGGTTCATCAGGTTAATTTCAGTAGTTGCTGAAAGGTCTTGAAACTTTTTCTGGTGTCATATGTCTTTTGCCTTTTTTCAAAGCAGGGGGTAACCATGGACTTTTCAAAACATAATGAAGTAAACAACATTTTTCTGCATCAAGCTCATCCTGCAAATTAATTCATTTGCATTTCTGACCCTTTCAAGTGAAGGGAAGTCATACAGATGTGAACAGTCATTTAATGATTTTAAGGGTTATGGTTCACATCATCCAAAATTGATTCCAGGACTACTCATTCACAGAGAAAGGAAAAATGAAGGTGGAAATACTGGTGTGTTGGAAAAGAGGGGTATTTTTAATTAAAAATAAATAAAAAAAAATTATGGCTGCTCTTATTTATTTAAGTTCAAAGCCTTTGGGCACATCCATGGTCCATGCTGATCTGTGGTGAATTGCTTCTTTGTTGCTGATTCTAGCAAAGTTGATTTCATATTGCTGATTCATCTAATGGGTTTGGACTGCTCTTGTTATCCTTTCAGACAATGGGGTATTGAGCCTGCAAACAAATTTGCTGTCTGCAACAATCAGTTGATTTACTTCATATTTCTAAAATTCAGTAGTTCTAGTTTTTGGGGTTTGTGTATAGAAACAGCGAGAACTTCATGAAAGCCAAAGCAGAAAAATAGTATTTTGGTCAACAACCATAATACCTTAAATGTTGCTAATGAGACCTAGTCCCGTACACAGGAATGAGTTAATCCTGAGATAACTCTCTTAATAATTTGCCATTAACCATTGCTATTGATTCTGCTGCCTGGTCTTAGGTGAATTTGCTACGTAAAAAAAAAAAAAAGAAAACCAAAACAACGCAGTGGCAATAGCAACAAAGTACAGTGTTTTCTGGCAGACTCTGCAAGCCCCTTCAATGCAGGAAGCAATAGATTATAAACAAGTTTTATTTTAATCCCTGCAGGACATACTGTGTGAGTCCAAGAACAAGTCCTATTTTTCTCAAAGCCCTCCAGAGAAAAAAAGATCTTGAGATCCCAATACAATATCAAAGAGATCAGCCAGTAAAGAAAAACTATCTGTTCCTGGCAAGACATCAAAACATTTCCCACAAGTTTATAGTTGTCCAACTGATCATCAAAGAAAAGAGTTTTGGTTGGGTTTGGGGCTTTTTAGTGCCAAGAGTTGTTATTGATTCTGAGATGCCTGGTATTGTTGAGAATGCCAGCCAAACAACTGCTGAGGGAACATAAATGGTCTTTACTGTGTGAAATGTGTTATATCTGAGCTATTATATGCATAAATTGGCATTTCTGTGAGCAAAATTTTGGGTGGCATACATGATTCAGGCAGCTGTTGTGCACACAGAAGCTTGTGTTTGTACATCCCACCATGCATACAAAAACTGAGAATAAACATATTTCTTCTGAAAAAACCCTAACATCTAATTCTTAAAAGCACACGAGTCCATTAATTTCTCCTGTACTCACCACAGCAGTTTATGATCACATCACAACAGTTTATTTTCACAACACTTTTTAAAGTAGGGAAATAACTTCCTCTGAAGTGATGAGATTCAATGGCAGAGACTGAAGTATAGCTGTGAAGCAATCCACAGCCAGTATTATCATCTCTCATTTGTAATACCATAAAGCAGAGGAGCTCAAGTCACAGAACTTGGTCTTCTTGTGCAATATACAAGCTCAGGAAAAAAAAGTCTACTTTATACATCTGCATGACTGAAGCCTCTACAATTTTAACTGTTTCAGGATGAGTCTGAATTTGCAAATTATCTATGCTGGCAAACACTCTGAGTAGAAATGCAAAATTTACCAAAAATGCAGTGCTTCCACTGATACAGCTTCTGCCAAGCTGATGAGCAAAATAATGGCAAAACCATGTTTATGCTCATATAAGTGGAGCTATCCAGAGTTTTTAGCAGATGTAGGTCTGGGAAGTGTGGACCTAATGAAGCCAGCTTGTGCCCGGCACTGACTTGTGGCTGAATATGTGGGGTCCATCTTGGTGAAGGCACTCAATGAAGATTTTCTAGGTCATGGGGTCTGTACAATAGCCCCATTTCTTGTGGATTCATTTGGGCTTGGGTAAAGCATTTTGGATTTGTACTGCATCCCATGCTGGGAGAGGAAAAAATTGCACAGATCTCCAGTTTCTGCTCAGTCAGCTAGTTTTGCTAGACTTGAAGAGATGCAATATATGCAAGACCTCTACTTTTCATCGGTGAAAGCAAGCAGTAAGATTCAAAGGACAGACAAGCAGATGGACACACACATGCACACATTATAATTTGTTTTCTTCAGAAGCCAATCAGACATCCTCCCTCCTCCTTCAAGGTACTGGTGTTTTTCAGTTTTTCTGCTTCACCCTTTCCCCCCTAGAGCAGCAGCTTAAGTCAGGGGACTTTAAAGAAAGGACTAATTACAATTTGTCACCTCCTTTATCTTTTTTTTTTTTTTTTTTCCTCTCTTGCTGCACTCATACTGCTGTCCCCAAGCCAGTGACAAAGAGTTGATTGAGCAGCAGTGGCCAGGGGACAGCTGCAGAGGAACAGTTCTGCCGTGTCACCAGCAGTGAGGGACAAATGCAAACGACCTGGTGGCTTGCATGCAGCCATCTTGTGTGCTGGGCTTGGAGCTGGGTTTTCAAACTGAACAGAGATTCAAAGAAAAGGAGCCAAAAGCAGGAAGGACTCTTCTGGCTCTAAATTAAACTTTCATTTGGAAAGTCAGCTGCAAATGCTTCAGATCTCCTAGACAGTGATGAGGTCAAGCTGTGGCTGGGAAACCATCAGCCACAGCCAGGGCTGTGCGGGAGGGCTCTCTCCTGAAGACTGCTCCTGCCTGCAAGAGACAGTATCTCTGGGAGGACAGTCCTGTTTTGTTTGCCAAATCTTCCTTGATGTCAGCCTAGGCTTTAACTCAGATGATGTTCTAAGGCTTTTTCACTTACAGCTTTGTCATTCAAGTCCAAGGATGATTTATGGTCCTTATTTGCCCTTCACACAGCCTGGCAATATGTCTACTTGTCAGAGATGACTGAGATGCACACTTGAGTGCTGATAACCCCTCTGCCAGAAAGAGCATGGTTCCTTCTTGCTTGCCTCTTCTTCTCCCTCTTCCTCCAACACTCCCACAAGTCACCAGGGGAGCACCTCCACTCCAAGCAGCATGAAATGAATGTTGACTTGGCAAAACAACATTGAAAACTTGTCATTTACATGTCATGCACATCTAGAAATAATCTTTTAAATGAGGATGCAGCCTGCCTCACTCCAAAAGTTGAACCAGACCTTTTCAACTGGTATCCTGGTTCCTTCTGCAGTGTGGCAAAAGACAGCTTTCTTTGTAGGGCTGCTGAATTCAGCTGTGTGTGTGCTGCCTTCTGGACAAGCATCTTCTTCTCCTGTGGCTACAGAAAGCCAGAAAGACAATCAGGTTCCTTTCTGAAGCACAAGCTCTCCTTTTCTCCCATGGCTGACTATGTCCACGTGCTCTCTGATCCATCAGATGCCATTGATCTGAAGACAAAATATTTTATTTTCTGCTTCAAATAATTAGATAAAAAGATTAAAACATGAGATTAGGTGAAAGACTACTAGTGGTGGAGATTTCAGAAAAACTCAGCTCTGACAATGGGCAATGCTTATTTGACATGTTGCCAAAAATTTGACAAGTTGTTATTTTTGCAAAACTCCTCCACTGTAGCTGCTCTACCTTCCTCTTAAATGCAAATGTTTCTGTGATCTGTCACAATGAGCACTGCCATTTTGCTACAGCAGTAGGAAACCCAGGTTGTTGAGATAGAAGTTGGAGCTTGGCAGGAGATCTGTGTGAATTGGGAGTGAAAAAAATCCAAAAGTGGAAACATGACAGCAGGAAAATTACAGTGCACTGAGAAAGTAGCAGTACAAAATTTATGAAAGTAAGGGGTGAGCCCTTTTCAAATGTTTGCCTTTACCAGAAGGTAAAGGCAGATGGTCTGCTGGGAAGTTAGCCTGCTTGATGTGAAAGTCAGTTCATAGTGGTCATTGCTGTTAGGCACGGCAAAGAGTCCTGAAAATGGCACAAAGAAAATCTCAGCTTCCGTAACAGAGCACGTGGTTTTGTAGATTACTGCAGATGCTGACCCTCATAACTGATTTTAGATGTTTTTCATCTCCACTGTTCAGCTGCATTCCTCTTGATGCAGTTCCAGGGAAATCAACAAAATGGAGAAATCTAGCCAGTGATTTTCACAAAACAAGATTTTAGTTTGGTGCATGTCTATTTTTTCATGTATGCTAATTTACTATTTACAGTGGTAAATTATCCAGCTCTGGATACACAATACTAAAATAATAGAAGGGTTGAATTTTTTTTTCTCTAAATGATTTTGACTAAACTATACCGGCTGCTTTATTTATTTATTTATTTATTTTGGTGTTGTAAAAGATATTCAGAATTTTCTACTTTCCTTTTAAAAACAAAGTACAGTTAACGCCCTAAATTTCCAGCTTTTTTTTTTTTTTTTTTTTTAAAAAAAAAGCCTTTCAAGTTTCTATTAAAAAGGAAAAATAATAGAAAATTGAAAAAAATAAGGAGTCCCTTCCCACTCCACTGTCCTATTCATATCTGCAACTTGTTATCAGCTCTGCAACAATAGCAAATAAAAGCCTGCATGAGGAGCATCCGTGACTTTACTCAGCAACATGATGTGGCAAAGCACACACTTATACTAGATTCAGGCACTTCTCAAACAGTCAGAAACTCTTGGATTTTCTCCACATCCTACTAAGTGAAAGAAGCGTGCGGTGATGGGGTCATGGTCACCTCCAGGCAGCTGCACAGGGGCTGCCCCCACCGCCCACCCACCTCAGTGGGTGTGGGCTCAGGTTACTCCCCCTGCCTTTCCACTCATGCTTTTAACAATTATGGCACCTATATCATTTCCTAATTTGCCTGGGTTAGCAATGGAATTGGCTACAGTTTTCACACTTCTGTTCACTGTTTGAGACGACATTTTATTTGCCGAACAAAATTTTGAATACGGCTTAATCCTTCCGCCCTGACCTGCATTCTCCCTAACATGAATAATGTTTAGGATTCATTTCGTACTCCACGAGCTGAGTATAATCTAAGTCACCACTGGCTCTGATGCCAGGGAAAAGAAAGAAAGAAAGAAAGAAAGAAAGAAAGAAAGAAAGAAAGAAAGAAAGAAAGAAAGAAAGAAAGAAAGAAAGAAAGAAAGAAAGAAAGAAAGAAAGAAAGAAAGAAAGAAAGAAAGAAAGAAAGAAAGAAAGAAAAAGGAAGGAAGGAAGGAAGGAAGGAAGGAAGGAAGGAAGGAAGGAAGGAAGGAAGGAAGGAAGGAAGGAAGGAAGGAAGGAAGGAAGGAAGGAAGGAAGGAAGGAAGGAAGGAAGAAAAGAGTGTATAAACCCAAGCAAGCCACTCCCTCCCCTCCCGGCCCATTTCCGGGACAGAACAGAGTGTTTTGTGCTTTGTTTGGGTGCTTTGGCTGCAGCGCTTACCAAAGTTTGGTGTGCAGGTACAGTGACCTGCTGCTGATGCTGAGGAGTTCAGGGGAGAGAAAATCTGGGGAATGATTTTGAGAGAGAAAATCTCCCAGAAATAGCATATGCATGGCTTGCCCAGTGAGACAGGTCCTCTCTGCTCCTGTGCTCTGAAAGTGTTTGTGCACCAGCATGTGTGTGTATAACTAGACAAGTTAAAAAACAACAACAACAACAACAACAAAAAACATTTTCAGAAGCTGCACAGAAAACGGTGCAAGAGTTGCTAGAGCAGTATACATATGCTTGAGAGGAATCCCTTTCAGTTCCTCTTTTCTTCAGCTTTATTTAAAAAGGGTTTGAAGGCTGGCTTAATTACGAAAACCAGCTCTCTAGACACCAAACAAAACGGCAGCCTAGCCTAAGTTGGCACCAGGACAGATGCATATTTTGCTCACTTCTCCATGCCAATCGGCTGTAGCTCATCCAGTATGTCAATCCAAGTTGGCTGTCTGAAATCCAAGTTTAGTGGCCTGAAAATATCCCAGTCCAGCTTTGTTTCATGTGGTAAACAGCTTGCTCAGTCTATTTCTTGAACGTTCAAAACAAAAATCAAAACCAAAAAAAAAAAATCCACACCCAAACCAACCATCCCGTTACTACATATTATAGTAATAGCCTCTCTTTGCATTTTATCCTGCTGCAGGATTTTTTTTTCTTTTTTCTTTCTTTTTTTTTTTTTTTTTCCTCTGTACACACTGACCATGAAATGCTGGCAAAACCATCTCCTGGATTCAGCAAAAAGGGGGCTGTGAATGCTGGGGGCCACCATCGCCAGCAGCCACCTGCAGGACCAGCCAGTGCTCGGCTGTGGGCGCAGCGGCTGTGCAGAGCTGGGTCTGCTGGGGGCTTTCTGGTGCTCAGCAGCATCTCGTCTTGGGGTTTAGTCCCTCCCCCTCCCATTGTAAGGTTTTGCAGGACAATGAGTGCGAAGAAAGAATAGCAAGCGGTATCAGGGAGAGTTTATCATGATTTACCATTGATGAAAATTCCCTCCCCTCCCTTTCCCCCTCTGCCACTTTAGTACAAATAAAGGGGCCCAGGCTCCTGAGTCAGCCAGCAGGACTGGGACTGCCAAAAGAAAACAAATCAAATGTGCTGAGGCTGCCCACAAAGCATGGCTCAGTATTTCTGAGATGAGAAAAAACAAACAGTGTCCTGGATGTCAGTGATGGAATATGGTTTCCTCAATAATTAAATTCAAGCAAGGACTCATCTCTCCTGGTTTCCTACTGGCTATTTCCTCCCAGAGGAAATTGAACGTCTCTGAAAACCTGAAATCTGGTCTCTGCTCACCAGCTTTCTGAGCAGAAACACCGGCTTTCCGCAGGGTACAGCTAAACCCCATGGAGACAATTAACAAGTCAGTGATCTAGTTTCCATCTTTCCCCATAGCTTTCCAGTTGGTTCAGTGTTTAACAGTTTAAAGGATATTTGTAAAGCAAAAAAGTTAGAGCGTGAAGGGATGAAACAAATATATAGCTTCTATAAAAGAGGTTAAAGATGTCAGGGAGTGTGGAGAAATCCTAGATTTCCTAGAAATATTTCCAGCTGTCACCTTTCTTCTCCCACTTTCCTAGTGCAGAGTTACATGGTGTTCAAACACTACAAGAGCATGCTGCCTTTCAGTCTCATATACTTTATATGGGCACTTCATGTAGTTGAAGTGCCATGCAAATATTAACTTGGATTCATCTGAACCCTTGTTTTAAAACAAAGAAACCTGGGAGGTGCGGGGAAGCAAACATTAGGAGAAGAGACTCAGTTCCAGCTATTTACCTCATCAATGAGCCTGACTACAAAAAAAAGATACCGCCAGCTGAGAGGTGCATTTGGCTGTGCAAACTGCACTCCAAAGTCTTGTGGTCTATACTGCCACGTAGTTTTGCCCCAGAGCAACCCCTGCTTTATAGTTGCACTTAGAGGATATAAGAACAGAAATTAAATAAATAATACAAGCAGTCTCTGTCCATCTTGGTCTCCATCATCTGTACTTTTCTGCATAAGCTTTTCCTCTCCCAAACTGTGAGGCCTGGGTATCAACATGGGGCAGTGCCTCTGGTAAACTTGGCAGGTTCAGTTCAAACAAATCACTGGCAGCAGGTGAGCAGTTGTGCCCTGCAATGCCTGCATGTGCTGTCTGGGATGGAGACGAGTGGATGCAGCACCTGTATAAAACCAGGGAGGTTATCTATCCTGCTGTCCCAGCAGCCCCTCATCAGAGGCATGGTGACGGAAGTGGCTCTTTGGCACTGTTCATGCATGGCCAAGGGGACCTGTTAGCCCCGTCACCCGCCAGAGCCTGGGCAGAACAGGCAGGGTTAATCCTGACCACAGCACACGCTTCCCCTTTCTCCTCCCCCATCAAGAAAAAAACATATTTCCTGCAAGGGGATGACTTTGCAGTGCTCTGAGCAACTCTCCCAGCGGCAAGGGGATTTTCTAGTTATCTGGTCTGGGGCACTTTGAAAACATGTTTTTCCACTGAAAAGCAATGTCAGTATTTCATGGGCTCATACGCCGTTTAAATTGCTCCAGTGAGGAGCATGCATATTCATCACACTTCTGTACTAAGTGATTAGGCAAAGGGCAATGAGGGTCCGATGCAATGCAATGATAGGCATTTGCCTATTTGCAGTCAGTTATGAGGAAAAGCATGACCACCATATGTAAAATGAGAAAATGCCTGGTCACTGGATGAGTTTTGTATTTAACAGGGGACTTTTATCTCTTGGGACCAATGATTGATATGTTATATGCTGAAACACATATGTGTTTTATTCCTTCACTGTCTTCCAGTAAAAGGAGCAGCAGCATCCAATGGCTGGGGAGGAAGGAGGAGGGAGAAGAGGGAGGGCAGAAGAGCAAGGAGTGGACAAAATGAGAATGGCTGTTATTTGCCAGAGAAAGCTTAGCAGTGAGGATCAGTGGTATTTTAACTGTAACTGGAAATTATCTGCTCCCACCTTCAGGTGGGATGGCAAAGGCTGAGCAAGCAGAGATCCACCCTGGGTGAGCAGTGGGTGTGCTGTGTCTAGGTGTAGGCAGCCTTGCTGGATTTGGAGGGCCAGTCCTTGTCAGCAGAGGGTGGTGAAGGGAATGTATCCTCTGGAGGACTCTGGGACCTGCAGAGCTCAGAGACACGGACTCTGATGCAGGCAGTTTGTTACTAATCAGAAACAAAGGTAAAGGTAACTTGCTGCCTCCACTGCTGAAGTGCAGCTGTATTTTACAGTGAGCACAGACATCCAGAGGACAGCCCAGTCTGCAGAGAGGCTTGCCAAACTGAGGCATTTTGTTTCTCAGCAATACCTGGTAATTTTTTTGTCTTGATGCTGTCCATCCACAAGGGCTGGCCCCCTTCTCTGCTCTCAAGTTTCCCCCCAAGGATTTAAACGTTAACACCTCCAGATGTAATTTGGCTTTCTTCCTAGAAGTAGTGGGGCTATGGGAAAGGGGTTGCACAGCCGCAATGCTTTAGTTCAGCACTGAGGACACACCTGCAAGCCTTTTCCATCCCAAACACCAGGGCCAAGAGGCATTTGCCATTGTACAGGAGTGGAATTGTACAAAGATAGTGGGCAAGCTCTGCCTTCACCCATTGCAGGGGAGACAATGAAAATTCTGTGTGGGCAGTGAGTAAAAAGTTTACTTTCACAGAAACCACACTAGTCAGCTTGCAACCCAAGGGTTAACTGATTTTCATTAAGGTTTCTGAAATCATCAGGATTTTTAGTTTTATTTTTGCTTGATTTTCAGAAGCGTAACAAAAAAGCCCCTTCTGGTTTTGGAGCATTAGAGCCACAGAGCTTTTGGACATTTCCCTATGATCATGAGGACAGGGAAGGTCATTCTTGTTTCCAAAGAAAGCTGGGATTTTTGCAAAACAGCTTCCCTCCAGGAGCTTGTGCCCTAGCCCCCATCCCAATCCCAACCCCAACCTGCCAAGTACCTTGAGACTTGCAATTCAATCTGTTGGCAATATAATTGTGATGGTTGGCAACACAGTGTCACTGTAGGAGCTTGTATTCCCATAGTTGAAGGATTTGAGCTCCCTCTCTATTTCTCATCTGCACTGATGTAGAGTGCATAGTGTTCCTGCTTTGTATAATAATGTCTTATTTGCACAGTAATCTCAGCTATGGGATGGAAATGTCTTCTCTGGCCAAAGTTGTGAGCTGTCTAAAATCTGGCAGATCCCATGCTAGAGGTGGCTGCATTTCAGCGGTGGGAAAAGTGATTTTCATATTGTTCTGGCACTGTTCTTGTAAACTGAACTTCTCTTTGAGATCCATGGGAGTTTTGCCTTCTGTGGGCCTGCAGTGCAGGGCCATCAGTATGTAAAACACCAAAAGAATGACTGAGAGGAATGCTATAATGAGGTTTTTTTGGCAGATATTTTGTCCTTATGTTTGGCTTCCCTTGAGATAATCAGAATTGGCTTTTGCACCTCACACTTGAATTTTTTTTCAAAACTAGCTGCGCTCAACAAAACATGTAACTTGCTTGTACAGTTATGTCACCAGTTATGAGCA
Organism: Netta rufina; assembly: GCF_964035555.1. Lineage (NCBI taxonomy): Eukaryota > Metazoa > Chordata > Aves > Anseriformes > Anatidae > Netta > Netta rufina. The sequence goes on from NC_140123.1 coordinate 136,800,161, forward strand.
TTTTTGATTCATTTGCAAATGGTTATTCCATGATGATTTTCTGGTGTAATTTGTTACAACCTTGGCTGATAACAAGGTGTGTGACTGTCTGCAATTTGAAATCAGATTCTTTCCAAGGCTGTAGTTAACAATTCATCATGAAAACATTATTAATTAGCATAAGCAGTTCTTTGTTCCACTCCTGCACCTGTGGGCACTTCTGCTTGCCACACTGTGGGCCACTCACTGAGCCAGAGTAGTTGTTTTTGTGGCTACACAGGAAAGTGGTAGAGGAAACTGATGCAAGTGAAACAGAGTTCAGGAAACAAAAATGATTATTTTTCCAGCTGGATCAGTTCCCTGACCCGGCTCATCACACAGCCCCATAAACAGCTGAGCTGGCACAGTGCAGAAGATGGTGCAAGGATGGGGCAAAGTGGCCACAACTACTTCCATTGCTGCCTCGAAAAGCACAATCAGAGTTACTTCTCTGATGATTTATGATCCATATGATCCATATGATTTACATCTGATGGTCTGTATGCAAGCTCTTTTCCGAGGAAAGATCTCACCATTAATGAAGCAAACATTAATACACCTAGAGATTTCTGAATTTAGTGCTATGGCAGAACAAGGAAGATGAAGACCCTGTGGCAGCCAGATTCTTGTCTCCTGCTTGTACAAATTTGACTATCAATGCTATAAAGAACAGGTGCTCCTGTGTGGTGGCACAAAATAATTTTACAGTTGCTGTGTGAGACTGACTGCACAACCACGCAAGATCTCATGGGAAAACCATTTAGTTTAATTGAGCTTTTGCACTCTATCTTGTCCCCTTGTTATACAACTCCAGTGAGAAGCTGAGTTTTTGCTGGTATAATAATACTAAAAAAAAAAAAATAAAAAAAATAAAAAAATAAACCCAGAGGAAATTAAACCACAAACAACTATATTCAAAAAACCAAAGGGTCTGGCTGGTGCCCAAGAAAACAAGGAAATTTAAAGATAAAGAAAACTGTCCTTACTTCACCCCGTTGCGCCTGAGGATGGCTGGGGTTTCCAAAGAAGGCAGGCTGTGACATGCCCTGCTCCGCCAGGGAGTGGCCAGCGCATCGCCAAGGGACGAGCCCTCATCACAGACAAGCTGGACTTTCTCTCTGGCTCCTTAATGGGAAAGTCATGTGGCAACACAGAAACCCAGGCTTTGACATCTAAAAGCCCTCCTGGCCATGCGTGCGGCTGGGATGGATTAGGACTAAATAAAGCCTGGGCTTGCTGACAGGACATGGAACAGGGGAGACTGTGAGCAGGCTGCACATCCCCTGAAATGGCTGACCGGTGCCCATCTCCCCACCACTTCTTCTTGGCCAGGGATTGGGCACAGCAATGCACCAACCTGCAGCAGGAGCTGCTTTGGCAGCCTGGGAGGAGCAGAGAACCTGTCTACAAACCAGTGTCTTAAACTCAGAAGGCTCTGGATTAGCCAAGGCTCCGGCTTCAATTCTACACTAGGAGTCCAGCTTTCCCTGTGCACTGCCACATTAGAGGGAGGAAAATGGAAAGTGGCAAAGCCAGAACTGTCCAGAGAAAGCCAGCAGTGCTCATGTGGTTTCCCACCCTGCAGCAACACCATGGATCACGTTGGTGGATGGCCTGACCCAGCCTCCTAATCTCAGGTGTGCACTTCTGGCAGGAAAACTGTCCCAAACCAACACAGATACCTCTGCTCACCTTCAGCCTGAGTAGGCTGGCAGTGCTCAGAGGCCTGGCAGGTCAGTGGGGGGGAAAACTAGCAGGGAACAAAATACAAAATAAAACAATCCACTTTGCATGATCGTTTGTTAAGCAAATGCTTGTATTGGTTAATGTAGTTGCTGGTTTCATTATGACAAGGTTTGGCAGCATGGTCTGTGCTTGCAGTCCATGTTAATGATCCCTTTTGACCTCGTAACATCTTAGAGGAGCAAGTTCACCCTTTTTCATTTTTATTCTTTTGTGATACAGGTTTTACTATTGCCACAAGCCTTCAGAGAGGCTCCAGACAGCTCTCATTATTTCAACTCTTAATTCATTGTTAACTTGTCACTATTTTATTTATTCTTGAATACTTTAAATAAAAAAGAATTTCCTCTACTGTCCTTCTGAGAATATGTGGCTCTGGTGAATTCATGCACTTTCATTCAAAATCAAATTAAAAGACCTAGGCAGTGTCACTTGAGTGTGAAAATGTGCCAAATCACTGGGAAAAAAATATGCCGTATCCTTATCTGACATCTGTATCCCTGAAAATGCTTCTTGCAGGTGTGTGTCTTAGCAAAGAGTAAAATCCACACTCCTGATTTATATGTTCACTTTGCTTGCTGAAATCCCATTAAACAAATGAGCTGTATGCATTATTATTATTATTATTATTATTATCATTATCATTATCATTATCATTATCATTATCATTATCATTATCATTATCATTATCATTATTATTTTTCTCACTGTCACTTCTCACTTTAGGCTCAACTAATTCCCTTGTACTTGTTTGGATCCCGTTAACATTTTCTACCATGAGGTGAAAGGAAAGCAATAAAGGCATTGAAAAAATTCCTATGGACCTGCTACATTATAAAGACAGAAATTGTTTCTAAGTGATTGGAACATTTTGTCCATTTTATTCTTTGATACAGTATGTCCTTTTCTACTCCAGGAATCAGAGATGGATTCAGGCCTAAAAGCCTACTTCATTTATAAGCACATTTCCTAAATTAGGTGCAAAGACTACCATCTCCTTGCACCTCCATTGGCAGAGCCAGACAGCCTGAAATCTCAAGCTTTTTAGCAGTTTGTAGGGGAGATGGGAATCTGTAGGCCAATTCTGAGAGAGCACTCATTACTTCAAAACCCGAGCTCTCTCCTAGGTTGCCAGCAAAGAACTACTGGGGAACCTTGACTCCCAAGCAGGGTGGAACATGGGGAACTCAACTGGGCATCCCATGTCCCAGCTGACAGCCTTAATTTCAGACCTGTTGATTATTCTGGGGTTTGGCTTTCTTTTTTTTTGACATAGGACTTTTCAAAAGGTCTCAGTTTCAACTGAACACGAATGTGTGAAATTTGTGGAAGCTTGAAAAAACTTGGCAGGCTGGATGAACTCTTTCTCACCTATCTAAAGCCTTCTGTTTTCTCCTGGATGTGATTAGTGGTTTTCAGGCTTATCTAATTTTTTCCCAGTGGAATTGGAGACTCCTGTACAGCGAATTCATGAAGATAGCTTGCGTCTCTCAGATACCTTTTGTTGAGCCTTCAGGAGTTGTACACAGACCTCTCTTCACTCGATACTGCTGAACGACAGGAAAAAATGCTAATATATAGCTTGGTTCCTCCTAGAGGAACTCTTTAACTGTGCTTTTCAAATGCCTATATAAAATTATTGTCAGTAATTTAAAGTTACATATTTTCCATTTTTGACCTTAATGAGTCAATGCACCTACCTCTACTAGGAGAACCTGGAGCACCATGTAAGAGTCTCATTTTTTGAAATGTTGATGTTCACATTCCTACCAGTTCTTACCAGCTGCTGAATAACTAATACCAACTGTTGATTTTTCCATTGATTCCTAATCATATGATCCACCTAGAGTGTAGTGCCTCCAAAGCCACTTGGCAATTGGGCCTTTTTACATATTTTTTCAGTGGTCAGGTCAAAACGCAGGAAGCTACTAGAGAGTAGCTTGAACTGGATACACACACAGATAATACTGCTAAGAAATGCTTCCTCTTGGAATTATTGGTGTCTGGTGCCACTGTTTTCTAGACAGTTTTCAGTGTGAACTTTCGCAAATGAAACCTCCTTCCAAAGCCAGGCTATGTACAGAAGCTGGCAGAGTCCTTGCAGATGACTCAGGACGGAGCACATAACTGTGTATATCACATCTATACAAACGAGCTTCAGCTACTTGCTAGCTAACCAACCCGCCAGCGTCCATCTTGACTGTATTTCCCAAAGAAGAGAAAAACTTAGAGGGCAGGATCTTCACATCTGTTTCACCCCGAAACAAGTACATTAGTACAACTGCCAGAGCGCCACAACTTCGGTGTGTAAACCCTGTGCGTTGAGCCATGGCCCCAGCTCACTTCCCGTGTGGCTCTGGCTCACCAGCATGCACTGCCTGACCCCTCTGCAACTGGGTGATGGCTGTGTGTCTCTTCTGGGACAGGATTAGGCAACCACAGGTGGCACCACCTGCTGCAAAGCTCTCTGCCTGGGTTTACTCTGCTAATGATTCCTAGACGTTTAAGAGCCAGCTCAGTTGCTGAAGGGGAAGTGCCCGAGGGGACAATGGGCTCATTGTAGCTGTTCAGCAGTATCACAGACTTCCTCATTGACTGGCATTCGGCATAGCTTGTTGGGCTGGATGCAAATGGTGTGAGCAGTTGGCTGTGCCTCTCCAGAAAGGTGGCAGGAAGAGTTACACAATGCTACACAATAAAAGTACTGCCATGCAACCTCTACCTGCAGCTTGAGGTTTGAAGCCAGTAATACCATCTATTGATAAAGCCAGCAAGAAGTGCCATGGTCATTGTCTTTGCTTACCACAATACCCAGGCCCATTTTGAGCAGGGGAACTGGCATGGAGAGTCCAGAATTCCCAGGTGACATCTCCAGAACCTGCAGCTCTGATTTGATTAGTGTCTTCTGTGGTGATGGTTGAGAATTGCTTGGGGCATTTAGAAAACATAAATTCACGTAGAGGCTAACCTAAAGTCTTAAACATTCATAAGAAAACTCACCTATTTAGTCCACCCTCTGCACCCTCTTCCCTATAATCTCTCAAAATATACAAGAGATAGGAGACTCCTTAACAGATCTCCCAAGACCCACCACACCTTACCTGCTTGCCTGCTCTGCAGCTGTATCACAGTTTCCAGAGGATGAAAAGAAGCATAGCTAGCAGGTCGAGGGAGGTGATTCTCCCTCTTTCCTCTGCTCTCATGAGACCCCACCTAGGATACTGTGTTCAGCTCTGGGGCCCTCAATGTAAGAAGGACATGGAGCTGTTGGAGCGAGTCCAGAGGAGGGCCACAAGGATGATCAGAAGACTGGAGCACCTTACCTATGAAGACAGACTGAGGGAGGTGGTGTTATCCAGCCTGGAGAAGAGAAGCCTCCAGGGAGACCTTATAGCAGCTTATAGCAGTCTTATGGCAGCCTTCCAGTAACTAAAGGGGGTCTACAAGAAAGCCAGTGAGCACTTTGTCAGCGAGTGTAGTGACAGGACAAGTGATAATGGCTTTTAACTGAAAGAGAGTAAATATAGAATCATAGAATCATAGAATGGTTTGGATTGGAAGGGACCCTTAAGGATCATATAGTCGACCCCAACTGCCATGGGCAGGGACACCTTCCACTAGACCAGGTTAATCTAAGACCCTGTCACCCTGGCCTTAGATTTAGATTAGATATTAGAAAGAAGTTCTTTACTATGAGGGTGGTTAGGCATGGGAACAGGTTGCCCAGAGAAGTTGTAGATGCCCCATCCCTACAAGTGTTCAAGAACATGTTGGATGGGGCTTTGAGCAACCTGGTCTAGTGGAAGGTGTCTCTGCCCAAGGCAGGGAGGTTGAAGTTAGATGATCTTTAAGGTCGCTTACAACCCAAACCATTCTATGAGTGTGTGATTCCATTTTTACTAAGTGAGGCTTTCATTTTTATGTTGATACAGCTTCTTTGTATTTTTAGCTCAAGCCCCACTGTCTCATGAAAATCAGTGCTTGCTTCCTGCTGTGCTGCATAGATGTATATTGTATGATTTGTCTTTAACAACAAATACAGTAAGTAATTACAAAAATCAAAGTCAGTGTACCATCCTATAGTCCTGTGGTGGTTTCACTGTGATGGGTGGCTAAACTCCATCACACTTTCACTCACTTTCCTCAAAAGAATTTTTTTTTTTTTTGGGGGGGGAAAGGAGGGAGAGGGGAGAATATTAAGGAAATAAGAAGGGGCTCACATGTTCACATAGGGACAGGGAGGTCACTTACCAGTTACTGTCACAGGTAAAACAGACTCAACATAGGGAGACTAATATAATTTATTGCATATTTCTAACAGATTAGAGCAATAAGAGGCTAAAAAGAAGCTAAAAATACTTTTCCCCCTCCCCATTCACCCTATTTCCCCTGCTTCCCCCGGGCAGCACAGGGGAATGAGGGATGGGGGCTGCAGTCAGTCCGTAGTGCTTTGTCTCTTTTGGTCCTTCACGGTCACTCTCTGTTCACAATCACTCTGTCCTCTGCTCCAGTGTGGGGACCACAGGGTCCCTCCCAGGAGATGCCATCTTTCTTAAAATGATCTTGCGTGGGCTTCCCACTGACTGCAGTTATTCATGTACTGCACAACATGGGTCCCCCATGGGAAGCATTGCCCCTACTCCTGCGTGGGCTCCTCTCCACGAGCTGCAGCTCCGTCCCAGGGCCTGCTCCTGGGGGGGGCTCTCCATGGGCCGCAGCCTCCCCCAGGCCACATCCACCTGTTCTACCGGGGGCTCCTTCATGGGCTGCAGCGTGGAGATCTGCTCCATGTGGGACCCATGGGCTGCAGGGGGACAGCCTGCTCCACCAGGGGCCTCTCCACAGGCTGCAGGGGAACTGCTGCTGCATGCCTGGAGCACTTACTGCCCTCCTGCTGCACTGACCTTGGGGTCTGCAGGGCTGATTCTCACTCCTCTCTCCCAGCTGCTGTTGTACAGCAGTTTTTTTTTTTTTTTTTTCTGCTTCTTAAAGCTGCTCCCACAGAGGTGTAACCAACATTGCTCACTGGCTCACCTCTGGCCAGCAGCGGATCCTATTTGGAGCTGTGTGGAACTGGCTCTGATCTGACATGGGGCAGCTGTCAGATTCCTCACAAAAGCAACCCCTGAAGCCCCCCTGCTACCAAGCCCTTGCCACGTAAACCCAATACAAGTCCATACCACAGAGGTCACTACCATAGCTACGTGTTGTCCCAGGTCAGGCCAAGCTACAAACAACATCAAAAAGCCAGGTAACTGTAGACAGACAGTAAACACAACACAAAATCTATTCTGGCATATGGTTAATCTCATTTCTTGTAATGTGCCATCCCACAGTGCCAATACTAATCTTTGATAACTGAGACTAGTCTCTCTGCTGCTGGCAAGGGCCCTTTGGTACCAACATGGGGAGGTCTGTAGGTAAGGTGTGGTGTATGAACCTCAGAGTCTAGTCAACACCCAGGGAACTGGCAAGCAGGCATCCCTCAGAGTTCACTTGGAACAGGACTGAATGATGAATTTATCTATATGCATAACTTCAGGCTTCTTCCTCAATTAAATGAAGGTTCAGGTGACTTCCTCCCTACAGCTGTAAAATAAGAAGACTTTTTTAGTGCATGTGTGCACACACACTAGTGGGAAACACTGTAGATATGTTTTTTGTATTTAGTCCAAGGTAAGCAAAGATTTGAAATTTTTGGAGTGGAATTCATTCACAAATCCCAGAGGGTTCTTAAATACTGAATATTAAGAACTCACTGTTAATGACAAACCCCTTGTCAGCATGAGCAATCCAGCACCATACTTCAGAGTCTATACTTTAGACAGTTTAATTAGTATAAATTTGATTTCAGGTAAGCTAACTGAGAACAAATTAATTTCATCAAAACCCCAGCTCTTGCTTTGAAATGAGTGTATATCATTTGCAATAATGATTACAACTGCTGTGAACTCTATGAGTCCATTTCTAAACATGAGGACCTTTTGATTTACAAGTATGCTTATTTGTGTGACCCAAATGGTTTCATCTTGTGGGGCTATTTTTCATTTTTTTTCATTCCTGAGAACACGTCCTGCAGCAAAAGTTCAAGACCTAAAAACTTGCTGACATTAAAATGCTCAGACTCATTTACTTCTCTGAATGTCATGTGGTGGAAAGACGAGACAGATTTTCTTGCCTCTGGCCTAGTCCTCTCTTCCTGATCTGAAGATGTCGGCATCACTGAAGCATCTTGGTTTGGCATTTGTTTTATCTCTTGTTTGCGAAGATACTGTTCTGAATAGCACTTTCTTTTTTTGTGGTACCAAATGGCTGGATATTAAAAGGGAAAAACAGTAGTGGAAAAGACATTTGTCTTTTCTGAAGAAAAGCAAGCAGAACTAAATGTTGAATTAGTCTCCAGCTGTCTGGTAGACTGGCTGTACCAATGCTGCAGAACAGCCATCCTTTTTGTAGCCATCTCCCCAGTGTTCCCATACACTCACACAGGGGCATATCAAGCAACTTTATTCACTTCCATGATGATTCTTCAGATTACTTGAGAGTACCCAAAATAAGTTAACGAAAATAACGACAATGTTTATTGCTCTCAGTTCAGGTATTCAGTTTCATCCGATAATATGCACAAGTTATCATACTTGTCTGTACGGAAGTTTTTTTAAAAGAGTGTCACTAAAGTAAAGTTGACAACTAATTTCAGTCAGGGAGGCAAAAGGATGAAGAAAGGGTTTCTGCTATGACAGCAAATTTAGTAGACAGAAACAATGCATGATTTGAGCGCACATATCCTTAATGCTATGTATGAATTTTTTTTCTTCAATACATAGAGTTAAAAATAAAAACTTCCTTAAAACTTCAGCCACACCTCTGCTTCTTGTAGTTAAAATCACAAGAAGTAAGGAAAGGGAAACAAGAAGTTCAACAGGCTAATATGACTATCAAAAGAAAAAAGAAATCCATCAGATTAAAAAGATTAATCACTAGTCTTTGTCTTTCTTTCTTTCTTTCTTTCTTTCTTTCTTTCTTTCTTTCTTTCTTTCTTTCTTTCTTTCTTTCTTTTTCTTTCTTTCTTTCTTTCTTTCTTTCTTTCTTTCTTTCTTTCTTTCTTTCTTTCTTTCTTTCTTTCTTTCTTTCTTTCTTTCTTTCTTTCTTTCTTTCTTTCTTTCTTATTTTTTTATTTCCCCCCCCCCCTTTATTTAACAATCTAGAACTCTCCTGAAATCAGGTGGTGATCCCTATGCTTCTAAAAGATCTCAGTAGGCTTACCTCTTAAATCAGAAATAGCTGCATGGTAGCTCCTGACTGTACAAGCAGCCAGTGGCCACTGAGATCAGGCCAGCTTTCTCCTTTGCCTGAGGGATGGAAACTCACATACCCAGTGGCGACTGCTCTTAGATCTGGAAAAGCAACTGTGCCCTCACTTACTCCAGCTAAATACATCTTTCATTGCTGGAAGTCATGTATTGTGGATTAAGCTAAGCAGAAAGTCTAGGAATGACCTTATCCTCTCTGGATAGCCCAGCAATCATGACATGTGAAGGGGAGAAAGATGTGCCTGACTCCCCCAGCAGGAGCTGAAGTCAGATTCCCTGTACCCAGGGGATTATAGCCATTGTTAAAGCAGGAGTCATGCCACCGCTGTCACCCACTGGGCTCTGAAAGACAGCCACGCTTACCACAGTATTTCATACAGAGCATCATTCAATGAGTTTGCTTGGGAACTTCTGAATGAATCAACTTGTTTGTGTGGAATATATAGAAAAAGACCACATCTGTGGTCATGATAGGGCTTAACTATGAGACAGGCTCTGAATTGCACAGTTCTGTTATGACTGAGGCACTACTGGGCATACCCAGGAGCACACATCTATGTACCAAGGGAATGTTCACTCCTGTACACAAACTGCACGTGCTGGGCCTAAATTTTTAGTGGGAGATGTCAAAGTTGTATTTTGGGTGTCTAAATCCTTTCATTTCTCTGGGTATGCCTACAAGAAGCCCACTCAAATCCACAGAAATGCACTTTTTAATGACAAGGTCAGGCTGCTAGTGCTATGCGTACCGGGGCTAGTATGACCAGTGAGCTCTGTATCTGGGAAGGAGTATCTAGAAAAATGTGGAAGTCCCCATCACAACATCTACAGATGCCACTAGTGATAGCAGTATCATCCCCTTCTGATTTCTAGGATGTCAGTACTTTCCATACCCTGGTTTCCAGTTAGCCCATGTACCTTCCTTCTGCATAGCTCCCTTCAAGATGATGCTCTGAATGCATACTCCTAACTTCCCAGGAGAAAACAATTCATTGCTACCTCTAAACATTCTCTCACACAACAAAAGCACACAGCATCTCCCAAACATCTGCTCTGGTCCTGTGTCTTGGACAAGGATTTATACAGAACAACACAGGCATTAGCAGAAACAAACCAGATAAGTGCTCAGATGCTAGAAAACACTTTATGTTCATGTATTCCCTTAAAACTCACAAACCAGTAGAGCTGGAAGTTTTTGCTACCGTTCCTTGCAACAGATCTAAGAACTGATTTATGTACTCATTAGTGAGATGGCAGTAATAGGATGGAACTCACAGTGCTAACAAAGTCACCCCCAGCACAGCATGGTACCAGCAATACTGGCACAGGAGTGCAAGGCAGTAAAAGAAGAGCACTGTGTTCAGCTGAAATTACAGAGCTGATGTGGACACTCTGATATATCCAGCCACTAATACTGGATAAATTCTGTGCCTTGTAAAAATCTGTTTGCCACTTCCAGATGCTCACACCCATAGCTAGTTACTGAATTTGGGTGATTCAGATGTAAGTAATTAACATACCAGTGTTGTTAACATTCCATTTACTTTAATTCTGATGAAGCATCATATTGTAAAGCAGACAACAATGAAAAGCATGTCCTTTCTCAAATTGTTTAAATATATTAATCATGAAAGCCATGATGGATTTTAATTAGTCATTTTTAAATTTGGGGGGCAGGGAGGGGAAGAGGGATTAGCTGACAAAACTGAGCAATACCACTGCCAGAACTTCCAGCTCTTTTAATAACTGTGTATGAAATTAGATAAAAAAAATCTTTAGATTAGTGACCAGACCAAAAGATATTTTTACAGCTGCCAAGGTTCTCATTGAAGATATAAACCAGAATCTAAAGGGATTCTGTGTATGTGTGTGTTGCATTAAGAAATCCTACTTACAACAGCACTAACATTAGCTTTGACGGAGGCTGAATAGTGGAAGGGGAGGGTGTGGGCTTGGCAGCAAATGCCTTCTGTCCAGTGCAGTGCTAATATATCCAAACAAAATCATTTAAGGAGACAGGTTTCTTGTCACACATTGTTGTTCTATTTAGCACGTGTGTACAGGTTATGAAAGGGTTGGATTCTCTCTTGTGTTCCTCAGGTGGAGGATGAGGCTGGAGTGGCCAGTTAGGAGGTGTTACTCCTGTCAGTGAGCTCCTCTGTGGCACAGGGACATACTGCAGTCAGCAAGCATCTGCCTCCCCCTCCCCACCTTGCCCCACTTAGCACAGGTCAGATATAAAATCTTTTAAGAAGTCTCTTCTATCCCAACAATGTCCCAAGAGTGGTCTTGCAGTTGAACTGAAAATGAGTGGGCAGACTGGAGATCAGGCCCAGGTTAAAATCCATTCTTACCACTCATCTGGTGCAAGTTTAGTTTTAAGGACTACAGGGAAACAGTGCAGAATTGGAACTCAGCATGGAGAGAGCTCTACTGATGCTATTGTTAACTGAAAGCCAAATATTTGATGCAGTGCCCAAAGACATGATTAGGAAATGAGTTTGGGCTGGTGAAAGCTGCCAGATTGCTAGCACTGGGATATGAAGCATCTTGTGAAGTCTCAGAAACCTTTCTGTAGCTGCAGATGAGGATTCATAGTCAGCTTATTGCTGATCTAAAACTCCGGAGTAGGAGGAGGTAGTTCTCTCTTACACAAGGACACAGAAGCCTGAGTAATGTCATGTCCTCTGGTGTTTGGTGTCCTCTGGTGAGCTGGTGTTTACTGGCCCTACATTCCTAACTGTGAACCAGAGATGACTGCCACTCATACGCCATACAGGCACTGTCCAAAATCATTGAAGCCACTACTGCATACACTGCAGAAGTTACCTCCTGTCTGTTGAAACCCATGCAGGCATTAACAGTGGAAATACTTTAAAGTGCTGGAGCTGTTGGTGTTTTAGTAGCTGGACTTGATGCATTAACCTATTGCTCACAGGCCTCTCATTAAGTGGGAATAATTTTCAGGCAGTAACATTTCAACTAAACCCAAATGTAATTGAAGGATCTGTCTTTCTATGATAAGTCCAAACACCTCCACCTATAGAACAAGTTTTCTTTTACTGAAACATTTTCTTTTGTAGGGGGCATATTTCCTTTTCATTCTGCCATACAAGCTCCAAGAATGATCAAAGTCACAAATCGCAGCTGAAAGCAGTTACAAGAAACTGGAGATAATAAAACAAATATTGTAAGACCCCTAATATGCGCGGCTCTCATAAAAAATGAGCAATCGGGAAATATCTCTGCAACTCCTCTTTTAAGTTCATTTAGTACTTTTATTACATGAGTTCTGAAGAGCTAAAGTCATAATTTTCCAAAAGCATCATAATGCTGTTTCTACTTAGAGATTTTTGGAAAATTTTGTAAATAAGCAAACATCTTCATGACATGTATTAAATGCAAACTGAACAAGATTAAGATACCAGAGCAAAACAAAGTACATAATAACAGAACAGTCGCAGATTATAAATCACAGAATATAAATCACAGTAGTCCTTCAAAATCTCCCATCCATACTTTTGCAATTCATTTCTGGGATTGATGGCCTAATTCATGTTCAATTTATCACTTGGCACTTGTAATAAATTCTTAAGATGAATGCAAAAAGAAATATTATTTTATTCTATGAATGATGTCAGAAAGTTCTATGAAGCATTTGAAATATATCTCATCAGATGAATGGAAATAAAACACAGTCCTGTTCCTTGACAACTTATTTCTCCAGCTTTTAACAAAAATGTTCAAAGAAACAAGAAAAGGCTCTGGGAGGGCAACTAAGATTGTAACACATTTTCTTGGAGAAAGGGATAATTTGGATTTTTTTTTCTGAAGACTGAATCTCAAACATATTTGAAAAATGGTCAGGAGCCATATGTCTGAAATTTTCAAGGAATATTAAGGCTAACAGGCTAAATGTCTGCCCTGAGATGTTTTAGAGGATGCAGATTGGCTAAATGGTGTCCAGCTTTTGAAAACCTGGATATACTCCAATTTGAAGCTTGGAGAAAAGGGCCTTAATGAGTCTTTGGTATCTGCTTCTATTGATCAACAGAACATCTTGAGTTGGGTAAAAGATGGATGCAATTTGTGAAGATCGAAACCTAAGGCAACAGCTCTTGCCCTTATATGCACTGCTTCAAAGGCTTCCTGTGAAGCCTTGAAGATCAAGGAAAAGGGAAAGATCAAGGGAATTAACTATCTCGGTCTGACCTGCCCTCTGGTCAAGCTGTCTGGGGAGGTGGCATGTAGGGACTTTCAAGCCATTCTGCTGTCAGATCCAGCAAGGCAGCATAAAGTCCATGAATCCACAGTTTGGGTGGTATTACTATTGCCTCTGTCAACCTCACTGTCTGCATCTTCATGGGAAACAGGATTTGGAAGGCCATATGTTGCTGCCACTGAGAAGATGCACTCTTTCTCTCCTACCCACTAAAAAGGGAAAAGTACTTGAACGTTTGCCTCTTTTTGCCTCTTTTTTATTCTTTTGACTAGGAGAGAATGTATTGGATCTGCACTGATAGATGCCCTTCAAGCTGCATTCATGCTGCAGCTGATCCCAGCGTTGAAGGCTTATCAAGATATACATGTACATTTAATTTTTCAGTATTCAGGGCTGTCCCCAGAATGAGTATCTCAGTCACTTTGGGCTGCCTGGCTGGGCATTGCCTTGAAGGTATCCTCAGCAGAAGAGCCTGACCACTGCTGGTGGTCCTGGCTGTGTTCCTGCTGCCAGGGGAATGAAGAAGAAGAAGCTGTAATTCTACTGAACTGCACAGGGAATTTTTAGTGCAATCTTCTGAAAGATGATTAGTTAGAACATACTACACTGACTCAAAAATTACATAAAATTCCCATCATGCTTGATTCAATGATGAGAGGGTCACCTCAAGAGATGACAGACCTAACATGTTTATGAGTCCTAAGGGATTACAGTGTTTTATTAATCCTGGGTGAAAACAAACTTGGAAGCAGAAAAGGCAGCTTTACTTGTGCCACAAATCAGTCTTGCCTCCAAGAGCACACTGTTCCTGACTACCTTAAATGTCTTTAGAGTTGGCTGTTCTTTGTTTCTATCTTGATTCACAATTGCCTTCCAAAGTGAAAAGTACTTCAGATGAAACAGGAAATCTGATTAGCAAGTTCTACCAAGTGTGCAACATACAGCATCCTGAATTTGGACCGAGTTGGGAAACATAATGGAAATTTTTACTGTGTATGAAAACAGTTATTATCATGACTTCAAAGCTCCTCAACCAACTTTCTGCGTATTTAATCTGCTTTTTACATGTCAGTAGTGTACTCAAAATATACTGCCAGTATGTCCAACCATTACAATAAACATGAAGTGTTTGTGTTGGCACCTGAGACACAATTAGACATTTGCTTGTTTGCATTTTAAAGCATAAAGTAAGCTAACCAGTTCTCCTGATGGTCAAAAATGAACAGAAGAGACTTGTTTGATCCAAAAAAGTTGCTTGAGAGAATCAGGAGCAACTAAAAAGCTGTATACATAGAGGATAGAATGGAAATTGCATTCAGTCCTCAGTGCTGTGATTTGCTGGTACACAGCCGTAATAAAACATCTTTAGTCAGCTTTGATGGAAGATGTAAGTCTGTTAACCTGATGGAGTCTGTGGGAATAACAAAAAGGCTTTGTTTCTGATGTGGGAGGGTCTCCAGCATCCTTTCTGAAAAGCACCAGCCTGACACATCTCTAATCTAAAATCTTTTATGTGGCCATGAATAATAATGGAAATAAAGGTGCATGTCCAAAAATCATATCCTGCCCTGTGAAAGTGTTTTGAGAAAGCTCACCAACTATGGGCAGCACTTACTACAGTCTTGTCTGAAAACGAAGTCTGGGCTTATGATAGGCCCAGGGAATGCAGATTCTGTTTTCTTTAGGCAGGAGACAACCATAGTGAATTGACCAGCGCAGCACTGCTTCTGGTACTCAAACCAGATCACTGAAAGCCAGTGTGAGTATCTCTGCCCTCTTCTGCAACTGATAGTCCATTTTGGCATCCCTTAAATGAACAAGAGAATGAGGCTGTGGATTCTCAGCATCTGATTTCCCTTCCATGAGGGGACCGTTAGAAGCGTTTAGGTCACATAAGCTGTATTTTCATGTAGTATTGTATTTACATCTAGAAGGAGCAGTAGCATGGACTGGGATCCTGTTGCACTAGGTTCCAGGTAAGCCAAGAAGAAAGGAGTTGCTGGCTGCTGTGGAGTGACATGGCAGTGCACAGCCCAACATGGCCAATGCTGCAGCTTTTATGATCTGAGCCCTTTTGTTATGTTGAGGAGAGCCAGCTCGGGCCTTGCTTGCATTTGGTCTTTGGAAGAAAGGGTCAATTGCCCCAGTTTTGCCAGCTGAAGGGGCTCTGTGCCAACAGAAAACTGGGAGGAGAAGCAGGACAACCAGCTCCTCAGAGCGGGAGGGGAAAGAGGCTGCCAGGGCTGCCAGGCCCTGCTGTTTGTTTGTATTTTTGTTTTCAGTTCTGCCTTGAAATAAAACATATTACTACACCTCTGCAAACTACTGCATTGTATAAGTCAGCCCTATGATTCAGCCTACGATCTCACAGAAACAACATCTATGGTAACATGTAGGAATACTGAGGCAAAAGAAGATAGGCTGTGATCTCAGCAGCTACTTGTGCTGGCAGGAGCAAATATCTGCACAAAAGCAAAACTAAGAAAACATCAATTTTATATACTTTTCGGACTGCAGCTTGAATCACTCAAGATTTTTTTTTCATGCTCAGCTCCTTTGTTTCAGTCCTACTACTGCTTGTTTTTCAAATTGATTATTTGCTGCAGGATTTTTTTCTAATTTAACAGGCAGCTGGAGCTTATTAGACATGATTTTCTGCTGTAATATTTTATATCACTACTTGATAATGGCACACCTGTAAACACCCTCTATAACTAGCAACTTCAGGCACTTGTGAAATCCGCCTGCTACAGCTTATGTGGCAGGGATGCTGGGTAACCACAGCATAGCAGTGTAGGTCCAAACTTTCTTAAGCACATTTTTTTCCTGTTTCCTAATCTCCCCTGACATAATGTTGAAAGTTATTACTTAGCTGCATAAAGAGAAACATCTGTCAATTATTTACCTGCTTACATGTGGGACCAGGTAGCCAGAAGCTGTTACAGCAAGCCAAGGCAAATGCCCAGTCTCCACGAAAGCAGAAAACCAACTGCAGCCACCTAACTCAACTATCTAGGGTAAGTCAATAAAAATCTGTTCTCTTTCAGAGAACAACAGAGATTTCTCCAAATATCATTTTTGACATCCAAGTCACGGCGGAGTAGACCTTGAACCTCTCTGGAGATCTCTTGGAAAATGAGATTTTTAGCAGCTGCAAGTAAATATTTAAGTAAGTATTCAAATGCACAACTTGCTGAGTAGATGAAGGGAGATTTTTCTTGCTCATCTATGAAGTACATCCTATTCATGCTGTGCAACAAAAATGCTACCATCTGAGGTCCAGTCTGAACCCACAGTGCTCCTGTCATAAGTTACAAAATTTACTGCTTTTCCAGTTTTCCTGGTGTAAAGACTGGACTCTTCAGAAGCACTCAGTGTCTGCTGAAGCCTGATCCTGTTGGGAGTCACTATGAAGTTATCACTTATTTCAGTGGAAGAAGAAACATGAATAAAAGGTTTAGGTTATATGTGCCAGGACTAAAATGTCCATTTTTTCCCTTCTGTCCTGCAAATAACAGGAAACTGTACCAAAGGTTTTGTGAGACTGCTCAGAAAGAGCATCTGGAAAAAAAAGTCACTCTTGAAGAAATTTGTTCTTTCCTCTCACGACTTATAGGCAGATTTTTGCCAATGTTACTTTGTACTAGATATTTTTTGCTATGGATAGTAGACCCCCTTGAGTTGGGGGTTTCTTACCGGGCTCTCTGCATCTTAAAAAGAGAAACCCAAGACTCTGGTTTTAGGCTTGCTGTGTGCTTGAATTTGGTCTAGAGGAGTCTTCAGTGGACCCCTCCCTGCCAAACTGAAAAAAGTTAATGAAAACCAGTGTTTTAGACTACTCTTGCTTTAAATTAAAAGATACCTTTTGATAAACAGAAATTCTGCCATTTAAATATCTAAATATCTGACTCATGTTATTAACTCTTTTTTTTTTCTTTTTTTTTTTTTCTTTTTCTTTTTTTTTTTTTCTTTTTCCTCGTATTTCTTTTTTTCCTTTGGCAGTCTCTATGCGGAGGATGGCATTTCTGAACTAGAGTTGGCTCTTTACTGACACCCTGAATCCAGTCTGGGTAAATATGATCACTTTGGTGATAGTGGTGGAGATGTGTGTTTGTGGGGGGGGCTTTTCTGAGATTTACGGAGAGAGAAAAGTCTAATCCCAAAGAATTTATGCTATATATTAGCAGCAAGATTTCCAGATGTAGGGAGGGTTAAAACACTTGCTAATAGATAATTCTAGGCATATGTTATTCACTTCCCCACAGAAGAACTGAAAGCATGAGGAATATATTTCTCCTCCCTTCTGCCCTCCCCTTCCTTCTGCTGCCCCCATACAACTGGATTGATTAACAGAACCATTTCCCTAAATTGCTTGCTCACAAATTATAGCAGTGAACTTCCAGAAATAATGTACTAAAGATTTTGTAGAAGATAAACGTGGATTACATTTGCTTGTTAAATAGTCAACATTCATGTAGCAGTGTGTCAGCTACTGAAATAACTGTGTGCTGACCTCAGCTTTGCAGATGATCTTTTATTTGTGGATGCTCTATCTTTTCAATAATAATAGTAAGAGGGAAAACAGAACACACTTAGTATTGGTTACAGGGAGATCAGTTAGGCCAATGCAGAGCATTTTTGAAAATCCCAGACAATGGAAGCTAAAATGCTTATTGTGCAGGCTGGATAGGAAAAATGTGGAACCTATAGAAGCCAGAAGCAAAACGGCCAGCTTAAGGCAGCATTATCAGCAGCTGCTTTTCAGTCTTAAATAAAAAGTGTTTTTTTAAGAGGTCTGCTGGGAATACTCCTACAACTAAGTGAACCCATAACAGCATGCTACCGATGACTAAGTAAACGGAGATGGAGGAGGAGAGTTCAATGGCTCCCAAAGGAGTTGCCATATTTCTTTCCAGGATTTCTTGGACAGAAGGACATCTGAGCTGTTCATGATGCCTCCATAACGAATACAGTCATTGTGAGACCTGGTACGCATACACCTCTCTAATGTTTTGATGTGTGCAGTGGGTCCAACACACATGGCAGGCCTCAGACTCAGTGACTACACCTCTACTCATATCATAGGGCTAAGCTATGACATAGTGGCCATCATCCATCATCCATGTCAAATTGCTACCATGGTGCTGGCTCTCTCTGCGCCAGCTGTTGCCCTCCCAGACAATATGTGGGTATGGAAACACCCTGAAGATGTAGATTGCATGTGAATTCCCTGTTTTGAAAGAAAAAATAGGATGGGTGGGAACTGTGCTGAGCCCATTGGAATTAGTGCAAGAAAACAAGCATTGTCCTGTTTCTTTAATAGTAAAAATATCAGGACAATATACAGGCTGTAAAGTTGAGCAAGGATGCCTTTTGTTGCTCTATAAGGGACCTTGCTGAGATGTGCATTGGGGGATGTCCTGGCCAATTTTACAAAATCTTCAGATTTTCCTGGGACAAAAACAGAAAATTGGAAACATTTGCATAAAGGATATTCCATGACTTATAACTTCCTTTCAACTGTTCTTCTTTTTTTTTTTTTTTTTCTTTTTTCTTTTAATGTCAGTTCTGACAGAATTATATGCTGCTCTTGTGTACAAGATACTACACAATTCATGCAGCAATGAAGAACTCGCTACTTTGCTGCAACTTGAGTGAAAACTCTACTTAGAACTCACAGTTCAAGGATGCTTAGAACTAACCGTAGATGCTGGTGAGATTTATCTTCTAGTCTATTCAGTCCTTAAACCACTTCTTCTATTCAGGCCAGGCTTTCTGTGAACCCATCTTGTCAGCTTCTAATTTCTTATTCTGAATTCCTAATTTTTACCTGCAGCTTGATAGTACAGAGAGCTACTGTCAGGGGCACACATGCTGCAAATGCCATTGGAGGTAAGTCAGTCATTTCAAAGACATTTTTAAAATATCATCTCCACGGCTTGTGTGGCCATTTGTTAGAAACA
The DNA here is from genome assembly GCF_964035555.1 of Netta rufina. NCBI lineage: Eukaryota > Metazoa > Chordata > Aves > Anseriformes > Anatidae > Netta > Netta rufina. The sequence goes on from NC_140123.1 coordinate 136,819,420, forward strand.
AATGGCATTTGGAGAGCCTGGAAACCAGGAGCAGCCATTAGACAGATCTAAAATATGTGTCATCTGTTTAGTGTTGTATTCCCTTATGCACTGTCTCTTCTCAGGAGGCGAGTCCCTGGAGATTTGTGAGATCAGAGGGAAACAGGAGACCCATCTGCAACCTGCTGATTAGCGAGTCATCAGCAGATTAATTTGTACAAAGGGATCACAGTAATGGGCTGAGGCCAGCTGAGTGCCTATATGGTCCTGAAAGCACAGAGATGGGGAAAACCAGATGAAGTGACTTCAAGGAAGGGCACCTTAAAACAGAAAGAAAAAGAAGGGTGGGATTGTTGGGTGAGTCATTCCAGAATACTTGGCGTTGATATCAAATCAACGGGTTCAGCCTGGCCATGCAGTTTCCTTTCTTTCTGGACATGGATCTCTATAAGCTGGAGAAGCTGGTGGGAGTATGGTATTTACAACCACTTTATTTTCTCTGGGCTAAAAATACTCTGCAAACTTTGGTTTTATTTTCCATTCATAACAGCTGAGCCCTAGGCTGGAGGGAATGAATGTGTTATCCCACTGTGAAAACATCTAAACAGGTGGAAAGGACAAGGGAGGGTAGAAAGGCAGGGTGGAGACAGTCTGGTTTTAGACAAAAATCCTGTTTCTTTTCTGAAAACAGAGCAAAGTCTGGGTCCTGTATGTTACTTTAAAAGCTGAAATTCAGCTTTATAAGCTGAAATTCCATTCTCATTTGTTTGCTTACATGAAAGAAGCGTGAGTTGGGAGACATTGGGAAGAAAATAGCTGGGAAGACACTGTCAGAGAAAAGAGAAAATTATGAGAAATGTGCTGCTTTTTCAGTCAGGCCTAACCATTCTGCTAAATAACTTCATTTTTCATCTGTAACTTCTGTTATGCCAGCTGGAGTCTTCCAAACAGCTTTAGTTAAGTGTTTCTATTCTTAGCTCTTTATGAAAATGATCCCAGTTCTGAGATAGATCTGTCAAAGCACCTCAGTGCTTCAGCAACCATCAAATAAGTGTATTTATTTATTTATTTATTTATTTATTTATTTATTTATTTATTTATTTTTAAGTATGGAAATATTTTCCATTGAAAAGCATGATCCTGCCTGCTAAGACATTCTTCTTTGAAATCCTGTCTGGATTTCAAGTAAGTCTGCAAAGGCAAGGGCTAATGCACTAATCCATTCTGGTACTTTATATATTAATTTAGGCTATTTATTTATTTATTTATTTTAGTAAAGAAAAATAAGACTAAGGTTCCAGAGACTTATAATATACACAATGTAATCAATAAAGTTATTCAGAGTTCTACACAAAAGTGCTCACACAGATCATTAGGGCAGAAACTTTAATCCACTGAGGTTTAGAAATAAGGAATTTCTTAAGTACCACCTGAGATTTTTTCTCCAAGTCTGTAGGGCTTTGTGGATTGTAAATCTTGCTAAAACACTTTTTCAAATAAATATTGAAAAAAAAAAAAAAAAAAAAAAAAAAAGAAGAAGAAGAAGAAGAGGAAAGGAAAACCAAGTTGAAATCTGATAAAACACCCCCAAGAGTTAGGCCCCTTCAGGGGTCACTGAATATTGCTGCAACTTCTCCCCTAGGTGATACAAGTTAGTAAATAATCATAAACAGTGTGGAGGAGAAACAGTGTTGGCAAGAACAGAAAATCATACTGGTTTCACCTTTCACCTGTGCCTTTGAATTCCCTTAGACTTGCCTCTTACTATCCTTAATTTTTTCGGCATGTGACCTAAACAAAGGTTGGCTATGAATCCCATGTGCCCTGTCGAAGGACAAGTCAAGGCTGTGTGGGTCCTGGACCTGCCCTGCCTGGCTAACATCAAAGGCAGCTAGGTGAGGGGAAGACCAGTGGGTCAAGCATAAAAGGCTGGGCACTCTTCCTCTGGCAGGTGAGCACAGTTTGGAGCATGCTCTTATGGGTGCTGAGGTTTTCTCAACAAGACTAAAGTTTGGAGTGCACTAGAGCCCTGTGGACCCGCTAGGAGATTAGTAACAGAGATGAGTGATGAGTTTGTCCTCTAGCCCAGCTGCAGGACTGTGCCTGCATGGCACTGTAGTTGTAGCTGTGGGTTAGGCATGAGATCTACATATCTCGGAAGCTGCTTTCCAGTGCTTGGCACAGGCAAGCCAGGAAGAGAACATCCTAGAGGTGGCCACCAGGCTGAGGTAGCTCAGCACCTCTCACCAACATGCAGCTGTCCGGCAGAATATTTTTGGCCAAAGAGTTTGGCCACAGAAAGGACTTTTCTATGTGACAAGTCACCTGACACCACATATGAATCATCCTGGTGAACAGTGGTACCTCACATGTCTTTTGAAGTATGCGTGAAATCTGCAAGGAAGCAGGACAATAGGGACCTTGCAAAAAATAGCATTGGGAGCACATGTTGCCCTTGTGGCAACTTTTACTGCTGTTATGATTTCTGTGCCCTCTTTGGACCACAGCAGAGAAAGGCCTGAGAGGTGAGCCAGCATGTATAAACTACACGATAGATGAGTAGAAAGATATCTACTCTGTATACCATACCCATAACCTGGACATGTCACCCAGGCATATATTGTATGTACTTTATCTGCAGTAATGTTGGCATTGGACTGCGTGCTCATTTAAGTTGTGTGTAATATGCCTGCACGTTTGGTCTTTTGATAGAATAAGATGATATATGGTCCTCCCCATCCACCAGAAGATCTGTGACCTCTGTGGTAGAAACTTAGGTATCCCACTGTGGTAGAACAGTTTTTTTAAACTGCTAGGTGAGGCTGTTTATGTGATGTACAGATGTTTTGAATAGCATTTAAGATTGCAAGCTCACTAATTTTATGTGACGCTAAGGTAATTATCATTTCAGAACTGCCAAATGCCCATAGGTCCAGCATGATTGGGAATGTCTGATCTAGGCTTGCTTGGGGTGCCCTATTTGCTTGTGTATAAGGCAGAACCTGTGTTAGAGCCCTTCAGAAGTTGATCCTTCTTCACGTAAGCCACTGGAGCAAAAACAAGTCAGTGTGTCACTGCTACTGCTTTCAGTAGGTCCAAAGAGATTGTTATTATGCCACCACAGGGTAATTTCACAAATGGATATTAAAATAGATTCAGTATAAGACCAAAAAAGTACATCCAGAACAATTGCTTGGTTATGTTACCAGCAAAAGAGGTATTTTTACTTCATTCTGATTCCCAATACACCCAAATACCGAATGTACTGTGATGTATATGTGTGTGTGTGGGGGGGGATGCTTTAGAGATCACCCTTGAAATGCAAGTCAAGGAAATGCAATATGGTCAAAGAGTGTTACAACTACTTATCTGGGCACTGCACAGGGAGACAGTGTCTCAGGGAGCAGAATGGAGAAAGATATCAGGAGAAAGAAAATATCAGGAGGGTGAAATGATTATGCTGCCTGACCGCTAGTTTCAAGGTTAAAGAGAAATGATGAAATCAAAGGACCCATTAATTCTAACTACTTAATCTAACTTAGTTTGCTAATGCTGTGAAGCCATTGGTCCACTTTTATCTAAAATTGAAAAAGCGTAATTCAAAGCCTGCACCAAGAGAATAATAAGATAGCCTGCGAGACCATTACCTAAAGCCCAGTTACAATTGAACATTATCTGTGTGGACTCCAATTTTTATTAGCTTGCATTTGGCCTCCAGGGCATCAGACAAAGGCCGTCGATTTGTTAGGCTTTAGGGGAGAGCTAAAACTAAACATTTTTGGATGGGGTTGAGGGCAGGGCTCTCATATCTGGGATTTCCTAGAGGAACATAAGCATGCATGACTTACATGGAGATTTTAGTGTGTGCATGTACAGCACCAGTGATTTGCAAATGCATGGCAGGGCTTTTCTGGGGTCTGTAGTTGTGCCTGTATGGGCTGTAGCAGTATCTCTGACTTGGCTACAAGACTTCCAGCAATCCCAGAAAACTGTTGAAACTTGCTGATTCTTACTTTGCCAGTCATAAACCCAGTCCCTCCCTCTGCAGCTGTGAGTCAGTAACAGGGTACTGTTTTGCAGTCTCAGATTACTAAGGCTTTGAGTACAAAATTAATTCCTTACATAACTCTCTTGAAATTAATGGATTGATTGATGCTGATGATTTGATGTTATTCTGTTAAACCGTTTTTACAAAGAGAGACAAATGCTTCATGGTACATTTGTTTGTATGCTGTGAAGCATAAATGAAAAAGTTGATTGAATTGTTTTATGAAAAAAAAAAGACAATATATTGGCTGAAAGTACTCTTTGTATCTTTACTCTTTGTATCTTTATTGTCTTTAATTCTTTAGGGCCTTTACTAGTTTCATAGGACTTTGGATCAGACAGTTACTAATTCATATTCAAACCTTCATGCAAGTTGCACCAGCAATTTCACCATATACACGAGTACCCTAATCTTCTGGGAAAACGGTTACACTGAAACCAAAGATCTAACGGTAAGTTCTGAGGCTACTTCTGTCACTCCTATAAGAAGATCATTTACCAATCACCTGATTTGTTTCCTTGCGAAATTACCAATAAAAGGAAAGTAGGTTGTGTTTAATGCCGCTGTTAGGTAGCCATTGACAAATAGTGACTTTTAATAGATATCACTATAAGAAAACAAACAAGCAAATAAAAAACAAAACATATAAAACTATGTCCAGCAGACGATGATGACTGAAGACTCGAGAAAAGGACACTCAGAGATAGAAAAACTGTTATTCTGATTTCTTGCAGTAATGCATCACATGCAAAAAATACCGTTTCCCCTCATTTAAGCTGTTTAAGACAAGTAATGCTGCTGGGGTGCAGCACAGCAGGAGATGTGAATATCTCTGAATGCTCTCTGGTACTTGAAGAAGCTGATACATGGGAGAAATTCCATGTGAAATAAATAAATATTAAGTGTGTGTGTGTGTGTGTGTGTGTTAACTCTAGTTTGGATTCAGATCCAGAGAAAGCTTAAGGTCTCTGGTGAATAGAGAAAACTCCTCTGACAGAGCTTTGTAGGTGATATCAGATTTTGTCACCATGCTGAGCTGAAATCTCATGTGTTCTGAACTAAACAATCAAAAGAGTGTTCCTTTCACCTTATTGCTGCTCCTCAAAAAGAATTAAACCAGTCTCAAGGATGAGTGTCAGATTTTGTGCATTGTTGTCACAGATTTTATTAGATTTCCTTCACCAGTCACTGCAAACCTGCTTGAAAAGACACAGATCTCTATGGAGCAACAGCCAGAACCTGGATCCTAAAGTATCCCTCAGAAGGCTGGTGATGGTGAAAGCTGGGTCCTTCTGAAGGACTGCCAAACCATGACTTATCTTTCTCTGCTAAAAATCATTCAAAAAAATAATGAGAAGGAACGAAAATCACAGGGATGAAAGCCTAATCTTTGTCAGAGATCCAGACACTGACTGTATTGTAGTTTCAGCATGGGCATGTGTCTGACATAAAATCAAGGAGGCAAATAAAATGGGAGCAGTCAATGTGATCGTGCAAAACTGGGATTTAACCCTTTTTCAGACTAACCAGTTGCAGCCTGGTGTGAATAGTGACCATGTATTTTGTAAAGGAGGAGTTGTTTTTGTTTTTGTTTTAAAAAGAGCATTCAGATCAGCTGAGTTTGGGCCAATGTTGAAAACAGAGCTGCCAAATTTATCATTGACCAGAAGATTTGTATGGGGCCAAAGGAGGTTGGTACAGAGAGATTAGAAGCAGATTATCAGCATGCTTTTAGCTTTATCTCTATCTAGAAGCAAATAATTACCCTCAGACACAATCTCAGCTTTAAATAAGTTTTCAAATATAAATCATTGTCGTGAAAAGACTGATAAAAGTTATAGGAAGTGTTATTTCTGCCAGAAGAAATTAATTTCCAGAATAATTCATTTCAATCAGCATAGTTTCTGTAGCATTGCTACATTTTTGCCAGCAAAGCCAATTTCAAAAAACTCATTTGGTTTCTTCTGTCAAATCTTCAGTGTAACCTGCCTGAAGGAAAAAGAGACCTTTCTGACATCACAAACTGGCTCATTTAGCTTCTGAAGTTTTGTTACAAAACTGAGAAAACTGCTGGTTTCATAACGTAGTGAGAGAACCTAATGGCTTTTTAACAAATAAAGTGGGTTGATTCATCCTAGTTTCTGAAGTGCCCGTGACTCAAAAACCCCAGCTAGAGAAGCCCTAGTGACTGGGGCTTATCCTGCCCCCGGAGACACTGTCAACCAAGGAAAGAAGCATAATGTAATTGAGAAATTACATTTGTTTGTAACAGTGTCATATGTGGTCCTAAATTTGGGTCAGTGATGACTTTGGAAATGAAGGAAACACTCATGGTTTGTCAGCAATCTCCAGCTTTCCTGATGATCTTGACAGCTTGGATATTTGATGACACATCTTTCAGCTTAAACAGCCTTGAAGAAAGCATTACAATATTCTTCCTTACAGTGGGGAAAAAGTTGGCTGATTTTAAACTGATGTTTCCATTTTTTTCAAAGCAATGAAGATTCAAATAGTTTCCTTATGCCCTGTTCCCTTATGATGCTTTGAAATTCTCAATTATAGAATTTAAGGACATTTCTAGAAAGAAGGTCCTTTTTCATATTCGAGAACATAAAAGATTGTTAAAAAAGGTTAAAAAAATATCCCATATCTCAACCTAGGCAAATTGATAAAGGCAAATTAGAAATGAAAGAAAACTTTGTGTGTTGGATTAGACACTGCAGATGATCTTTATAGTATAACACTTTATGTTGCTGGTACTCTTACATTGAAGAACAAGAAAACAGGCCCTTTGGTCTACATAATGGTCTTTTCTGCTAAAGTTGAAACCTGCTGACTGTATCTAGTCTCTTCCTTTGCTGGGAAAACATCTTCCCCATACTATGAAAGTGGCACTGCTAAATTTTCTTCTGTGTCTCCCTGTGAAGTGTCCTCACGTGCGAAAATCTAAATCACTAACACAAATCCTTAGGAGGCCAGGCCAGAAGCAGTTTTACATGCAATCAATAAGACATATTAAAGGAGTACACTGGCTAGACCTGTCATTTAGGTGGAAGACTGAGGTATGTCTGTGCCAGAAAATTAGCTATGATTGTCCCTTTGATCAGGGAGAGCTGAGATCACATTGAAGGGAAGACCTTGCTGCAGGGGTTGTCCCAGCAGATCTGGATGGACATATATCTTCTGTAGGAGATCCACAAACACGGCTTTTAGTTTTTCTTATGACTGTGTAGCTCTCTGTCCCCTCCTGCAGCCAGATCACACATGGTGACTTATGAAACACCTACTACTTCTTTCCTAGGCTGTTTAATCTCTTCAGTTCACTGAGGTTTTAAATCCACAAGTTATAGGTTCAACTGCTAACAAGAAATCCGGGACAATGTTATAATTAAAAGGTCTTTCTTAATAACATGGAAATTATAAATCCAACTTTCTCCAAGTAATTTTGTAAATAAAAAGCTCCATTTTTACAAGGGTACCTTGATTTCTCTCTGTGCCATCAGGACTTCAGAGAAAATGACATATGTTTGTCATGGTGAGGTAAGAGCAATGAGTCAGACCTGCTGGGAGTTCCCAAAAGAGGGTGGCTGCTGCCCAGGCATGGTGGTGACTTCTGCGAGTGCACCACGTGTGCTCAGATAGCAGGAGCTAAACATAAAGAGAGAGGACAACTGATGTTGGCTGCATGGACACTTGATGTGCCATCCCTGTGGAGCAAAAAATAAAGCTGCATTTCTTAGTTATGGCAAACGTGTTTACTAATGCGTGCCCGAGTGGAAAAAAAAGACACAAATGGGGCCTGATGTATGCCAAGTATATGGGCCGTTCTAAAAGTGCGGTGTGTCATGGGCTCATTATTCATCACACTGAGTTTATGGTGACATTAAAAGTGGAGAAAAAAAGATGTCATTTACACGAAATGCTGGAGACACTCCCTCCACCCTTTGATTCCTTCAGTAAGCTGGAAGGAGGTTTGTGTGCGCATGAGAAAGTGTGCTATACAATGCCGGTCTTTATTCTCCTATTGAATTACTCATACTGTGCAGTATGTAGGAAAAAAAAAAAAGTTTGGGGCTTATTTTGCTCTTAAGAAATAACAGTAAAACACTGAAGCAAGGCTACAATGCAAGCTAATGCACCAGTCAATTCTGGAGTTTATTTTGCTAGGGTTTTTTTGAATGCTAGTATGTCTTTCTGTAAATGGCACAGAGTGTTCTTCATGCTCAAGTTGCTACTTTCCTATGTACACAGGACAAGCCAAGTTCCTTCCCCAGCCCCCAAAGTCTTGACCTCAACAAAGGAATTACTGTTGTCCCCCTGCACGAGGTTCTGCAGGCTGTTAAGCAATTGAGGTGGAAAGCATGGGCTGAAGGGAGCTGGCACTGTGGACAGAGCAGGAAATTTGGTCCCTCATCAGTGTAATAGATCGAGGCAAGGTGGAGAGCTTTGCATCAAAAAAAATCTAATTTCATGCAGTTGTCTAGCAGATGAATTGTAAGCTTAATAGCTGACCTCCTTCTCCAGTGTTCTTTTTTTAAACCTTCTAGGTTTTCACTCCTGACAAATAAAAAGGGCATATTTTAATATTCCAATCACCAAACAAAGGAAGGAGAAATACGGGCGGCTGAGTTCATCAGGCTTTGAGCAGGGCTGTTAAACTGCTGCCTTTCCATCTCCCCTTGCCACCAGGGGACCAGACTTAAAGAGGGGCATGAGACCTCCTGGAAGGACAAGGGAGATAAAACCAGGGGGTGCACGTATGGACATTTGCATCTTGTGATGACTTCCAGCCTGAAGAATTCAGATGGGTGTGTTTTGACTGAAGTGTCTGTCCATCAGCTACAGCTTTAAGATAATTTGATTGCTCATAGTAGAAGCAGTTTATTTTTTCGAAGTCCATTTCCTAATATAGGCAAAACAGGCAAAACAGCAACCGGTTTTTATTTTTTCTTCATATTTTTTGTAAAGAGGGAAGAGTCAACTTTTCTACCTATGGTATCATCCATCTCAGCTTTCTTCAAGCCCATTCTCTGGTCTGACATAACGCAATAGACTGGACTGGCTCCAGAGGAGTTTGTTTAGTCCTGTATATAATTATTACCTTGTAAACAGGATACACCTTTAAGTTATAATTTAAATATGATAAACGGGCCAAACCCAAGAGTTTTATTATCCCAGGACACAGTTATTACCAACTTAACAGGAAGCACCTGCAAGTTATTGTTATAATTAGAGATGGCTGAAAAACGGGGAAATCATTTTGTGAAAAAAAAAAAAAAAAGAATTATTGGAGTTCTCATTCTGAAAGATTTGAAAGTATCCATTTGGGCTGAATTTCATGCATCCTCTGTACTGAAATCATGTTTTAGTGTTCTCATTTGCAGAAAATGGTTACACTTTTCCAGAGAAAACTAGCTTTTAGCTAAAGTACTAAAAATACCTTTAAAACCACATAAATCTAAAGTCTAACTGAAACAGCTATTAATCATTTTATTTAATGAAAAATATGATTGTGGATAATTTCTTAGTCAGTATTTTTTCTTCCCTGGGAGAAGAATATTTTCAACTGAAAATTGAAAACTTCAAGCAGTTCTGATTATTATTTTACTGGAAAGTAAAATTTCTCTTAAGCCCTTCTTTCTGCCCAAAGCTTTCTACCTGACATGGCCTGTTGGTGACAGCTAAGCTGCCAGGAGGATCACTGCCTCCTGCTCCTCACCACTGCATTTCTGGTAGGGAATCATGGTCACCTTCACTACCCAGTGCTTCACTGATGCGCTACGGACAAAGTAAACTGCATTAGGAAAGGTCAACTATTTAAATGTTACAGACACACACACACACAGGTTATTTTGTCCACTCTTAGTTACAGGGTGCTCATGTAACAAGTTTGCAAGAAGGTCTGTGTGAGTGGTGACCCTGACTATAGGGCAGCTGGAAGTGGCAGCACCTCAGGGGGCAAAGCAAAAAGGAGAGCACATCTTCAGCCTTTCTCATTGCAACCTGGCTGCTGACCTAAGCACTTGTAGTGGAACTGACTTCAACCCACAGTTCTCACTTTGTCTTCTGGGTTTTGGAGCCAGTATATGTCCTGTCATTTTCATCTCCTATCTTGAGTATGCTCATAACTGGAAGTTTTGTATGTGACAGGAATGAAAAGAGAATTCATCCTCTCCTCTCCTCTCCTCTCCTCTCCTCTCCTCTCCTCTCCTCTCCTCTCCTCTCCTCTCCTCTCCTCTCCTCTCCTCTCCTCTCCTCTCCTCTCCTCTCCTCTCCTCTCCTCTCCTCTCCTCTCCTCTCCTCTCCTCTCCTCTCCTCTCCTCTCCTCTCCTCTCCTCTCCTCTCCTCTCCTCTCCTCTCCTCTCCTCTCCTCTCCTCTCCTCTCCTCTCTCTTTCCCCAAGAGGCAGGGACTAAAGATGACTTGGGAGTTAGGACTCAAACAGCAGGGAAAGAGGTCCCAACAGTGGGAGGTGTGAACTTTACTGTAGAAGATTTTGGGATAACCACAGGGCATTGACAAAAGGTCAAGAAGTGTGCATCAGTAGTGTAGTCACTATGTCAGGGGGCTTTCCCAGTAACTCAAGCCTGATGTTCATTTTTAAGAAAATGGTTCAATTCAGAAACTTCTATAAGTTTTTTATTTTATGTTTTTTAAAGTGTTTTTGTTGTTTTACTTAATTTACTACTACTGATGTCACAAGAGCTGAAATAGAATATTTTATTTTATAATCATGATGGGTATAGAGATTTATTTTTCTCTTTTCCTAATTAAAATGTCTACTCTGTATGCTGTGTGATAGGAAGGCACAATATACATCATCTCAATGTTTTTTTTTTTTTTTTCTTTTTAAATGTTATTGCAACATTAATGTGCTATTGTCAGAAGTTTGTCAGATGTACAACCACAAATATGCATACATTTCAAATGACACTGTTAGTCTAAACATTATGGGAATGAAATGAAACATTTAATGGAAATAGTTTTCCAATTGTTGAAATAAGGTTGCATTAGATAAAGGGAGAATTACTAAAGTAATGACTACTGTAAATGCATAACAATGTTTTAATGAATGGACTGTCAATTACAATAGATTATCGTGGAGGCAAACAGTTTACTCATGATATTTTAGGGATATGCTTTTTAGTGCTGTAAAAATTGAACTTAATAACACTACGTTTAATTGAAAAATGGGAGATAGTTTGTGAGCAGTTTCATGAAAATTATTATAAAATTATGGAATATATCTGTAAGGAATAGTTTTGAAAATATACGAGTCTTGCAAGACCTTCATAGGCCCAAGTATCTTAAATATGGAATTGGGCTATAAAATCACCAGAAGGCTTAAGTGACATTTACTGTCTAGTCAGTCCTCCTAAGATAGATTAGGAAGACCGTATTTTATAAACGCATTTTGAATATAAAATATGTTACTCTAATTTAAAGCAAGATGTTTTTTGGATGAAAATACTTTTATTTTTTTTGTGACACTGAAAGAAAGATGAAGACCAGAAAGCCAAGCTGACTGGTGACCATGGTAACAAAAATGAAATTAAGTTATCAATGTCCTTTACTTCTTGACATATTTAACTTGTCACTTCCCTTTAAATTCAGATTTGCCTTCTAAATGTGCAAAGGTGAAATGTCTTATTACTCCTTCTTGTTATAATTATTGGCTTTTTGGTTTTGCTACAACTAAATGGTGAATGAGAGAAGTGACTCGAACACATGCTGCTTCTCTTTTCGCTGGTACCATCAGACTTTCCCATTGTGCATGCATAAGTAGGAGAGTATATGACTGAGTAATCAAAATGAGTCACTTTCTATCTTTAGTGAAATAACCCTCTGTTCAGCATTCCCCTTTGCCAAGTAGGAGGCAGCAATTGCAAGTAGGTAATTGCACTGCTAACACATGCCAAGGCTCAGATAAGAACCAATCTGGGTACACGCAGTGTATTAACAAATTCTCCAAGCACTGACTCTGCAGAATAAGATTCAGCATTTTCATCCAAGATAATATGCTCTAATTAACCAGTGCACGGTACTTTACACTAAATACAGGGCTTGAATACAACTTTGGGAATGGGATAATGGAGGCTTATTAGGTTAATAAAGAATCATGTGTTCCAAGGCTGACTTAAAAACACGATTAGACATCCTTTAAAATAGGCCAAAGTATTTCAGATTTAATCAGTCCCCTGGAGGTTATTGAAATTATGAAATAGGTTTGGCAATCAATAAGTGACATCACTTACACTGTTCAGAATATGAAAATGCTCTAAAGAAATACTGGGAGCTTTGGTGGCTAAAAGCCACCTTAAAATTGCCTCAGAGACTGGATGCTTTTTGTCCAGCATTTGGACAGAAAACATTTTATTGCAGAAGTTAGAACCATTCTCTAATGCTGCATAAGATTTCTGTAGCAGAAAGGAAACTATGTTATCCCATCTGACTTCATTAAAGTTGCTTGTTGCTATTCCCTGGGAAGATTTCCCCTGTAGGTCCTTGGTTTGAATTTAGAAGCCATCCAAAATGACTCCTTAGAGAAAACTTGCTCAGGTCTAAGAGACACAGATTGTATGCTGGGATTAGGTTTGCTGGTTCACACTAGTCAAGTATAGGCATTCATTCAAAAGATGTTCTTCTCAGAGCAGTGGACTTCACCTACTTGGATGAGTTAATAGCATATTACAAAATTCTTATATATCACATTGCTGTGTCGTTGAACTTTCAGTTGGAGATGCTACATAGTTGTTTAAGACAGTTTCTGTGGACCAGTTTTGATCATCTAGTCTACAGTTTTGACCATCATAAATGGTCCCTTACCTGTGAATCACCACAACAGTGGTCTCCTCACTAGCTCACCCCTGAGACCATGTGAAATCTCCCTGATACACCCTGGGGGTTCCTTCAGGTGGACACAGATGTTGGGACAGATATAACCAGGCATAGGGAGCTCATTTTAAAGCTGTGAACTAAAATTAGTAGGACTTCCTCTATAACCACAGTCTTTGAGGACTCAGTCCCTTAAAATATCATGATTTTACTTTCACTTTTTTTTTTTTTTTTTTTTTTTTGAGAGAGAGCTATTCTTCTTACACATACACCCTGAAATGTATTTGCTGTGCTTGCAGTCTGTGCCATTAACTAATTCCTTGCTTTTCATCAATTTAAACTTTTCTTATCTGAGTACATTGCAACTGATGAGCCAAACACCCTAAGGACTGATCATTAGGCAAAAATCTCACCTGAAATGAAAGGGAGTTAAACCCTAAAGGATGGGACTGTCTGTCATGAATATTGAAAAACGTTATCAGAATGTTTTGTGCCATCAGGTACGTGTAATAAGAAAAAGCAAACGTGTTTTATTCATTTTAGTGGAAATAATATTTAAAAAGAAAAATACCAGAAGGGTAGGAACATGTCTGAGGGAATAGTCTGCAAGCAAAATTTGGCTCGCATGACTAGTTTGGTACACTTAAAAGGGATTATTTCTAGGACTAGAACTGGCAGAATTTAATTTTCATTTGCAAGTCTTCTCCAATCAATATGAATTTTCTCACACTTATCAAATATTCATCCAGCTATTTTTCACTTTTTCTCCACTTCTTGTCATCTATCTTCCTCCACTTTAGCTGAAATTAAGATCTAACTTTCCTATAACTAATACTTGAAAAACTGTAACTTTCAGTACCCTTGAACAAAATGTTTTAGAACAGTTCAGCCTGACAAGGCAGAAACTGTTCTCCCGCTAAAATGCAGTTATTCAGTGAATGTCACAGTATTCCATTGCTAGCTTCTCTACAAAATGTTAAATCCACATGACAGACCTAGACTCATAGGACGTCCACACGCTTTGCACCAAACCTTAATTTCACTGTATATTGTAAAAACACAATGATTTATATAGTCAGATAAATTCCCAACCCCCCAGCTTAAGAAATATACAGAAATTAAGTGCAGGATGGACAGATGTATCACCTAAATATCAAATAAATATTATCTGTGTATGTCTTCCTATCCTAATATAGGATATAGGTCTGAACAAAGCTGTCCTTAGTCAGGACAGGTAAATAGGAAAAATGTCTCCTAAATTATGTGCAATTTCTGGAATTACATTGGTAATTTGAAAACCAATAAGAGTTATGTTTAATCGTGCAGTGCCATCCTGCACTATATCATCTGTATAAAATAATTAATATAACGAAACCCATAGTTATATTTTGTTTCCCTCAAATTACATTAGAATACAATGAGATAAGCATACAAATCTTGCTTTCATGTTCTGGAAATCCATTTCCTGCCTCAATTTGTCTGTATGCTAGGAAACAGTAATTTAGATATGTTTAGAAGGCCATCTGTCAGACACTTTGTTCATATAACAAACATTCGTATAATATTTGCCTGGGTGTATATTTGTATATTTTTATAATATTTGTATAATATTTGGTGGGGTGATTCTACTTGGCTTTTGCTGTTTTTCAAGGCATCGTAACAACTGTCATCAGAAAACATGGAGAAATGGGGCTGAGAGAAGGCACTGACCTCGCTCTCCTTTTTATGAAACAAATGAAGTTCACATATAAATTGTGAGTAGTGATAGTGAAGGCAGTGAAAATTGTTTACTTTCTTCCATTAACATAATCAGTTGTGTCAAGAAAGAATGCTTCTTCATTGGTCTCTGTGAGTTCCCTCCTTATGTCCCTGCCTTTTGCAGAGGATGCCTATGAGGGACTAATCCCTCCATGTCCAGGCTAGCATAGTGCGGCTGGTCCTGCCTAGCCAGGCCTGGAGAGGCAGGTGGCTAATCCTGGGTCTGACCTCCACAAACTCATGTCAGCCCTGAGCCACAACTACTCACGTTTACTGGTAGTTATGTTCAAGGCACCCAAAAGACACTGGAAGACAGTTCTAGCTCCAAAAGGTTCACCTACCACTGATTTACATTCATCACAGAAAGGTGAAAGGAAGAATTTATCTTCTTCAGTGAATTAAAGAAAATTTGGCCCCCAGTTCTCTAACAGTTGGGTACATGTAACTCAGCACATTTCTCTTCTGGGACATTGATCAGACCTTTTCCCTTCGAGAAGACCAAGCACATTATCAAGACAGGAGAAGCTAGGTAAACAGATGAAAATGAAATTGTGGGTACTGCAGTGAAAATGTCATTATTTATGCGCTATGTGACCAGGATGTGGCTGGCTACTGTGCAGGATAACTTGCTTTGACTTGCTTGTGTAATGTAACTCTTGCTGTCTTACAGCCAGAGAGCTCTGCAAGGACAAGTGATTGTCCCAGTGCCAGAAGTGGGACTGCTGGAGAGAGCAGAGATGTAATAAGCAGGGATGGCCTTAGCCAGAAAAGAAGGAAGGCCTTCACAGCTGTGGGAAAGGCTGGTGTCAGTGACCCAGGCGCAAAGCCACCTCCCTGTCCTCGGAGCCCCAGGGCACTTGCAGGTCCTGCCTTGCACCCTTGGCCCCTCCTGCTCAACACAGCAGGTTGTCCTGATGTCAGGGACAGGGCCCTGGGAGAGGTCCCTGTGCAAATAACACCAGTGGCATGTGTCTACCACCTTCCTTGTAGGACAGTGAAGAGCTTGGACAGCTCAAAGAGTCCAATGGGAGCTCAGAGAGTGAGTGGAAGGAGAAATGCACTCAAACTTCATCAAGACTTTTCAATAGTCATGATTCTACCCTTTTCTTGTCTGTAATTCTTCATCCTGACACTTTTCAGCCGCATCCAAGTCAAACATCCCTAAGATTTGAGATGGCTGCATTCAGCAAAGCCACATGCAGCAACTTCTTAAAGATGCAGCAAGACTTTTGGCCCTTCTCTATTGTGTGGCTGTGCTTGGGGCCCCCTTTGTTTTTGTAACGTTTCATCTGTGGACATCTGGAGCTGTGCAGTGTGCCACCGGGAAACGAATACATTTACAGCACGTGTAAGAATAAATATTTACCAGAATTCATCTGTAAAAACAGAAAAGGAAAACTATTTAAAAACAACAACAACAATAAATAAACCAGTCATGAAATAATAGAGTGGTTAATCCTATTGGCTGGACCAGTCTATTTTTGCGCTAGGAATAACAAACAGATTTGCAATGAATTGTACTTCTTATTTTCTGTACATTAGCATTGAGAGCCCCTGTTCAGGGATCAGTCTCTCATTGAGATTGCTTGGCTTTATAGTGAAAACTGAAGCATAATTTTTCTAGCATATAATGTCAATGTTCACTAAAAAAAACAAGTGCTTACACTTCCCTTTCACCGAAGAGAATTTAAAAGCTTTCAGTGACTTACATGGGGTTTGTATCAGGCCAAATTGCAACTGTTTATGCTCAAATGCAACATTGCTGCTGCAAGCAGTGGCAGGCTTTAGATTTGTATTGGGATCTGGTATAAATTTTAGTGTTTTTTTTTTTCTTTCTTTTTTTTTTTTTTCTTTCTTTTTTTTTTTTTTTTTTTCAGAACTGCTATTTTCTTTAAGTGTTACAATGACCTTTACTAGGCTCTAAGCTGATACTGTATAGGTTTGCTGCTTGTGCCTCTGCCTAGGAATAGACAGCATCAATAACTGCTTGTATTTGGGTTCTGCCAGGCCCATGAAGAATGAAGGAACAATTGCTCCCTAGTTAGACCTCTTTCTTCTGAATCTTCTCTGTAGAGAGCAAGGGTTCAAGGATGTGGACTTCTCCCAGGAGGGAGGTGAAGGAGCCAAGTGTTCAAGTCAGCATAGTCAGCATGCAAACCTCAGAAGGACCTGCAGAGATAGAAATGTCAGGAGGATGGAAGAGGAAAGAAGCATATGGCTTTAGAGAAGGATCATGCTAGAGCTGGAAGAATACTATTGCAAGACTCAAAGTGAGACAATGTAAATCACATAAATCTGAAATGACTCCACATTCTGAAAAGATGCTGGTATAATACACAAGGAATGCTAAAAACAATGAGGAAAGAGCAGCAGAGTGACTAACAAGTGTGTCTTAATTTACCCGGATATATACAGCCTTTATGCTGTTTTTAAGAAAAGAATGATGCATCACAGGCCTTTTACGGAGTTTGTTTCAAAGTCTCGTCTAACATGAGGGAAATTTTAAAGATGGTCCTTATAAAGATGGAGAATATGCCACAAGAAAAGTAGGACTGCAGCAGAGAAGATCAAAGGACCACCTAGCACATCTGTTTCCAGCAGCAGTCAGCAGCAGTTGTTTAGGGGAGAGTAGAAAACTGAGGATGTGCAGCATTATTCATTTCCCTTGTTTGGCCTCCCATTTTGGGATATCAGTTTCTCAGTGACTTCCTGAGCTGGAGGTTCAATATGGTCAGTCAGGTCCTACTGATACAGCTTCCCAGCATGAGTTTGTCCAGTGTCTTTTGAATCTATTTGTATGTCACTTTCCTCACTGTCCTATGTCAATAAGCTCCACAAAATTAGCATATGATGCCTAATAAAACATAGCTTTTTTTCCCCACCAAGCTGCTAATGACATTTTTAGTGCCTCATCACCTGTGATGTAAAACTTAGTGACTAGTGGTTATATGCTCTCTGTTTCTATTTATGAATTTAGAAACCTCTCCCATGTCTCCTGTCACTCATGTCTTTACCAGATGAAGGGCTCCTGGTCTATGCCACTCATGTGGTGGAAAAGCACACACTTTTGCTCATCCTTGTTGGCCCTCTCTGGCCCTTCTCTAGTTTTTATGTCTCCTGAAATGGATGAGGATCATATTGTAGTCAAGATTTCAAAAAGAGTTTTAAAGCTATTGGTGAATCTGGGGATGCTGGCAGTGGTCTGATGGCTAAGATGGCAGAACCTAATGGCTTAGGTCTTACAGCTGCCTGAATAGTATGCCTAGAAATTTGAAGATAGTGCTTGGCATCTTCCTGGGTTGCAAAAAAAATTGAGGGGAAGGGAACAATTTTCTCAGAGAATCTAGATCTCCTTGATCTAAGTCACAGAATCACAGAATCACAGAAACACAGAGATGCAGAATCACAGAATCAACCTCTAGAATTTGTCTGACCCAACCCCCCTGCTCAAGCAGATTGCCCAGGACCACACCTTTTGAAGATCTCCAAGGAGGGAGACCCCACAACCTCTCTGAGAAACCTATGCCAGTGCTCAGTCTCCCACACAGTAAGTTTGGAAAAGTCCAAATAATACAAAATGAAGTCATGCCCAAACAAGCATAAAACACAAGGATTTGTCTCCCTGGAGAACCCACATAGAGCAGAGTAAGGATGAAAGACGTGTCCTTCTCAGATCTGTATGTGTGATCCTGGAACAAATATCCTGTTTTAGGTGGTGTTAGAGGTCTCAGCTCCCATTCTTTATTCCTCTAAATATGTACCTCAACACAGGTGCTAAAAACAGAGCAATGACATATTCTACATCTCGTGACTTTTCTTTTTATTATCATTTTCCATTTTATCTGGAGCTGTGAAGTATAGGTAATTTTGCTCAAAACACCTGTAAGATAAGAAGTAGATCATCTTGATATATTTCACCTATGATAAATTTATTTCTCCCTAAACCCAAATTATGTTGTCAGGGGATGAACAGGTGTAATTAGGGCCTTTTGAGCCCAAAGATATTGTTGATTTCTTCAAAAAAATTAAGTGTTCATTTGTGATGGAGATAAAAATGACACAAGAAAAATCATAGCACACATTTGAGAATCTTCGGGTGATTATAGAAAGACATATAGGGCATAAATTCTTAATAAAATAAGATGATAATAATTTTCAAATGAGGTATTTAGAAAGAATCCATGAATCCACTGGCTAATAAATGCATATTTATTTAATCGTGTTATGTTTTTACTGTTTTTACTTAGCAACTGATTTAAGAAGGCAGAGAACTCACATAATGAGAAGACCACTTGTTCTCCGCCCTTTTATAGTTCATCCAGTGCTCCAACCTGCTTTTCATTCAACCTTCTAAATTCTAATCTAAACCACTGGCCGGATGCAGTGTGGAAAAAATGTTGAAATAAACAGGCTTCTATATACATATTCTGCTTTGCTCATGATAAAACTGACCAAGAAGATGCCTCTTTCTGGAAATCAAATAATTTTCTCAGAAATAAAGATTAAAACAAAATAAAAATGAATCCAATGTTACATTAGTGGTCAAAGAACAGAGGAGGGATGTCATCTGAATTTTGTTCAAAGGTTTGGTAAGTTGTGGAAGAACTGTGCAAGAGCAAAACACAGAAACCTGACAGTATCCATCTGATAGTGGCAAGAAGAACACAGGACACAGAGCAAATAAACAAAAGCTTAAGTATTCTACTGACTATTCTATTTTCCTGCCACAGTGACATATTAATCTGTCTTGCTGTCCCTTTCCTCCTACCTCCTAATGTTAGCCATGTCTTAGTGAATTTATCTGTCCTCAGCGGCTATAATGTCATATAATACTTTCTCTGTTTTGATCAGTTTTCACTTCATGTTTTAATTTTGCAAACATCTGCTCTGATGAAGGACACAACCATATTGCAAGTTGGTGAGTAGCAGACTTGGTATCTGTGGCATTTATTTCAATGTAAGTGAACTACCTGAGTCACATCCACATGGGGAGATGAGTTCTCAGGTTCTTTTTTTGAACCATTTATTTTAGTTTTACATAAAAACAAAGGGAGAATTAGAAGCACTGGAAACAAAGCTACATTTATTGGTACCCAGAATTTTGTCAGCATTATACACATCTTAGTCAGTTGCTACTCACTATTCAGACCAATAGAAAGCACTGAGCAAAAGGCTTATTACTTACTAAAACTTATCTGAAACAGAAAGTCCTGGTCATGTGCAAATAATCCAAGGCAAATTCTATTGTCATCATATGTATAATATCCAAGTTAAGTCAGTGGATGTACAAACAAAGTATAATAAAAAAATTATGATTTAAAGGCTGTTGCTGGTGTCTTGACAATGTGCTAAATGTGATCCTTTATCCTGGTGCAACAATGTAACCTTACTGACTTCAGCAGCAGTTGTGTGAAAGATATTACAGGACTGAGACAATGAAGTTAATGAAACAGAACAGTATACACCAAAATTAAGTTTATGCAAGTATGTGTTAGTACTGATCACCTAGAAATAGAAAGAGACAAAAAGACAAAAAAAAAAAGTAGAACACTAAGTCCATGTAAATAATTTTTAAGGGGACATTTTTCCTTAATGAAATGTTGTACTGAATGGCTTCTTGCTGTTTCATTAAGTCCTAACTGTGGCCTGTTGTGTCACGGTGACAGCCAGAAGTGACACTGTTGAAGTCAACACAATAATCTGTATATAAGTGATTCCTTATACATGAGTGAAGCAAAGACAGTGTATTTATTTCTGAGCAAAAGCAGTGGTCCTATGACACTGTTCTTTTATAGTTGGTATAATTTACTGGCATAGCAAATGCAGGATATATGTTTTGTGATTTAATTTTCCAACTTCTGATGCACTGTTTCTTACCTAGAAAGCAAATGCACATTTTTGGCATTGAGACTAGCTTTGCTGTTTGGGATTGCAGTAAACTAAGCAGAAATATAAAGATATTATGTGTCTAAACATGAGAAATATAAGTGGCAATATACATAAAGAAGCAAGTAAGGCAATATTTTAAATACAAATGTATTTAGCACTGAGGATTTGTTAAGAGAGAAAACAAAAGATCTAACTCAAATGCAAATTCCTTTAGAATTTGCCTGTTTCAGGACCAAGCTCTTGAGACCTCTCAAACAAAATTAAACAAAACAAAGCAAAATCAAAAAACAAATGAACAAATAAAAACCCCAAACATCTCTATGCAAAGAAAACACAATGAAAATCAGTCTTGGACCCATATTAAATAACAACTATGCCTAGAGGTAAAAGTCTAAGGAGAAATTAGAAAGGTCATCACTCCCAGGGCTTTACTTCCATGCAGTCCCACGCTTTTAACTTTACTTTAAATAAAGCTTAAATCCCTCTCAGATGATTTCTGCTAAGGAAAAGTAAGAGTTAAAAGAGAATGAGAAAGTATAAATAAGATGAATGTCATAGACCAGTAAATAACAACAAGTTATGGTCTAAAGGAATGGCTGAGGATTTCAAGGAGACATGGACTCATGCAGGATGTGAGTAACTCCCATAGACTTCCCACTATCTATAAATGGGATCCCATTGACGTTATTGGTATCCTGTGGCAAGAAAGTAGGACCCATATTTTTAGATTTGTGTACGCTAGCTATTTTCTGGAGTTGTTACCACACTCATGTATTTTTAGTGGTTCACTATATTAAGTAGAGGAGCCTTTGCGTTATGTTGTGTCATCCACAGTGTGCGAACTTCCTGTAGCTAATCCGTCCCTTTGATCCTACCAGCCACAATAGCAGCAGAGCTGACTCATCAGCCATGGGTATTTCTTCCATAATAGGAGCTCCCCAGGTAGGTGGAAATGTACCAAACAGAGGAAGGTACCATATCCATGCTGAGCCCTATGCTAACTTGAAGTCCACTGCAGAGAGGAAGAATCTGAACAATATCAGAGTTAGCTGCAGATATTTTTTGGGTTTGCTTTCTAGTATTCTGTAGCAATGTTATATCACCATATCCTAATCATACTTTGTGTACTTTGAAACTGTATGAATATCTAAATATATTTATGATAAATTTCTCGCTGTGTACAGTTATCTGTGCTTATTGTACGGATGTTGGTGTTTATTATGTAGCCTACAAGGCCTGATGCACATTCAGAACTCATATTGAAGGTATGTTTACTAGTAAGTTGATATGCAGAGGTCATTTCTACCTTTCTACCTTTTTTTTTTTTTTTTGGGGGGGGGGGGTGTACATTTCACTGAAAATTTATGTTAGTGAAAGAAGAGCAGAAGAGCAGATCTTTATATTTGGAGCAGAAACTGGTTACATCTGAAGCAATGCAACACACTGAACTATAGCACAGATGAGAGGGCAGTGAGTTACCCTGGTTCAAAGTATGTTTAAGATAACATTTTTTTTGGCTTGCAACAGCCATACTGTGGAAGCTCACAAACTAAGAAAGGCTGGGCCTCACTAATACTAGGATGGGAGACCTCCAGATAGCATTATGATTTATTTCAGGAAGTGACATTAACGACATTGTAGCTGGCACTGGTAATTGGTGCTATATCAGTGTTTAGTATGTTCTTAGGGATAAAGTCTTGGGAGAGATAAAAAAGGCTGAATTTTCAACTACTTCACACACTCTTCACTTCACCATATAGATGTCCATTTTCATAATTCATGTTTTTCAGAAAGGTATGAGAAAGTAAAATCAGATCCAGGAGATAAGAGGGAATCCTGCCCATGTTTTAGCACTAAGAATGCACTGTTGCTAGCTGTAAGTATAGAGGAGGTCGACCTCTTAGCTTTCTTGGCCAAGACTCAACTTGGGTTCTTTCTGCACAGGGTTGGAGTCAATCTAAAAACTCACTGCTGCAGTGACAAGGATGGACCTGATCTCCTGCACCACTTCCAAGCACATACTCCTTACTCAGGCTGACTCAATGAAGTAACCCAGCTGATGATACAGCTACGTGATTTATTGGTGCAAATAAATCCCCCAGCACAAATCATGTGGTGGGGAGATATGGCAGGGAGCAAGGCAAAGATCAGAGACAGTTTCAGGCAACTGTTAAAGTAGTACCTTACAGTCCCATGGCAGTTTAGTTTTGAGAAGACATTCTGCTCTTCCTGTCCCAAGATTTTCTGTGAGAGGTTATTTAAACCAGCTGTCACATCCCCTCGAAGGATGGCTGTGTTTTAGTAGCATCTGAGAGAATGAGTGACAGGGCTTCTTGTATCTTCCCTGCAAAGGGTGTTGGCCTTCCACAAAAATGAAAGCCTTAGAGTTTTCAACTGCTTTTGTCTCCACAGAGACCAAATCCACTGAGAGTGAAGAGCTCTCTTAATACTTCCTGCAGTCTCTCTGAAGGCACTTCAGAGAGCATGTGAGGCCGCAGTTAATGTCCAAGCATTTTTGTTGCCACTTCATCTTCTCAAGCCATATCAGGCTTCCCAAATGCAGCATGATGCACAGGAGATGTCTGCTGAGAAGCTTTTCCTTCCTTTAGGTTCATTTCTAGGGGATAGTTTGAAATGCCCTGACCTAACACTTGTCCTCATAGTACGTGTGTATTTGTGCATACATTTATGTATATACACATATATATATTCATGTACAAAATCTTCTGACAAAAAAATAAAGGTGGACAAGATGTTAATTCCAGAAGCAATTCTATCATTATATGAAATTTAAAACTTATTGGCTTATTCACAATATTTTATTATTATTATTGTTCTATTTTGATAGATAGCAATTTCAACAAAAGGGAGGGAGACCCTCCAGAGCTCTGCACCAGCTGATTGATGGGAATAGAAATATCTGTCCTTTCGAAATGTAATCTCCAGAACAGTCTTCCCTCATGCTGCTCCTTCAGGCAGCAATATGTTGGAAAGCATTTCACAGCTTCAGCTGTTTTTTCTATGCACAGGAGAGATTCCTGATCTCAGCTGTGTAAATGTTTTAACTGAGATTCATGCTCGACTATTCAGGTCATTGCTTTCTCTTCAGGCCCACACAGGCCAAAATGCATCTATATAAGCATGAAGTGTCCAACACCAACACAGCATTTTTCACTTGAACACAGACATGGCACGTGGCTTACTCAAAGTACAAGGTAAAAAGCCAAGCGGTGGATTTGCACATTTGCCTGATATGAACTTAGTGCTATCTATTAAAAAGATGCAACAATCCTCTTGTGCACCTTTGCAAATCTGATTTGGCAGAAACCCCTTTCAAAAAAGGAACCCAACGAATCCAAACTCTCAGTTCAATCTTAATACAGGACTAAACTAATGTAAGAAGCCTTTTAAAAATATTTAATTTATGCTCACAGTTACAATGCATTTGTGTCTGAATTCAAGTAACCAGTAGTTCCTTTACTGTGTTGGATGGAATAGCATAGTCACTCTCCCTCCACTGTTCTGAATTTTTCCTGTGCAAGGGGTTTAGTCACACATGGAAACTCAAAAGCAGTTACATGACTAAAGCAGTTTTGGTTATAGATGGGCTTAGGTAGCTCTAGAGAAAGGATTAATCAATGCACAAATTTGCAGGGATTGTGTTCCCGTATACACGCATTCTGCCTGCAACCTTTGCAGTGTCAAATGAAGATAACAAATCCCTGTGGTACCAAGACTCTCCTTTTGAGACACTTTCCTAGAGTTTTCCTTTCTCTAAAATTCAGTGTAACCATAAGTAGGAACTTTAGTACTATTTTTTCTGAATTTGAAAAGGAGGTCCTGAGATTTTTTGTGGTCAAGACTTGAGGCTCTTCTGAACTCAGACTCTAGGCATTTTGCTGTATGTGTTCACTGTGGGATGAAAAAGGCCATGTTTTCAGAATCCAGGAGCTGTTTTGGGTATTTCAATAGCTTATTTACTGCCACAAATCCTCTTGTTGCTTGAGACTATAAGGCTGATTGCTGGGCACCCTGAGGAGGGCTCCCAAACACGTTTATGTGAAGCTACTGCTTGCAGCTGGCTTATCTCAGAGATTTCCCACAGCTCTGGGCTCACAGACATTTGCCTCCTGGAATACACATAGGTGATTGCAGCACTATAGCCATATCCTTGCCACAAGTCTCGTCAGAACAAATGTCACCCAGCATGTGACAATGAAGACACAAGGCTTTTATTACTGTCTGAGAGTCTTTGAGAAATAAAACTAGGTAACTCTGGCCTTGGTATATATGCATTTACTATTTTAGGCCTAAAGCTACCTGTATGCAATAAAAATAACATATGTCTTCTGCAGTTGCTCTTGCAAAACAGGAGAGCTTCCATCCTTCCTTATCAAGTTATCTTGCCTACTGCTAAGGAATACGCTACCCATTAAGCTATTTGATAAGCTTCATATTTTTTTCTCCAGATTTTTAATTCTATATCCATGCCTTATCTTTTAACTGCTTTCAAACAGCATTTATATACAAAAATCTGAGTATGGCAATAGGTTTAGGACAATGAACTCACCACTTTTGGTAAATCACTTTCAACTCAAAAAAAAAAAAAAAAAAAAGAAAAGGTATTTCACCACTTCTGTTCAGCTCAAAGTTGCTCTGGCCTCTTCAAACTTTCTACAGGAGGTAGAATAGCATTTATTTGTGCTGAAAAATGCTTAACCAACCTCTTATTCAAGGACATGGTCACTTACTGTGTACCTTATCAGCTACAGGGAAAACTAAGCAGTTGTTACATGCAGATATGCCTCTACTTCAGGTGTCAATAAAGGCAGGTGATCGACTTAGTAGACTAATTTAAAAACTAGTTCACAGAAGTAAAAATAAATAAATAAATAAAAAATCCATTGGTTTCTTTCCTCTCTATAAAATTAATTCATTTTTTATGTGACATTTTAGGACAACTGTCATACCGTCTCAATCTCTAGTTCAAAATTGCCCCCAAATCCTTAGTTCACACTTGTAACAAGATATATGACCTTAATGCTGGGATGGTTTCAAAATCATATACCAGTGCAGATTACCAGACTTTGAATGAAATATATGTTATATTTCAACTCAAGTTTGAGATATAGGAGGGGAAACCTGCTTTGGTGAAACATGGTTAATTATAGGGACACATATTTTACTTCGCTCAAATTCTTTCAATTCCATTTAGTTCCATTTGATTCCTTAGTTTTAAGTCTCACGATGCTTGCTATTTTTGTTCCAGAAAGATGTGGTACTAGGACACTACAGAGTAGCCACAAGATAGGTTAGAGAAATAGTTAAGCTCCTTTCACTGTTGTGGCTAGTTTGAGGGAAAACAATAAAGCCACCCAATGATGCATAAAGCAGAGCCCAGTTCAAATGAAAAGGTCATTTTCATAGGTCAGTTCTCCTCTGTGAAGACATGAATATGCACGCTGCCTGTGCATTCATAACTAGTTACAGAAGGACTAGAAGAAGTGAAAAAAAAGCAAGTGATGGAACCAGCTGCTTGTTGATGTATTTGTCTGGCACTAGGACTGGTTAGGGGCTTGCCTTAAAATAAGCCACACTCCTTAGTATGGGACCTGGAGTCAGGGAAACACCTCCAGATACTGCAATTGGATCCTGGAACACTGTTTCAACCTGTCAGTCAACTGTTTTCCTTTGTGTTCCTGCTATGCTTTCTTGCCTTTTGTCTTTCTTTTCTTTTGGCTTTAGCTGGGTTCATCACTATTTTTTCCCCTAGAGGTGTATTTCCTGGAGGCTTAATCTATTTCTGTTTCCCCCAGATGCTTCGCTTTACACATACAAGATATTTAAACTCTACGGTTATTTCTATCTGAATATAAAACTTCATAGGGGATTTTTTGGAGCAGGGAATAAACTTATTTTTTTTCTTTTTTTTTTCTTTTTTTTTTTTTCAGTTTTCATCCACATCCATTAGTTTCTTGTCAGTTCATGTAATTCCATCTCTTAATAGCAAGCCACGTTATTAGTGTTTTCCTTACAGTAGCAACCAATGATCCGTAAATACTGCGCTAACCACTAAGGAAACAGTCACTTGTCCTAAATGTTTTACAGAGTCAAGATTAGTGAAGGGTCAAAGGAAACATGAATACCATTATTATCAATAGGAAATGAAAAATGAAAAGTTATTCACAGTTTTTCCCAAGTTCAGATGGGAAGCCTGTGTCACAACACTTAATGCCAGACCTGTATTTCAGTCATTAAAACTATCCTTATCTTAGTGGTTCTTTAAATTTTGTGTATTCTCCAGCACAGGCCATTACTGAATACTTATGCTGGATACTGGATATTCCACATACTCTAATTATCTGGATGCTTCCAATCTGAACAATATAATTAAAGCAACTTTGTTTGTAGCTGTGTGAGAAGAAGATGCAGATTAATTCAGAGAGACATATTATAATTTTAGAGGTATGTTTTTGGTAACTTATTTGATAAGCCTCCTAGGGAAGCATATAATGACGTGTTAATCTCAGGAGACATGATCTGAATCTGAGATAGAAAATACAACTGCACAATTTTACATAGAAGAATATCCTAGGTCCATTTATAAATACATCCTTATTTTGACAGCATCCAGGAAGAGACAACTGAAGAGCATTTGCTTTCACTATTTTATTTTCCAGCAAACTGTGGCTAAAGGTTGTATCCATATTGTCAAAGCACTTGATACACCTTGCTTGTGTCAGTTTGTCTTCATTACCATTTTGAAATTGTTTATGTTTATCTAAAGCATCTTGCAGTGGTGAATTCAATGTTAGTCAAAAACATGGTATTTCCTTCGATTAAGTTGATAACTGCTGTTTTCATTTGCTGTCCTGTACAAGTAGAAGGAAAGAATGGCCACTGCTCCTTCTTCTGTATGTTATGCTTGATCTGATGGGACCTACCCAATGCTTCTTTTCCAGTGCACTCAACCTCTTGTTGTACAGAAACCTCCTATGCTTTTGACCGTTCTCCATGTGTACTTTATTTTTAGCTCTACTGTATTCTTTCTAAAATAGGTTGATATATGTATACAACTTGATATACTGTATACAAGGTTGATATACTGTATACAAGATCCACAGTGGGAAGGCCACCAGGGATATATGCTGTAGTACAATACAACATACCTTTTTTCACTGTTGGGCTCAGCTGGCTTTTGTAGAGAACTATAGAAAAGGACTCCAAGGACTTCTTCATGAGTGCCAATTGCTCATGGAGGGCCTTCGCAGTACAGAAATTCTTAATTTCTTTCTTCTCTTCTGTATTATTTTGCATTTACTGACACCAAACTCAGTTGACAACTTTATTACCCTGTCAGATGAAGCTCTTTCTTCAGAGCCATTATAGTTCTGGGTATTCTGAATAATTTGGTAGCAACAGGAAACTCCCATAAAATGCTAAATGATCCAAAATTGATGTCTTTTATTGCCACTGTTCACAAGACAAAACAAGTCTCATTAACACTTTGATCTTCTATGTTTATAATTTTAAGAGTATATTTGACTAATACATATCTGTGTGTGATGCAGAGAAGGAACGGAAACACAGAAAAGAGACAAACTGATAGAAAAAAATGTCTGTGCTATGGAAAATGCCTGTTTGTACCTGAGCTGCCTGTTGCAGCTCAAATCTGCCTGAAATGAAAACAAAATCATAAAAGAGCCAATGGTGCAAGTCAATTACATCAGTTATAGTGTACTCTAAGGATCTCTTTCTCCCATGGACGTTCAGAGGAACCTGACGTCTCTGCGGCCCAAGGGCACTGCTTTGGTCCATGCATACAGAACTGTTGTCCCAAACTGGAGTTACTGAGGATTTATCACTTCCAACACAATAATCCCCCTTAATTTGTAAGCCTAGTTGCTGGACTTTTTACATGTATTATCCGTTGTGTCAGAAGATAAACCTTTAACTATATGACTATGGCAATCCTTCAGTGATTCCATTCAGAAAATATGTAAGAGAAGCTGGGTATTGTGTTTGCCTCTGATTCCTTTATGTTGTTAAAATACATGAGATTTATTATTGGCTGTTGAACTAACTCTCCCTCCTTATCTTCCTGACAACTACTTGTAATATCTGTCAATGCTTATTTAAGAGTGCACCAAGATACAGAGAACACTAGGAAAATTACTCTGAGCTATGTACTTGGTTGTCAGAATGCACTTGTCTTGGCTTCTTGGCTTTGAAAAAACATGTTAATTGGGAATAAGGTAAAACCATGTGAGTTTTTTTTTTTTTTTTTTTTATAGTTTAGAAAGTATATGTTGGCAAAGGATTGTTTCTAGTGAATGCTATTTCTTCCTTAAATAACATCAGGGGAAAACCCCATCATAATTCATTTTAACTGCTGTAAGACAATAAGCTACTCTACCCAAATAATATATGGCATCTTTCTCATTTCAATCTGCAGTATATCTCTCTGACAGACTTCAGAAAAGTCCTCATAGTCACAGGGACAACACTGACAGATATAGAGCTCAGGAAAGTCAAATGAAAATTTTCCAATTGTTTCAATGGTGACAGATCTTGTACAAAGAAGGAAAAGACGACAGAATTTCAACTTGTGAGGATAGATGGTTCTCCTACTGCTACAGAGAGCCTAATGTGTCTCCTGACAACTGCAGAAATATCTGTATTTCCTCTTTTTTTTTTTTTTTAAATACTTGTATAGTCTGGGGATAATTGTTTCAATGCCTAATTAGTGTTGAAAAAACAAAGGAAAGGCAATATGCCTCACTTCAAAACCTAAGTAAAATTCAATGCACAACTGTTTTTTTTTTTTTTCCTTTTTAAATTTCTAAAAGCAATTAAAATCAAAAATACAAGCAATCAATTACAGTTGAGCATGTCAAAAGCCACAGTCCTGCATTCATTTATGTGACAAGGTGTGATATTGTCTACTGTAATAAGTGCAGTAATAAATGCAGCTGACAGAGGTGAAGCATATTTTATACGGAAATATTTGCACAACCTGGGTGTTAATACACGTTTTCACAGATTATGGCATTTTTTTCTACCTATCTAGGACTTGATCAAAATCCCACTGAAGTTGAAGGAAAGGCTCCACATGGCTGTATAAGTCAAATCAAGCATCACCATCCTCAAGTGTTCAGTGCAGCACCAAGTATTTGTTTTTTGGGTTGTCCTGTTTGAAGCTGTCTAACAGGACAAATGTGTGTTTGATGGTGCTTAGGCAGGGCCATCCAGGGCCTGTAATCCAGTCCAAATATTTGCGTGCTAATGCTGGATGTTAACCATCAGTGATGCAGAGAGCAATGCTCACCTACCTATGAACATGTTGGTGCTGGGAAAAGAAGAAAAGGGGGTGAGGGGGAGGGTCCTGGTGTGAGGAGAAAGAAGGGGAGTGCAAACCACCCAGCATTACCGAGTCACTATGTGGCCCTCACATTGAGAGGCAAAAGGGAAGAGAATGTCCAT
The DNA here is from genome assembly GCF_964035555.1 of Netta rufina. NCBI lineage: Eukaryota > Metazoa > Chordata > Aves > Anseriformes > Anatidae > Netta > Netta rufina. The sequence goes on from NC_140123.1 coordinate 136,849,411, forward strand.
CATGGCTGCATCCAACTTTGATTCAAGTTTGCAAGGTAAATTCAAAGGCAATTTGGATCTCTCTCCCAATATGAAGCAATCTGCAGTACACATTTGCCTTTACATTGCTCTTCAAAGACTGGGATTTTCCCCTTTTCAGACTGACACATATGTACAGCTCTAGACAACCTTCTCTTTTTACAGACAAAACCCACATAAGAAAAAAAAAAAAAACAAAAACACACCACAATTCCCAACATTATGCTGAAAACTCATGCTGAAAAGAAGAAGCAAAACTGCTAATAATTATGTTTGCTCAGTAGGTATAAAATAATTCCTTCTCCTCCCCTTCTCCCCAACACCATGAAGAAATAAAAAGAAGCAAAAACACCACAGTGTAGTTTAGATGAAAATATTACTAGATTACTGGATTAAATATCTTGGATATTAAATTACTTCACTTGCCAATTTCTTTAATTGACTGTAAGGGAGATTTGTTTAGTACATACTTGGCCAGAACAGACTTCTGCTCAGACTTGTAATCTGGGTGGCTGTGAAAACACTGTGTATACTTAAAAAGTATATACACATAAATAAAGGTATAATCATATTACAAAATCCATGACTAAAAGTTTCAGGCCTTTGTGACTGACTAGCACCACGGGCAATATGAGGCACCAGAAGTGTCCCCATTATTACCTGAAATGCTAAAAATCTGAAATTATTATAGTTATAACCACATTACATCTAGCAGGTTTTGAACATTTATGAACAGATAGGATTGCTGGTGGAGTCCTCTTATGAAACTTGGCATTACAATGTAGTATGGCTAAGAGCAGCAAAACCATCTGTGAGCAACCATGTCATTGAATTCCTAAGTGGAATAACAGCTTTTTCATCTCTGGAGAACAAGCTTGGGCTTAAGACATATGGGAGGCACTGGGATCATTTGACACATTCATGCAGGGCTGTACTTCCCTTTCCAGTATTCTCAGGGATCTGAGCTCTACGACACCTCTGTAACAACTTATGGATTAGAATTCAGAGGAAAGGTCTATTTTGCTGTAACTACTCTGAAATGTGCTGTCGTTGTACCCATAATAACTACCTGGTATTCCTCCTAATAGCGTTAAAGTTCCCATAATATATTTCACAGCTATAAAGTGAGATATGTGTTTATTTTGTGAAATGACCGACAATTTAAATAATTTTACAAAATTGCCCAAGTGTAGAAATAAATGACTGTATAGTTCTCTAGAAGTATATATGTAGAAAAATTAAGCCAAACTTTTAAAAATAAATGAAACGGTAATTTTACAAAATGACTGGCTGAAACAATCATTTTGCAAATAAATGGAAAGTTTAGTCATTTTGTAAATGACTCGTTTTGCAATATGAATAGAGAATATTTTATGTTTATAACTGAATTTAATACCCAAGAAAATGAGGGATTTACAAGCAATCACAGCTCCTTGGATTCACTTCCCAGCTCTCTCCAACATCTCAGAGACAGCTCTAGTAATCCATCTGTTTCTTGACCTAAGCTGTCCCTGTAAGGTTAACTTTAGGCTTCCTGGTAATATGATTTCATGTTCACTAAACAGAAGTCTGCAACTCTGTTTCATTTCTGCTCCAAATAAAGGTAAGACCAGATGTCTTAGAGCTGAGAGAGTGATATGGCTCCCTGGCTGTCTCTGCTAATCTGATGTAAATGTATCCGGAGTAAAAAAAAATAGCAGAATATCCAAATGCTAAGAATTCTACAACTAAATATGCAAACAATTACCAGGCTTCTGTGTATGTCTGAGCGTAAGAGCTGGTGGGTACGCATGTGCATGCCCACAGCAAATCCACACCCACATGGACTGCTATTAATCACTATGTTTGGGGATGTTTATTCCTGGCTCATGAGGATGCACTGAAAGAACAAATATTTGGTTTTGGATTGGGCCTAAGAGCGCCAAATGACAATTTTTTTAGAAAGAATGTTTCTCGAGGGAGGAGACCCTTGAAAACTACAATGAGTCTTCTATACTCTTGTTATGGTGTTAAACAATCTGATCAGTAGAGACTACTGAAGATGTCTGCCAAGCTGTAAATTGTGTGGGACAGACACCATCTTTTCTTAAACATGAACAAAACATGCAGAACCCAGTTTATGACCAATGGCAGAGGCATTTCCAGGAGCAGGACTCTTCAATCCCTTTAGGCCTTTCCACTTGCCCTATCCTCACTCATGAAACCAGCTTAGATCTCTTATGCCAGATTGCCTAGTTCATCAATTTATGACATGAAAAAACATAGAACCTGTACTGATTACTTGAAAGCATTTGTAATAGAAGTTTTGATTCTTGCTAGTAGGCTAGTTAAGATGAATATACACTTTAGCATCCACTGTGCAATTCTTCTGTGGCAGCCCAAAAAAGCAAGAAGCTACTTAGTGGAGGAAAAAAAATCCTTAAAGGCTCAGCTATGCTGTGGAAACTTATCTTCCTTTGGATATAGGGTTTTAATTCTGCATTTCCCTAAATTGTCATCACTGCCCTACTACAGCACATCTCTTTCTCAACCTGCATCTAGCTGGAAAGAGTTCATCTGAGCAGCATAGCTGCATATGGGAATGGGACAAGACTTATGGTAATGGGAGCAAAGAAAAGTAGCCAGAAGCAGTAATCTCTTCAGCTTGGAACATCTGTAGCTGGAAGATGTTTGCCTACCATCTTATTCATTTTTTTGTTTTGTTAGTACATAAACCCAAAAAGAAGGAAAATTCAACTATTGCCACACAGGGAGAAAGAATAATTGAAGGGAGTTGTTTAAGCAAGGCTGGATGAGAAGACTCTTTCATATTTCTGAACCTTGTGTAGTTTATGTTCCATAACTCTATGGCTACATTTCTAAACTTTAATTGACTGGTGATTGTCTCCTCACTTGATACTCCAGCTATCCAGAAGGAAGAGGACTCTTGTTATTCTACTTTTGTCAGAGAGTATCATCTCCCAGCTTTGTGTGAGAAATGCTCAAGGGACCAACTCAAAGAGTGATCCTGAATCTCAGAACTTTTCTCCTTAGTCTGCATTTAAGCTGTACAGTAAAAATGCCCTTTTCATACATGGTCAAGTTACCAGGTTCTCAGAGCCTATCAGCACTGTACTGAAAAAAAAAAAAAAAAAAAAAAAAGGTTTTTAGAGACTGCCCAAAAAGAAGATCCTTTACAGAAAGAAAAATGGTTAGATAAAATTATTGAGAGACCTGGCAAAACTTTTCTTACCCTATCACAAGTACGACTTGGTGAGATTACTGAACAAACTGATACTAACTGTGAGACACCCTGAAGCAGAACATTAAAGCTGTAAAGAGCCATCTAAATGTATATTTTTATAGAGAGGACAACGCAGGGTTAGAGGGAATCACCTTCATGAAAAACAAGTGGATAACAGAATTCAAAACTAAACTTGATCAACCATGAAATCCACTTTCATTCTTGTCAGTCTGAATCCTATTTTTAAATTTTTCCTATCACATGCATATGTGTTTAATGCACACACACAAATACACACACATATATATGAGTGTAACAGTAGACAGTATATACATGTATGTGAGTGTATTACACAAACTTCTCTGTGTATGTATAAAAGCTGACAAAAAAAAAGAAAGAGAACTATTATCTACTGACATTGACACATCAACCTGCATAAGAAATTCAGAAAATCATTTCATCAGAGTAAATTGATTCAACTGTTGGAAGAATGAATATACTGGCTTCCCAAATATCATTACAATATTTAGAAACCACAGGTAAAACATACACAAGGACAGGCATAATTTCTTGGTGTTGCTGCTTACTCTTTCCAAAAATGAACCTTGCACCCAGTGGGCACCATACACAGTGAAATAATAATAAATAAAAAAATAGAAAAAAAAAAGAAAAAGGAAAGTACTCAGAAATGCTTCTTCTTTGGAGATGTAAAAATAGCTGCTAGAGTAACCCAAATTCAATACCAAGAATCCTGTTTCTAGCCTGTTACTTTTACAATTTATCAAAGTGTATAAATTCTCCTTGACTTGGATATTAAAAAATATAAAATTGAAGAAAGACTCTTCAGAAAGCTTTGAGCTTTAATGTCTTTCACAGAACACCTAGAGAGGAAAGAAGGTGCAAAAACACTGCCAAGGGCTCAGTGAATGGATAAAGTGTTAGAGGTGATGTGTGTTTTCAGAAGATGTTAGACAGTACAGGACAGGACACCACCCCTTTTAAATATGGAGGCATGTGTTAAAGCATATGGAGATGTTGTGCTGGGCAGACTGAATCCTTACAGTCTTATGCAAGTAAGATATTGAAGGGCTAAAACGAAAGGGAAAGGGCAGATGTTTTTCTTCTTAAGGCTATATATTAAACCTGAAATTTTCTATTTGGTACACATGCTTCTCTTCAAAAGCTAAATACTAGTCTAACTCTGTCATAGTAAATGACTGCAGCCTCTGACTTGTATACATGTTTCAGAGCTCTTATGCATCTTGCTTAAAAGCAAGGACACGTACAAAACCAGGATTCTGTTCTCTGATACAGACAATATTAACTAAAAGTTGATGGAGTGATATCCAGTTGAACCCTGATTAAAGAGCAAATCTTGAATCTGGGGTGAATAAATAAATCATACCAGGAGAATAATTTCTTGCCTTATATTCAGTGAGATTTTTATATTCAGATATTTTTTGTGTGTTTTTGTATTCAGCCACTCTTGATACCTGTCTTTCAGACAGCATTTACAGCTGTTGGTTTCTTGAAAACTCCTGTGGTTGGCCATTGCACTTGCTGTTTTTTTCTAACTGGCAGGGAACGCTGGTGTATGGATACTTACATACGGAAGTATTCCAGACTCTCCATATAATATACAGAAATGCCTCTACATCAGTTAGAAAAGCATAGAAAACATTCCCTGAACAATTTGGAGCTTTTTTATTTCTGGAATTACAGTGTCCATAGAAAATGCCAAACTGGCTTTCAAGTTCAGAATATTCTTACCTTAGTCTACACTGTTTTGCTAGGGTCTCTAACACTCTTTAAGTTGGATGTCCTATTTTATAGTGCCTGCTACAAATGCTTCATCCAGGAAGGATCTTCATACTGAAAATTTAGCTTGTTTCCAGGCTGGATGACATACTGGTCTTTAACTTGCCAGCCTCTATTCTTAAACCTGTAAATGGTCCAAAGATCTCTCAAAGCTTGACATGAAATGACAAAACAAAGGTATTTATGGTCCATGATTATTTTCCCCTGTCAGACACAGAGGGGATAAACATACAGCTGTACGTTATGACCTTCAGTATTCTCAAGAGAGGAGGCTCTTTTGGCAGACATTTTTTTTATTATTATTATTATTTTCAATAAACATTAGGTTTTTCTAGTTTTTAATTTACAGCACTGAAAGTTGGTAGCTTTTCCATTCAATAGCTAATGATACGAAAATCTGGAAGTTAATATTACCACTGAAAACAAAAACAAACAAGCAAAAACTCCCCCCCCCCCCCCCCAAAAAAGCCTTATTTCTAAAGCCTGTATGCACTTCTTATACTATTAGAATGAAAGAAAATTTGGGAGCAGATTCTCCAAAGTAACTGAGCTCCAAGAGAAAATTTCATAGGGATATTCTCTACATTGCACTAAAAACACACAATCCCCAAGAACAAGTTGCTCCACACTTCCTGTGCCCCTTAAGGGTACCAACTGGAAATGTCTGCCAAAGGAGAGAGGAAAGGATGATACTGTGTTAGGGCTGCAGTTGGAAACCTGCTGGGAGGGGAACCAGGCAGTGCTCTTATGACTAACAAGTACAGCTGTGGCAGAGAAATGGACTCATTTTATCCAACTTGGCTTTTTGGATCATAAATATGATGATCTTGAGGGGCATCCTCATTCTGTGACAACAATTCACAAGCCTCTGGCAAACACTGGCATAGGGACAGCTACCGATGTCTACATCAGATGGGGTTGTAGTTTGACAGCTTGGCAAGGAGTGCAGCACGGCACAGTTTCTGCCGTCCTGGGTTTTTGTGCCTCTGTCTCAGTTATAGCTTCTCCAAATGCCAAAGGAGAAGAGAACTGAAAGAGTGGTCAGGCTCCCAAATTCTGTGTGAGAGACACAATATCAGGGAACAGGTGATGTGGCTACCACATAGTGCCGTGTAACAGATGAGGAGGTGGATTTTGTGCCATCAGGAGGAAGGTGCCACAGATTAAGAGATTACGTTGTCTCCTGGGGCTCCTGTGTATGGGATCCCACTAGGTCACAAAAACTATAACTGTAATGGCACAGGGTCATTGTACCTATATACAACAGACATATTCATCTCTATATAAACTACATACTAGATCTAGCCAGTGACCAAATTGCCATAAAAGCCAAAAATCATCCTGGTACAGAAGACACTGACTAAACGGAAGGCTATTGTACACAGCTACATGTGGAAGAATTACACCTAGCTGTGGGGGTACATGAGAAAAAGTTCAGTTGTGTGACAGTTTTGCCTCTTGTCTAACAGATTAAGTTCAGACAGATGAAGGTACTGACTCTCACTGCTCTTCTTTTTGACTCTATCACCACTCCTGTGGTATGAATGTCTGTTTCACACATCAACTGGCATGCTTTAAGCATGGATAACTTCTGATATAAACCTACATCTGTGAATCAACAAGATATGCATTGGCCTACCCAGGTCTGACCATGTGGTGCTGTGCCCTGACCCTTATGCTTCTAGGTGAGAAAGTAGTTGTTCTAACAGAGACATTTCAGCTGACCCTCATCAAGTCTGCAGATGCCACAAAATAAGGAGTGGCTGATTGACAAGGGGGTTGTGCTGTCATGCGGAGGGACCATGACAGGCTGAAGAAATGGGCTGACAAGAATGCCAAGAAGTTCAATATAGGGAAACAAAGCTCTGCACCTGAGGAAGAAGAGCCTCATGCATCAACACATGCTGGAGGGAAAACAGCTTTGCAGAGAGGGACCTGGGGTTCCTGGTGGACACCAACCTGAACGTTAGCCAGAAATGAGCTCTTGCCACAAAGAAGGTGAATGGTATCCTGGGCTACATCAAGAAGAGCCTTGGCAACTGGTCAAAGCTGGTGATCCTTCCCCTCTACTCAGTACTGGCAAGGCCACACCTGGAGTGCTGTGTCCACTTCTGGGCCCCTCAGTACAAGATATGGACATACAGGATAGAGCCCAATGAATGGACATTAAGGGACTGAAGCATCCCATCTACAAGGAAAGCTGCAATAGCTGGGACTGTTCAGCCTGGATAAGAGAAGGCTCAGGAGGAATTTTATCAATGTATACAAGCACCTGAAGAAGAAGGTTGCGTAAAGAAGGCAGATCCGGTTTCTTTTCAGTGATGCTCAGTGACAGGACAAGAGGCAAAGGGCACAAACTGGAATAGAGGAGGGTCTGTCTGAACCTCAGAAAGCAATTCTTTACTGTGTGGATGGCTGAGCAATGGTCCAGGTCACCCTGAGAGGTTGTAGAGTCTTCCACTATGGAGATATTCAAAAGCTGCTAGGACAAGATCCTCAGCAACCAGCTTTAAGTGTCCCTGCTTGAGCAGGTAGGTGGACCACATGACCTCCAGAGGTCCCTTCCAACCTCAGCCAATCTGTGATTTTGTATTGTAGTGCTGCATTGTATCTTTTGCAAACTGCATTCTGGGCATTCTTGAAGCATTGACCTGTTCAACTCAGTATACTCCAGATATACCATAGCTGAACGACATGTCTTGAAAAAAAATGTTCTCCAGTGCAACTCACAAGCTGATAATATGTAGAAATATTGTAGGTTGGGTCTGAAGGACAGGTGGCAGCTGCTGCTCCAGAAGAGGACCTCTCTTTCCCTCCAAACTTGTCCAGGTCCCTTTGGATGGCATCCCTTCCTTCTCTTGTATTAACTACACCCCTCAGCTTGGTGTCACCTGGAAACTTGCTGAGGTGACTCAATCCCACTGTCTATGTCATTGATAAAGAAATTCAACAGTACCAGTCCCAAGACAGACCCTTGAGGGACACCACTCATCACCAGCCTACACCTTGACTTAGAACCATTGTCCACCACTCTCTGGGTGCGGCCTTCAAGCCAATTCCTTGCCCACTAAATGGTCCACTCTTTACATCCATCTCTCTGCAACACAGAGATCAGGATGTCATGTGGGCCTGTGTGAAAGGCCTCAGGGAAGTCCAGGTAGATGACATGGGTGGGTCTTCCCTTGTCAACTGCTGCAGTCAATCCATTACCAACAGAAGGCTGCCAGACGTGTCAGGCACAATTTGCCCTTGGTGATGCTCTGCTGGCTGTCTTGGATCACCTTCTTGTGATCCTCCTCCTTCCCTTTATTTTTAATGAATTGTGGCTTGATTTGTTCAAAGGCCATCTTGGAGTCAAAAAAAGTTTTATTTCAGGGTTAATGAAACAACACATTTCAGCTTTCCCTAAGCAACAAATTTCCATTTTTAAAAATGTTGATTTTTTTCTTTCTCTTGATATTTCCAGTACATTACTTTTGCTGGAACTGATTTCTGAATTTAACTGGATTCATGAACTGTTTTAACTTTGCCAAATCTCTAATTCTGGTAGCATTTACCATCTGTTGAAGATGGTAAATAGAATAGCCACAGAAGCTATGTGGCGCCAACAGACCTTGTGTTGAAGAGCAGCATGATAGCTAAGCCATTACCCTAGGCCTCAGCCTAGGCCTTGGTACAGCTTCCAACTCTGCCAACTGACTTCATGTTGGCCTTTTCCCAAGGCCAAATTCTTGAAGGTATTTTGGCAGTTTTTCTTTCCAAAAGTGCCTAAGTAGGCTAGACATGTAATACTCACATTTACACGATTTTCCTGATAACTGTAGCTACTGAAAACCTCAGGATGATGTAGGATAATATAGGTTTCCTTTGCAATTCTTTGCTCTGCTGTGTTAAGCTATATTAAGGTTTCAGAATTGCATGACAGATCATGCAGATGAGCTGCTGGACTCTGGATCTGGCACCCAGATGAGTGAGAGGCAGTTCTAGCCAGTCTCTGATTGGCTTGTTAGTCACTTGCTGCACGGCTAACTGGCAACCTTGTGTACTAATTAAGATGACAACATAGAAAAAACATTAAACTGCAGAAGGCATTACATAATTCAGAAGTGTTTTGGAAAATGAATTCAAACCAGAGCTAGGGAAAGGCCAGGACACCAGAACTTGGTTTCTGTAAACCTGTCTGGGTTTGGATCTGCTTAGGAGCAGACAGGCAACCTGCATTCTAGCCAATCCTCATTCTCCCTGAGATACTGCATTCCTGGGTCACCCCCTGGCACACGATTAATGCATCAGAACAATTACTTTCATCCAGCTAGTTCTGGGATGTTTTTTTTTTTTTTTTTTTTTATCCTAAAAATTAAAGGTCAGGGCTGCTCTGAGGGAAGGAACTTCTTACTGTACAGATGGAGAAAGTGAAGAAAGTGTCAGAAGAGATGTTTGTCCAGGATCACACGGAGCAGCAGTACGTGGAAGAGACGATCACAATAAACTAAAATTAATTTTCCTCTCTTTTTCTGCCCTTGCAGTTGGGGTCTTGGTGATACTCTACACCTTTGTAACAGGCTATGAGCTCCTCAGAGCAGGACCTGCTCTGTTGGTATGCTCCCATTGCAATCAGAGTAGGTACAGACACATCCAAGCTACCCTAAAGCTGCACCACTCACTACTGCAAGGGGAGAAGCAGCACAGGGCTCAGTGAGCACTGACTGGAAAAGTTGGAAGCACTGGCTCTTGGACAGACTTACAAATTTAGGTTAAATTTAGCTCAGATGCTGCAATCGCATCTCTAGGTTATGCCTGAGACATAACTGCGTGGACTTCAATGACTTGGTGTGCTGTTAAAGCGTTATACACGTGTATGTTAATATATATGTACATTACATTATATATAGATTACATGAATTCATTGTCCAAAGGTATAGCCTGACTTTTGCATTAATATTCAGCCTTCTTTGACATTCCTGGAAATTATGAATTATAGGATGTGAATAGATTGATATGGCTGGGCTCTGAACAGCTAGACTTTTCAGAGCTGACAAGTTGCATATGGTCTTCACGCAAAACTCCTCTGTTGAATCAGTTACACTCATTTATAAATTATCTTCAGTGTTAAGACCTCTTCATCATTTTTGGTTTTGTTGTTCAATGGTGGTAACCAGGAGCCTATAAATTGCCATCTTTGTAAATGAAATCACATATTTCTTAAAGCAAGAACTTGTGTGGAAGTTTTCCACACCTCAGGGAGATCCAACACCACTTTGTCTCTGAGAGAAAAGGGAACCAGACTGAGAGGTGATACCTGGAGAGGCCCTGTCCCAGGAGACCAACAAAACAGTGCTGTGCATTGCAAGCTGACTATGCTGGGCTGAGTCACTGCACTGAATTCACTCCTCTGTTCTAGCTGCAGCCCCAACCCATGGGTTACTGCAGAAATGCACATGGATGCATCCCTCTCCAGCACAGAACGGGGGGATTTTTCAGCAGAGAAATGTACAGAGGAGCAGTTCTCTCAATAATTTCTGTGTTTTCACAGATATTTTTTCTCTTCATCATGTTTTACAAGCAGCAAACTAATGGCACTGCCCATATCAAATACTGTCTAAGCTACCATACAGACAGCAAAATATATCAATATGAGTTTACAAGTGGAGTTTCTAATAAAGAATTCAAGAAAGGGTTCTTGGAAGATATGTCCTTCATAGACACAGGAGTCCAAAGGTATTTGAGAAGTAGGTAAGTTTATAAAATAAATGTCTTTGTGAACAGTCTCTGTGAAATTGCCATGCATAAAAAACCCTCCTGGGTAAGACACTTGTTGTCTTGGCTGACATGGTTTGTCTTTTACCATTTCTGTAAATAGGGAGATGAATTCAGTTTTCAAGTTGTTAACTTCATGAGCAGTCAGCTCTCACTGAAAATGTTAACAATCTCTCCTCTGATAAAATGAACGGAACAGATGAAGCATATCTATTCCAATAGAGGACTGGACCATGCTGTCCTATAAAATAGAGTTTTTTTAAAGTCCAAAAAGGATTTAGAGAAAAATGTAAGTGAAAACAAAGGACTGTGAATGATAAGGAATTTTCTGTATGTGAACAATAAAAATAAGAATGTATTTCCATTTTGGAAATGGGAGGTGCAAGCCTGAGGGTTGTTTGTGCATTAACTTGTCATAGTGGCTTTACAAGTGTGTGCCTGCCTATTTATTCATGGATGCAACATGAACTGTGTGCTTTCCACGGCAGACTCAGTACTGCACGTAAGAAATATAACTCACAGATATGTGGTATTGCATGGAGTTTTCTCTCCCATCAAAAAACTGTGGGAACTTTGGTGTCTTTATAAAACATGTTTTAGTAGGGAAAGACATATATAACAACAAAGCTACCTTACTGGTAAGAGTATGTAACATTTCTCCTAATTCTCTGAACACTTTAATTCTTATGGGAGGAAAGGCTGGCAAAGTTCATTTGGTTTTAATTAGAGGGGTGAAATAAAAGGTGACTAGGGTTTGCAAACCAGTCAAGTTTACATTTTTTTTTTTCTCCTTATGGTTTGTTCTCTTAAAAATAAAAATAAAGAGAAAAAAAAATACTTTATGTATGTTCCCAACTAACAGGAGGCTACAGTTAAGTATTAGAGATGAATATGGAACTTCAGATACTGACAATTTTTAAATTGTTTTTACCAGTCTCAAGTTTATGCCCAGACATTATGAGCTCTTTCCAATGCACATCTTCAGTGCCTATTGCCACAATATGCTCTTCTCAAATACAGACCTGTTAAACTGACAAAGGAGGCAGATGGTAACTCACTTCACCACTGTCCCTAGTGTGTCTTTCTCAGCGTGACCTGAGAAAGGTTTCAGGAAAAGATAAATATATACATATATATATATATATGTATATATATGTATATATATTTTTTTTCCTGTTTGGGACCTACTTTCTTGAGCAAGAAAAAGAAAGAAAGAAAGAAAGAAAGAAAGAAAGAAAGAAAGAAAGAAAGAAAGAAAGAAAGAAAGAAAGAAAGAAAGAAAGAAAGAAAGAAAGAAAGAAAGAAAGAAAGAAAGAAAGAAACTTGGATTCATTGCAATAGTCACTAAGAAGGCTGTAAAGTGATTTTACTGGAGTTCAACTCTTGGTCAATGAGATTCATGTTGGCATATATACCATTGGACAGTCGGAGTTTTGCAGCAGGTGCTGTGTGGTGAGTGCTCAGCATCGCAATGGCACCTGTGCTGCTGAAATGCTCACCTACCATCGGAACTAGGTGGGGGCACTGCAGAAGCATCCCTTCTTTGGGCACTGCTGCACTGTCAGGGATTGTGCTCGCTCCCAGGATGGATCTGTTGGGAAGGATTAATGGTGGAATTATGCTTTCCCCTTCTTGGGAAAACAACTGTGACCAATATGTTTGTGCTCCTCGCCCCCGATGACTCTGCTCAGAGACAATAGACGGATTTGGCTGCAGCTGGCTGGCAAGCCGACATAAAACTGAACACCTGTGGACGAAATATGCACAGCTGCATTGTGCCAGGGCTGAACTATCTATTGTGTAAGCTACACACATGCCCTTGTGTGAGTGCATGTGAAATTATGCAAGTTAAAAGCCATTGGGGGAATGTGGGAGAAAGAGAAGTTCACCACAACACAGTCATCTGCTATTACTCAAGTGCCCCCCAAAGTCACTCTATGGCAAAGGGTGTTTCTTAAAGCTTCTCAGTGCACACTTATAGCACAAACCAGACAATATGCCTGAAGAATTAATTGTCTACTGAGGACACACTTGGCAATAGTTTGCAGTATCACCACATTCAGTTTTGGTGTTCTCCATGATTCACAAGAACAGTTAATTAATTTATGTGGTGGCCTATTCTACTCTTGAATAGAGACAGAAAATACCTAGGGAATCATTAAGTCATATCTTTATGAATTCACATCTATATGTGCTCTGCACTTTTAAAATAACATATCTTTATTGTTAGCCACAGTGAGTGTAGTGCAGACATTTAAGGCCAGATATCTCATGGAGCTGCTTTTGTTCATGAATCATACTGTTCTGTTTAGACCATTCTTCCTATCCAAGGTTACATGAGCTTTAGCAAATTAAGAAGTGGCCTGGTCTAAAAATGTAATATTACATTGTTGTAATCTAATATCTTGAATAGGAGATAGCTACATTACTGAAATTTATTTATAGCTGCCCTGAGAAAACACCACCATCCAGAAATCCCTGATGGAAATGTCAGCTTGGGCAGAATGTTGGAGGATGAGTTCCTGAATTAAGCGAGGAAGACAGCACTGGTAGCAAGCTGAAAATTTTATTTCAACATTTTCATATCCTGAAAAATGACTTGTTCACTAAATGTGTAGCCAACATGTCTGGCTAAGCACTTTGGCCTCAGAGATTCTTTTAATTGTAGGTGAAAACTAGAAATCAGAAATCTCTTCATCTATGTTACCAGATGTACCAAGATATGCAGTACAACTTATCTGCATTGGTGTCTGGCTGCTCCTGGAGATCTACTAGGTATTCCCATATCTTCCAAAGAATCCTCAGGAAAGAGAAGAGTCTAAACATGTTGTTACCACCAAAACAGTGTGGTCTGTCAGGGATCCCTGGAAATAGCCACGGAATAGGCTGAAGACCTGACAGCATTCCCATGGGCATTGTGGTGTCTTTTGGTGCTCTTGTGCCCCAGGAGAAAGCCAGAGGCAAGCCGTGGGATAGATGAATTGTCTGGGTGACTACATAAGTGTCATGGATGTGGACTTGAAAGGCTATTACTTCAGACTCTTAAATTAGTTGAATGGATTAGCTGACTGCTTCAGTACAAGCATGAAAACAGTTATAGTTTTTTTTTTTTTTTTTAATTTTATTTTCCTGGTGGAAAATTCACTGTGGGACTTCTAATTACTAAATTACTCTGAAAACAAAAATCATTCCTGTGGGTTTGTTTCTTTTTTATTATTATTATTTTTAATTCTTCAGGAGAAAATGCCCATGAAGTTATTTTTCATTGTGAAAATTTTATGTATTCAGAACAGAACAAATGATGAACTTGAACTTAACATGACGAATTGCTGTAGTGTGTCTGTTGCTTTGGAGTTTCTGTGTTTATTATGTTCTTTGTATGGCAGTGTGTCCCAGCATGCTTCAGTAAGAATTTCTGGCTTCTGGGAAGCTGGCATTTCTGAAAGCCAAAAGACCTTGTTTGTTCCTCAAACAATCAACAACAAAGGGAAAAATCACTATTCAGCCAATGTACCCCTATTTCTAAAATTAAGATCCCATGCCAGTTCATGGGAGCTATTAAAAGAGTGTTGAGTTTTTTATGCTTACTGGGAAATGAACAGAGGCCACCAAACTCATTTCACAAAGGCTGCTACAAATCCTCCAATCAGTAAAAACTTTCAGTCATCCAAGGCTGGATTTGAACTGTTAACTCGTGTAAAAGCTTCTGTATTCCTTCATCACTCAGCCCCTCTCTCCCCATTTTTTATGATCAGCAGGTGTGTGTGTAGGAGAGAGTATGGTCTTTCATTTCCTTTGTTTCTCCTGATTTATTACAGAATATTAACAAGCAGGTTTCATAACATTGGAGGCCAGGAGACAGAACTATATCATCTACTCTGACCTCCTGTGTAGCATAGTCCACTAATTTTCACCCAGACACCAGTATATTAAGCACTAATTAAGTAAGACTAAAAGTAAGACTAAAGCACTTTACACGGGGGATTAAGGTACATGCAACAGATAGAAAACAGAAGAGATGAAAAGTCATCTGCAGCCTCAGAGAATAGAGTCGAGAGAATTCCAACCAAGTCGAGAGAATGCCAGCCAAGCCTGATGCATAGCCAAACCTGATGTACAGAAAGAGGGAAGAGTCCCCAAATCAAAACCAACAAAGTAAGAAAATCAAGACTGGGAACAAAAAGGAAATCAGAAACATCTGTAACCTGATCTGGGGCAAAACTGTATCTCAAGTGCAGATAAGGTGATCAGCTGGGCCCTGGAAATGACAAGAAGGAACTGCAACAGGAATACTGGAAATATAACTCACTGTGCCACCTCAAGAGCTTTTCTTCCCCCTTTCAGGCTTTTGAGGAAGGCCAAAGTGAGAAGGAAAAAAAAAAAAAAAAAGGAAATCAAAAGGCAGCCTTTTATGGCTAATGTTAGAATTGCTTTTTATAAAGGTTTAAAAAGGCACTCAGAAGCTTTGAGCATGTGACACTAAGTGATGAGTGTAATGTCATTTCAAGATGAGAAGCCAAAATGTGGGGAAAACCAACCCTTGGAACGAGCAACCCATGAAACTAGGGTGACTCTGTTGAGCTGTGACTTTCCTGAGTAGGAAACAACTGACTAACAAAGATTGTGTATGGAATTAATTTACGGTCAGAGTAGGGAGAAAATAATAGTTTTGTTGGTTTTATTCCATCAGGGAAAAGCATCACTGGTTGTCTCTGGACAAGGCAATTGCAGAAAACTAAGCATGTTGTCTCAGGAGTATTTAAAACCATCTTTAGGGTTTGAAACTTTGATATGCCTTCTTTATGATGCAGCACTGTAAACAAATAAAATTTAATTTCTTGTTAAAGCCTGTTTAATACTACCAATACAGCTATTGCAATCATTTGCATTGTGCCTAAACAGAGAAAAGGACTCTCCCATGCCAGGTACATACACAAAGTGAAAAGTCAGTGCAAACTCCAAATCTTTTATTAAACTAAGAATGGGGCAAGAGACAAGTAATACAAGGACTTGTAATGACTACAGCAGTATTTGGTGAACTTGAGCATCTTGTTTATTTCGCCTTTGTAAAAAAAAACAAAACAAAAAAAAACAAAAACACACATCATTGCGTATGCTTTATATGTATCCCAATGTATATACCTGCAATTATTAGGTGAGGAATAATTTTTTTTAACAGGTCAAAACTCTCAACTATCACCTTTCTGCTAATTATATAATTTTATTTCCATAATGAAAAGGCCAAGTGCCCCAGCAGAACTGTCTGTTGTAGCCAAACAACATGGTAGAGTTCATTTTTAAAATAATTTTATCGATTTAATGGGGTTTCTCAAGCAAGAAAAATCACACTTAGGTATGTGCAGATTCAGATTGTTTTTGCTTTTGCAGATAGAGGAAAAATATGCCTGTCTTATCTTTGCATTTGCTTTATGCTTTCTTCATTTTATTCACATCATACTGTTGAATGTGAAACTGAACCAAGGAAGACTGCAGGAAGTAAAACCACAGTATATTGGAGATATTGATTAAGCATGTTCACAGGAATGAGGAGAATCATGTTAGGTGTTTCATACTTCAGACACATGTTAGGTGTCTGAGCAGAGTCATATAAGAAGGCACGTCCTAGGGAGGGAATGCAAACAAATCCACAGAGCAGCTAGCTCTAACAGACACAGTAAGTATTTTTTCATCCAAGTTTCCCCTTCTGATAATTTTTTGAATACTGTAGATATAAGGAACATAATCTCCTGTCTTTGTTTATCTAGCATATTTCTCTGTGGCTGCACTAACTTCAGGAAAAATACACTCTTGTGGACACCATCATCAGCTACCTCATGTATTAATTAACTATAAGGAAAAAAAGCAGAAGAGAGAGAGAGAAAGAGACATGAGAAAATGCTGGCAAAAACTAAACATTTTACAAGATCCTGGACATAACTAGGATCCTGGAAATAACAGGTTTTCTTGTATAATGGTGTCACTTGCACATACAGTATGATTCACATAGCTCCTTCTGCACTAACTCTCTCTTTTGATATTCCTCTATGCACCATGGAGACTTTAGGCTCCTTTCACGAGCAACTGGAGGAAGGGAAAAAAATTAAGAGAACTTGGGAGAGAGACTGGAAGGGAAAACAAGAAAATGTTGAAGGTTGTTTAAAAAAAAATAAAAGAGAGAAGGACACAAACAGCTGGAAAATTTGTCTAGAAGGAAAAAGTGTAGAAGTGGAAAGGAAAGAGGAAATTCAGCAAAATATATTATAATATTCAGTACAAGTCAGAGAATGACAAGCCAGGTTTTCAGCTGGGGAAAGACAGTGAAGCTCCACTAAAGTGAGTGAAGCTGAAATGATTTCTAGCAATTAGAGATCTATCCCAACTAGTTACAATAAAGAAATAAAACAGAGAAAATGTGCTTTATACAGAAGCTAGAACTTCTGAAGTAAATCTGATTTAGCTGGCTCCCAGAAAAAAATTCAGTAGGAGCACTACTAAGGCCACTATTCTGTAAATACTATCCAATTACCTACTAATTATCTAATAACATACTAACATAATATTTTACAAAGCTTAGTGTTCTTACACTCTGGGAGATCCTGATGGTGCCCAAGAGGATCTGAATGTGAATCATGGGCTTCTGGATGCTTCCAAGTAAAACAAGGAATTTCTGAAGGCAGACTGGGATTTAACGTTGCATCTACACATTCAACACAGGTCACCCAACTTTCCCTAAGCTTTCACATTTGAATTGCAGTCCTTAACTTTATCGCAGCAGGCAAAGAAAGCTGCAACACATGCAGTAAATCCCAGCCTCCTGTAAACAACTGTCATGCCAGACCATTAGAAAGTTTTAGAGCTTTACTAGCCCATCTCTAGAGGACAGGTCTATTTGATTTGACACAGATCAAATCATAAGACAAACAGAACAAGCCCCCGCAACTAAGCCTCATGTAAATTTGACCTTCTTGAAAAACTGGAATAGTCAAGACTAAAAGCAATGGCTTTTAGGGGTGGGGAAGACTTCAGAATCTCCCTCCCATGCACAATCTCTCTCCTTGCTGCACTGTGGCAGTCCTCCATCCATCTGGAAATGCTCTGAAGTTTGGAGGAAGCCTGAGAAGAACAGTGTGCAGTGCTCCTTCTCACAGCCTACGGAGCTGTGCCAGGGACCAAGTTCAAGACCTGAACAATGCCCTGCTTGGCTACTTGTTTGGAGAGAAAAAAAATAATTTACAGGAGAATTGCAGAAAAGGGGCCAAATTCCAGTGGGTACTGAAGTCTCTGTAAGCTTGGCTGAAAAATTAGTAGCGCTGCTACAGCAGCTTAGATTTCCATTTGTTGCAAACACTGGCAAAACTTTATGGCCATAATGGCCATATACACAGGTAGCCCCAAATGATCTGCACATCCCACCTAAAAGATGTCACTGTGGACACTAAGAACTGAGTGCACGGTGCAGCTTTCCACAGTGACTACAGACTAGGTTAGGTCTCCTTGCTCATCTAAGTGGTAGGTATTTAAAGAAGAAAACACTGAGATTCTAAGAGCTGCAGTGTATTACATCTGACTGTAACATGTGGAAACATTCCCTTATATTAAACACAAAGAGGATTGCAAGCAGGTCTTTTCCTGGAGGCTAAGTACAAATTCTCTGGCTCCTGGAGAAGAGCCAGTATTTCTCCCAGTCAAACAGGAGTGCCTGATACCACCATGTACCACATCTACTTTCAGTGTCTAGCTGACTCCTCCATCTCACTATAGTTGGACAGTAGAAGGATTGCTGAACTACTACGCTCAGGAAAAAGGCAGCAGCAGTCTCAAATGAGGGGCACCATGAAGCACTGTAACACCTAGACCTTCACACTGAGACTGCAGTCACAGAGACATGAAGCACTGGGAGCGGTGCGAGGCAAAGATGTTGAAGACACTTCTCAAAAGCAAAGTGAGATGTTAATGGACTCCTCAGGGAGAACAACATCTGTTTCAACAAGCCTTGGGATTTTAGAATGGTGCAACATAGATCACAGGCCTATTTATACTATTCCCAGTGAACATTACTGCAGAATTTTCAAAAGCTTCATTTTACTTAGATCCTCTGTTAGCATGGAGAAGACGCACCTTTTGGCAATAGCGTATGGCACAATAAATGTTGCAAATTTAATCTGACTTCTCATGTTTTAGGATTGAATAAGAGGTTTTGAAACTGCCAGAGGAAAACCAACACTAACTACAACAACAAACAAACAAAAAAATCACAAAATTGTCTCTGCATCTATGGCTACTAAAAGTAAATCCTGGTTACTTACCTTGTTCATTGGTTTAAAAAGACTGGGAGGCTGTGCATGTAGCCATCACTTGTAAAAGGTATGCCAAGTCTGTTCAAAGGAAGTGGCTTATGAAATAAAAAGTTACAGCTAAAAAGCTAAAAATAAATCTTCAGTTCTTCTCAAGTGTTTGAGTTAATATTCTCTCTGTTATTCTTATTATTCTGATGATTCTTCCTGTTACTTGTATGGCTGAGCTTATATAGCTGAGTTTGTATAGCTCAGCTTGTATAGCTGAGTTTCCAGGCATTTCACAAAGTTACTCAGAAAGCTCAAGTAACACGAGTTATTATAAACTGTAATTTTGATCTCAATTGCAATACAGCTTCATCATTTACACTTAATTTAAAGTCTCTTTACATCAAGAAGATGTATGGAATGACTTTTTTTTTTTTTTTTTAAACAGTACAAGGTGTTTCCTATGTGTATTATTATACCTGCTAATTTAATTATAACCTCCCCCTCAAAAAAGTTTTAGAGTTTTCCAATCAGAACTCTATTACCAGCAAAATTCCATAGGAATAACAAAAAAAAAAAAAAAAAAAAAAAAAGAGAGAAAAAAAAATTCATAGCATTCAGGAATGCTATTCACTTTTGCAACTTTGCAAAAAAGAATCCTCAGCACAATGATTCACTTTACAATTCACTATTTAATCTTATTTCTCTCAGGCAAAGATAAGATTATTCAAAGACTTTTCAGCATAAAGGCAAGAAATATACTTCTCTTTCAGAAACAAGAGTTTTCTAAGAGGATCCTTTTACTTAGTACTGCAGCTGCAAAGTTAATTCAAATGCCTTCCTATTACCCATGACCCTCCAACACCTGGTTACAGTTGGCCAGTGCATCAGTTACTCTGCTTCCTTTAATAGCAATAGGGAAAAACACAGGAAAATAATATTTACATATAATGATAAACATATATTCTTGTAACTGAAATCATTTCATGCCATTTAAGGTATTTTTCTCTTTGAACACTGTACTGATATTTTATTTTAAAATCTCACTATAGTTTTAAAAAATAAGGTATTTGGACCTGAGCAATACTTCTTTTCTGTCCCAATTTCATAAGCATCCTTCTAGTTCTGTGCCTTCTGCTCCATTCTCTGTCTTCCTTCCCCCCCCCTCCCCGCCTTTCTTGGCTGTGGAAAGTGTACACTCCCTTAACATGAAAATCTTTCCTAATGAAAGCTTATGAAGATTTTTTTTTTTTTAACTATTATTTTCATAAGGATACATCA
The DNA here is from genome assembly GCF_964035555.1 of Netta rufina. Taxonomy (NCBI): domain Eukaryota; kingdom Metazoa; phylum Chordata; class Aves; order Anseriformes; family Anatidae; genus Netta; species Netta rufina. The sequence continues at coordinate 136,869,790 of NC_140123.1, forward strand.
AGTCCAAGAAGCATGACTGTACATGTGGAGATTTTTGTTTAAAGGTGCCTTTATTTGGGGATAGTCATAGGCTGAATTGAGCTTAGCCCATATAATGCACTAACATTTTTGTTGTAAGGGATGTCATGATTTGAAATGCGCTTTTGGTGCTGAAAGCAAAGCTGATTAAGAAGAGGCTGAAATCAGGATCCTCTCTACTGACTTCAGTAGACTAAAATCAATTTAATCTAATCTATACCACCTAATCTAATCTAATCTAATCTGATCTAATACCATCTGTAAAAGACAATTTCAAGGCATTTATTTGATTAAAAAACTCAGAAACTCTCTGGTGCGCAGCACAGATTTTAAGAAAGCTGCGTATATCCAGTAAGTTTGTCAGACTACCTGCTCACCGCATGTTCTAAAGCTCTGCAAATTGTGCTTAGTGTTTTTTTAAGTCTAAGTAATATCAGAGTAGTCATTGTACCATTCTGACAGCTGAATGCAGAGACCCCTTGAGTCAATAAAGTATTGCTGATGTGCCAGAGGCTGAATAGCCTTTGCTTCATTTTGACTTTTTATTCCTACCAAATTGCCATTCACATTTCAGCAAAATTAAATATCCTTCTGTTTAGGTGCCAGCAACTGATGGGAGCAGTAAAAGAAGATAATTGAAAGCTACTGGCTGCAATACTCATGCAAGATTAAACAAAACAGAACAACACAAAACAAAAAAGGAAAAAGAAAGGAAAAGTCATGATTTCCTCCAAGTCTTGTAGTTGTTACATGGAGTTACTTAAGAGTATAAACTATAAAAACCTCATATTCTATTCCTGGATTGTTCTGTTGCATTGACTCTTTTCTATTTAAGCTACCCTTTTGACTTCAGAGCAGTCTGTCTGAAAACCACAGTTTATACATCAAGTGGCTCCCTATACTGTGCATTTTACTTTTTTTACTTTGCTCACTAGTAGTGCAGACCAGGTATTGTCCACCCTTACCCAGAGTGTTAAAGCTCTTCCCTCATAATTATCCCTGTTTGTGGAATGGTCAACAGCCTTTTTTTGGAGAACAGGAGAGAGGCTCACAACCTTGATCCGAGCAACCAGCAGACAATGAGGGAGTGATGGGGTGGCCTGGAGTAGGAGCTGCAGCTGGGGAGAGGTCCGTGTGATTCCCACTGGCACTGGTGCTCCTTCCTGGCTCGTTACATCTGGCACATAGGATGGAGATACTGAAGAGAAGCCACAGCGTTGGTTGTGGGTGGGTGGGGGTGGTGGAATGTGAATTGTCAGCATGGGGGAGCAAGAGGGAGAAAGTAACTGTGCAGAAGGAAAAACAAAGCCCATGTAGCCCTCTCCTAGTAAACGATATCTGTCAGGCCTTTAAGGTCCTGCAATTAGCAATGTGCAGGCAGACTGCTGCACCCTTGTGGAGCGCTCTGAAGCTGATTGTGGACAGTCCAGCCCATGATCCAACCCCTAGCTCTGCATTCCATTAGACTGAACCAATTAACTCAGGAGAATGCTACATCCAGTAGCAAAATTTGCAAGATCAATCCCAAAGAAAGCAATTTTACTAGGAACAGTTTTAAACTACATGTGAGGGCTGGGAGCAGGGAAGACAGCAAAATGGGAAGGAAAAGCAGGTGGGACCTAAACCTGTATCCAACCCTGTGAAGGTCTGCAATACCTAGCATTCAAGCAGCTGGTGACTGCTTGCAGACCTCTTGCTATCTTTGCTTGCTGCCATTGTGATTTGTGGCTAAGAAAGCTGCTCAGGCTGCTGGACAAGCTCCCTCTCTGATTTTGCCTCTAAATACAACCCCTTTGACACCATGGGGTGTTAAAACAAAAAGAATTTCCAAATCAAACTTACAAATCAGCACAGATGCTATTTCTTTCATTATTGTACTTCCTTCATCACAAACTCAGCCAACCTTCATCCCTCTTTCTTCTTCTGCACCCGTACAGTACTGTGCATTTAAATTTTCCCTGCAAGGTCCACCTCAGAGAGGCAGACTGGTATGTGCAGGTCCTGCAGCTCCTAGTCTATCCCTGACATAAGTCAGCATCCAAGTTTTCTTTGTAGAGATCCAGAAAGTCTGCAGGAGGCAGCTCTGCTCTGGGTTTTCTGTTCCTTACAGCTCTTAGTTCTGTCTACAGAAATGACGATTGGCCATTTGAATATAAATACTAATCTCTTCTTTGAATAGTGCTAAATTCTTATTTCAACACCTTCTTGTGGCCACAAACACTGTCATTTAATTACACACCATATGAGAAGGCATTTCCTTTTATCAGTTTTAAATACACTGCCTTTCCATTTCATTGGGTGTTTCCTTGTTCTAATGCTTTTAGACAGGACCCCACTTTGAGCAAAAGACTTAAAATCTCCAAATCATCTCTTCGCTTACAATTTATACACAGGCTGAAGAAAGGCTTCCTCCTTTCTCCTCTGTGGCTTTATTGGCATTTTAAGCATTAAGTTAAAAAATAATTTTGGGGATGTTCTAGTAGTGTTCTATGTCTGCTGGACTACTTGTGCTCATACAATGTGGACTACATAAGAGTTGTTTTTAATTTATTATTATTATTATTAAATTATTAAAACAATGAATTTTATTATTATTATTATTATGAGTTGTTTTTAATTTATTATTATTAATAAATTAATTTTATTAATATCGATTAAATTAATTTTTATTAATATTAATAATAATAATAAATTAAAAACAACTCTTATAATAATAATAATAATAAAATTCATTGTTTTGATTAATTGGCAAATTGAACCGAGTAGGAACAGGTACCTGACATGGAAAGGGCTGATTTCACTTCTGGTTACTACTCTGTTATGGTGTGGTTTATACGTGAGTCCCCTTGGCCTCCACACAGCCAAGAATCATAGCCAGATAAGTGATGAAATAAAAGGTGAATTTGTAAGTTTCAAATCAGAGCAACCAGAGATATTATCTGGTCACCTATGGAAAGCTTTGATGTTGTCAAGCCCCAAGACATTCAGCACATGCAGCTCCAGAAGCAGCCTTGAGTTTGCATGGCTGAGTAGCTGCCCAGCTGGGTTATTTCTTATCAGCAGCTCTTCCTGGTGCTGGGCAGCCTTGCTACACAGTTTTAACCCTACTTTGGGCCTAGCATTGTCACACATGGCTCCCATTAGTTGTTGCACCTTATGCCCATACCAAATTTTGTTTGGTTAAAAAAAGTGTAGGTGGATGGTGGGAGATTGTTATGCTGTCTTTCTGGTTGCATTAAGCTCTCTGGGCTAGATATAGCTGTGGTAAAATCTACCCACTTAACATACACGTGGTTTCAGAAATGTCACCTTCCTTCACACTTCTTTCTTCCTATGTAGAACTGATTAAGTCAAACCAGAGATTAGCAAAAATCATGACACGTAACTCAAAATGTATAGAGCTTCCGCAATGGCCATACAACATAAGTAAGTTTCTTGTGAATGATATGTAGCATTAGTCATGAAAAACAGTATGGATATTCTGCATTCACTGTCCTAAAAACAAACCTATTGTGACTAGTTGAGCCAATTGTGTTACTGTTATGCATTTTGTTACTATAATCCAAGATTTACCCAGACATCTCTGTAGCCAGAACTGAGGCTTGCTATTGCAGCACTTTATAATCTGGCCATTCCAGTAATACAGATTTCTATGTAACTAGTACTCAAGTAGCTCAAGCTATTTTTTTTTTTTTGGTGGTATCATAGGTTTATTTATTTAATTTTGTTTGTTTGTTTAACAAACTGTTAACTTTGTTATAACTTAATAGGTTTCATCAACAGTGGTAGCCAGAAGACCTACAGATTAAAATAAGAATAACAGATCTTATGTCACCAAGTTAGGATAAGGCAAAGAGATTTGACACTAAGATTTACTCAGGTCTCCAAATGATCTTGATAACATTTTATCCATGTTTATGTTAAAACCCTATATTAAAGTATTAAGGGCACATCTTAATGAGACACCAATGGAAGTTAGTCAACTTGCTGCATAATTCCATTTAAAAATTATTATGAATATTTATCTAGCTCCATTCCTATAGCTTCCAAGATTATTTGATATACTCTAAGGATGGACATTGAAATGTATCCAATATTACATTAAAAGTTAAGATGAGTAAGCTTGTTACTATAAACTAAATTCAGGTGTGAACTTGCAGCAGTTTAGTAACTGTTGTGCACATGTGGCAGCATGTTTAGCTTTCCATACCTCAGATTATTGAAGATCAGTTTAATTAAGGAATGGACTCTTCCAAAAACAAGCTGTGTAATCCTTTATACAGAATGAGCAGCCACTGTAGAATTTGTAAGATGATTTAAGCAGCTTGTTTACAAACAAAAAGATTATATCTTAATTCAATATAACTCCTTTCAGAGGAGCTTGTTTTAAATAGTAAATTATGCTCTTTCAAATACATTGCTACCTACTTCCCTTTTTGACATCAACAAAGACAGGTGCATGTCTGGACGGACTGCCCTTGAGGTTACATGAGAAACAAAATCCCTTTCTTCAATATGTTCTTCTAAGGAAACTACAGGAAAGGGGGAGAGGAAAGACAAATTTACCATCTGTGACAATGGAAAAGACAACAGCAACAAAACAAAACAGAAACAATCACAACAAACACTACTTTCCCCCCTGCCTCCCTCTCCATCCCCCAACTATCACCCAACTATCTGCTCACCATCATTCCAAAAAGGAAATGTGAAAAATCTGCGTTACAGTTTTGTGCTGTGTTGAGATAATGTAACTTTCCAAAAATATGTTGGAGAATAAATTCCACTGATAATGTCAGGGACCACAAGTTCCTGGCAGAGGTACCAGACAATTTTTTTACACAGCTACTCTTGTGGAACCAGCAAAAGGAGATGTTATCTTGGATTTGGTTTGGTAACTATTTGAGGAAGTGAGACATACTGTTCAGAGAAGTAATCATAGCTTGAATACCCATGATTCAATTTAAATTTAAACTTATAAAACTTATAACTTATCACTTAACCACCTTAAACTTATCAGAAGAAAAAAAAAGCTATAAATAATGAAGGAGAAACTTCAATGGACTTAGGGAAACAGTGACACAAACTGGGCTGTGAATTTCTAGGATTTGAACATGGCAGAAGACTAGACTATCTTTAAATTAATACACACAAAGTTATCTGGAGCTTGTGTTGGACTGCTGTTTGGAGAAGGATTGCACAGCTAACCATATCTCGAAACAGGATAGAAGAACTAGTCAGAGATCCTGAAAAATATGGAGAAAATTATCAATTTCCAGAAAAGATCTGTCAAAGAAAAACTGGCAAATTGTAGGGCTATCTTGAGATAGCCCCAGTCAACTTCATTCATAAAATTCAGCTGCCTTAAAACAAATGACAAAGGGCTCCCCAACCATATAAATAGAAAAGAGAAAAAGCAAAAACAAGTATAAAACTTCTGCTCTTAAGAGTTCAGTAGGTATATGATTAAACAGTACAAAAACTTTGCCACAGTTTTCAGTAAGTATAAGTGCAATGACTGCAGTGCCAAAGGCAGGAGGGGAAAAGGAACACAGATTTCAACAGTGTAAAGAGCTTGGAAATATTTTCTAGGTTTGTACATTTGCTCTTTTTCTGCCTTTCAGGGTGGTGTTTATTAGGTACAGGAATGGGTTAAGGAGAGATAAGTTGTCTGGAGATATTTGAATCTCCTTGTTTTAGTTGGAATGGGACAAACCTTCAAAAGTGAATAGCACATTACCCATGAGAAAACAGTTTCTTGCAGAGACAATGACAGCACCATCCATTTGACATTAACTTTCAACAGTATATACTTAGAGCATGGATAAAAGGAGTCACCTGAAAAACAGGCTACTTAAGAGGCTAGGGAGGAGGAGAGGTGGAGAACAGATAGAAAAACACACTCAGAGAGGTAGGCACACAGAGGAAGATGGCTAGGCTGGAGTCTTCTGGAGACGGATGCTGACACTTGTTTTGTGGTGTTTTTCAAGGCCCATAAATGGTCAGTTCTGATTGACAAAGGCTTTGCTAACATGATTTCTCCCATGAGAACACTGCTTCTTTAACAGACTGAGAAACAAAAATTTATTGCAAAACAGTTATGTGGCCTAGCTGCAACTTCATTCTGACTGATAATCCATCCTGAGGAGTCTGTGTCAATTTAGGTTCCTCTCTGGTAGGGCCACGGAAATAACATTCTGTGACAGTCACAGCATAAGCTGTCAGCCATGCTCATAAGTACTGAAAGCTCCAGTCAACTTCAAGAGTTATGGGAGGTGGTTGCATCAGGGCTGGGGTCACTAGAAAGTTGCATCTTTGTCACAAATACACAACAGGGATTACTGCATTGGAGGTAGAAGCAAAAACATTATTGTGTGCTAGTGAAAGGATTAATTTTTGGAGTGATCTCTTCAACTATTTGCATGAATAGTTTTGGCACAATAATAGGAATGCACAGGAACACATTAATCATACTTTTTTGATGAGAATTTGGGATGTTGCCAGTACAGCAAAGGATCAAATTGTCACACATGAAGAACTGCACTAACTATTAGGATAAAAGAGGTGTAACAGGTCATGCACTCATGAGCTAATGATATCAGTTTCTGGAAAAAGCTGGGAATTCTCCAGTTGGAAATAGCTCAGGAAAGCCTGAAAATGCTGGTAAATGACTGGGACTGGGAACCACTATGACTGGGAATCACTGTGCTTGGCGGCTATGAAAAAGATTGCTGTAATCCCATGCTAGCTATTTCCACTCAAAACAGGAAAGTGTTAGCATCGTTGGAGAGGGCAGGGGCAACTTCTTTTGGAAAACTTTGTACAGTTCTATTCATCCTTGTTTAAAAGAGAGGGATCCAAATTGGGTCAAACACACAGATGCACTACTCACGCAGTTTTCATGTCATGGTGAACTGAGCTGAGTTCCACTTGTTCTTACATCATTTCTTGTGTTCATACAACTGTGTAGTGAACCACAATAAGAGAGTAGCAACAGCATTTGAGGCAAAGGTTATCCTTATAAGATTTTAGGATGTAGTTCTCAGGAACATATAACACTTGAAGATGTGCCATTTCATTTCCTTTTTAAGAATTTAAATATATTGATAGATTTTTAGCTCCCATTATTTTAGAAGGAATTTCAAGTGTTCAGAAATCTAATAAAACATCTGAGTTGCCATTTTTAGAAAACTGCTCAGCAATGAAGACCATGGGCAAACTGATGAAGAGCGGAACTTCCACCAGCAAACTGAAAATAGTTGTATTTCCAGAAGTGCCATGTACCTCCCAGGTTTTTTCCTCGGATGGAGATGAAGCACTGGAAAGACCTGAGTAGAGACAACCTCTGGCACTCTGACCATCACTATATTAAGTGTGCCTTTACTAAAATCCGACCCTTCATCTGACAACAGCCAGAATGGCAACTCCTGGATTTCTTATGAAAACTTGGTGCTCTAATAAACAGTCTGAGTTAATAAAAGCATAGTTAATGAGTAAACAGGGCTCACATAACATCTTTCTTCATATGACATACAGTAACATATGCACAAATACATCTTATTATACATCAGTGAGGCTGAATATTGTAGCACTACAGAAGAGAAAAGCTCAGTAAAATTGTGTCTGCACAGAAGAATGGCAAAGATTTCTGTCCAGGACATTTACACTGTCACTAAGAAAAAATATAAAAAGGTTAATGCCCAGATCCACAAAGCAAGTTCACCATTAAAACTCATTATTTTAGCACTGTGGGTGAGAGTTGGGTGTTCATGCTCTCTACAGCACATGCAGACCATGTTGTGCTACAGCTTGATGTGCTGATGAAGAATAGCAGCCCTGCTTCTATGAGGATGGTCCCCTGCCCCAGAAGCAACATTTTAATGGCAAACATTTTAATGGCAAGTAGCAACAACTTGTATGAGTAAAACATTTGCTTCTAATGACTTCTTATGTCTTCAAGGAGATAAACATCTGCAAAAATTTAAAGATTTTTCTCCCATAAAAGTAAATTCTTAAATGTAGTCTCCTAATTTCACATTTAAACTTCTGTCTTTTATTCAGATGTGGCAAGGACCCAACTACTTCTATATTCTCCATTTTTTCTGTTCAGCTGCAATCTGTATCAATAAAGTCTGGACTGCATTTGTAAAGTCTGATTCTTCCCCCCTAAGAATGGCTTATGTTCCTCAAAATAGAAGACCACAAAGATTTAAAAGTATGGACATTGCCTTCTAAACTGGAGATGGGGGATGAATAAGGAAAAAATTAAAGATGGATACTAGTTATATTGAGATAAAGGTTTTATGTCTTTTTTTCCCCACAAAGCTGTGAATGACTCAGCTGTTTCCTTCTTGAGTTACAGAATAATACTGTTGCTTTAACATTGATTAGGTAGTAGTATACAACTTGCTTTGTTTAGCCACGTTGAGTATGTGAATGTATTCATGGAAAACAAACCACTCCCACAAACTAAATATACATTTGTAGGGTTGACGTTATCTTATGCTTCATAAACAACGTACCAAGCTAACAAGCACTGACAAGACAAAACAAGCGTCCATAAAAATGTCTGGCCTGGGAAAACTGCTTCTGAATTTAAAAGCTACTAATTGTCACAGCACTGGACACAGATTTTCTGAAGAAGCACTAGTTGCACTTTCAGAACCACCATTAAGCACCGATGTTAATGACTCAATTTTTCAAGACAGTGCAATTCCATGTAAGCACCTGCAAAAATGCTGAGCTCTGTCAAAAAGCAGGAGATGCTAGCTGTTGGGTAACTGTTGAAAGGCTGGCTGTGGTTTAAAACATAAGCAGAGGTCATAGAAAAATGCAGTCCAATTTATGGCTGTTAAGCATCTGGAATGGTGGCCCTTTACATGAACATTAGTATGTTTGCATCCAGAATCTTTCTCTCCTCAGAGACATTTTGTAGGTGCAATGATGGGTGTGTATTGAATAAATGAAAGCAGCCTGACTTGTTTGTAGATGCCTTGTCAGATTTTTTTCCTCAACTGTTTGTGTTTTTCATTCTTTCAAACTGCAAATTTTTAACATGAGAGAGCTCTGATATATGTATGTTGAGTCACATATTCACTCATCCCATATTCACTGACCCACACAATTTTGTTCCCTTAAGCCACTTATTGTAGTACTTAATGGAGACTTCTACACAGCAACTGCACTCCAAGCTAGCAAAAGTTTCAGGTGCTGGACTATATCATGATACCATAGCATAAGTGCCTCCCTGCTGATGTAGTTTAAAGCAGGGTTTTCTCTAACACAGAGAGAACTTTGTTTCAGAGCCCTCTCCCAGTCACTCCAGTAGATATTTAGCATGGTAGTGTAAGCCTACAGGATGCCTGAGACAGAGCTAGAGCTACTGTATAAACAATAGTAACAGTAATGCTATATGTTAGATATAACACCTGGTACTATAGCAGGCCTATTCCCATTTTGTACATGCAGCCCAACCAGGCTGCTGTAATCTGAGAAGAAACATCTGGTTCATAAGCTTTTTTTTTTTTTTTTCCCATAAACTGGAAAAATAAAATAAAATAAAATCCAACCTCCAAAATCCCACCCCTTCAAGAGCACAAGGAAATGTCCAATAATTATCTGTCTTTTTTAAAATTAGCAAATTATCACTTGGTTGGGATTAAGCTCATTTCAAACCTGTTCTTCAGGAAATGCCACTATTAAATTCCAAGCAATTCTTCAGGCAAACCCACTTAACATGCAATAATAGCAAAATACATTTGTTCCAGGTGCTTTCTTGGCAGAACCTGACATTTGAATCTGTTTGTTCCACTGTCTCCCAAACCTCTTTCAGATTTTGTTAATCTATAATCATCCAGGTTGTCCAGTCCCTTTCTCATGCAAGAGGTGACTAGGGAGGGAAGCAGTTTTAATGAAAGGAGCATGGATCAGAACCACAAAATTAATCCAGATATGGCCTTTGTTTTCATATTTTGCAGTTGACCCACATGTATTGTAAAGCTAAAAACATACTTAGTCTCCAATATTCTGCATGTTTTTCATGGAATTTATTCTTTTGCTGTTTATTTTACTTGCTAATTAACTAACATTGTGCAAGGGATTGTATAAAGCACAAAGAACATGCTATTTTCTTCTAAGGCCTTGCAGTCTAAGTAGGCAGGCAAAGAGCAAAAAACAAATGCTGCAGCCCAGAAGATGCTGCAAATTATGGCCACAGTTTTGAAAGTAACTTAGACTTCTGTGTATTTAAAAAACAAACAAAACAAAGTAGAAAATAACAAAACTAAAAAAAGCACCTGTATTGTATTTGGAGATGTAAGGTTACAGTGAGTTGCTGAAAATTAGATGCATACAAGAAATCTCAAGCTTGACCGTTAAAGACAATTGCACTCCAAGTGTCTGATCATTTTTAAAAGCTTAATACTGGAATTTTTTATTGTTTAGTACATTTCTTTAGCTTTGTTTGCACCCCTCCCCCCCCCCCCTTTTTTTTTTTTGGACTTCTGAGTTTGAAGAGGGCTTAGTCAAGTGCCAGAGTCCATCAAAAAGGGACTTATTAAAGAACACGAGAGCAAACCAAAGGAGAGACTTAGAGAGGAGAATAACATGATTTAATCAATCATGGGCCTAGGATTTTACACATGGCTAATAGTTCAGATCTCAAAGGATGAGCCGCAGGCCTTGTCCCTTATCTGCTATGTATTTTATTCTTTCTCTAAATTCATTTACCACTTAATCACTTCAGTGCAACCTCTTTTTCCAGGTTACATTTGTATCAAATTAGGATATATGCTTCATAGTCATAGCAGATTTTTATTAATAATGAACTTTTCAGAACTGAATTCAAGGCAACAAGGTAATTGTATCTGTAAAGAAAATGCAGTGCATCTTCCTTCTGTTTTTCATTTAATTAATTTGTATGGTAGACAAAATCTTTTCCATGAAAAAAAAACAAAAAAACAAAAAACACAAAACAAACCAAAAAACCTCCTTCCATTGTTGTGCATGACTAACACAGGCAAAGCTTTGCTCTACAAAAGCAGCAATAATAGAAATCATTATTCATGCTTTCAATCCTGAGAGCACTATACAAACATACCACATCTATTTCTTTACAATGAAGATATGACTCCTGTTCTGCATGAGAACCAAAAAACTACTGGATTTAAGATAGCATAAGGGAACAATGTAGAAGAAAGGACATTTTTAATCACATTTTTTCTTTGCTAGTTTAAAAAGTCTTTTCAGCTCCAAAAAACAAATGAACATTTAAGGAGTGATCTATCTCACATAGAGCTCTAAATTCCCTCATCTGTAATAAGCTGTTGTACTGTTCACCCTGGTCTTCCAGAGACAGGCCTCTCAAACTCTCAAATCAAAGAAACAAGCATTCTGACAGCAAATTTTCAGACCTCCATCCTGTGCAACATGTTTTACAAAAGCTATTTTGCAGTTTAAGTGGTAACTGTTCCATACTTTGAAAAAAAAACTGCAATCGTTATGCTTGAAAAGTGATTTACTGCTTCACAGAACAGTTCTCTCCTTAATCCTTTACAAGGAAACATGTTTTTAGGGCTAGAGCTACTTAGAAATGTATTATGTACACTCACAGTTCATCTATCTACAGACAAGCCAGGTATTATTCTTCACAGTAGAAAAAACCCAGACTTTAAACCTAGATTCCTAAATAAAATACTCATATTTGACTGCCTGTAGTAATTATTTTCTTTCTTGAAGGGCTGACCAGGCAGCAGTAACTACTGACTTTTTAAAAGCTCTGGCCTTCTTCAATTAGTAACCCTGATATAAAATTAGAAAGCTAACTTCAGATACCCGGGTTGGAAAAAGTTGATGGCCTGTAAATGTGGTTACATGGCAGACAGTGCAATTAAAGTTCCAGGGAAATATTTGGTACTTTATACATACATCTATCTGTCTATCTTGTTATGCAGACACACCCATACATCCCTGACTACTCCCTTCAACATGAAACTAGCACCAGGACCATGAAATACATCTGTATTCACTTAACTTTGTCCCATTCTTTCTGAATGAAGTTAGATACCTAAGCATACTTCTTGTCTATCCACATGCCTTGAAACTGGAAAATCAATGATATGTAATCCTATTTAGCCCATCCCTGGTTACCTCACTGAGAAGCTCTCCACCCATCTTGGCACTATTTTTTCAAGACAGGAAGCACAAATTTGTGACCACACAGTGTAAAGGTGGTACCCCAACAAAGCCACAAACACTCTAAATTTAAGTCTGCCATAAAAGCTTTGAAAATGATGACACAGAAAGAAGGAGAAACTATGGGGAATGGAACACCTTAATTTTGCAAAACCACAATGATCCACCCAGCACTTTTAGAGCTTTGAGCTCTGAGGCATGAATTAACCACAGGCAGAGTGTTTAACCTACTGAACACAGGCACTCATTCTTTGTAACTTTGCAGATGCTGAAAAAGGGGTGAACATGTCTTACAAATATAAAATGGGCTCTCAACAAGTCTATGTCCGTTAAAAAAAAAAACAAAAAACACTCACAGGCCAATAACCAAGGCACCTGCTTCAGCATATGCCTATATGCCTGGGATTCCCAAAGGTGAACAGATGACCCCTCAATCTCAAATACAAAATTCAAGATACCTGACTTAGCCCAGAGCACCTTTGTTCTGCAAAAAAAGTGCTCTGTATTACTTCATCTTGTGCTTGGGTCCCCCCAAAAGAGGGATTTAAAAGCAGCAGCCAGTGTGAAAATCTTGTCCTGGAGTTTGTGATTTCAAAACTCTTGTGGGTTGGTCATGTTCCACAAAAAGGTGCTGACATTGTATTTAACTGTGACTGTAATTAAATCCATTTATTGCATCATATGTTATTCATTTGTATTCATTACTCAATTATTTTTATTAATTAAGTGTTCTTTCGATTTCTCTTCCACTTGAATAACACTATTTAAAGGACAAGCAAGTGGTATGAGGTGCCTTCTGAAACATTATACTAACCAGAGCTGGTGGTGAGTAGAGAACCGTTATGTACATTAAGCAAAGCTCTTCCCTGAAACACAGAAATGCTGACTAGTGTTTCCTCTGAAAATATGTTTTGGAGGAAACTTCATGTGCTTGTGAATGTGAATATCAAATTAAACTGAAAATAAAACCTTACTCTCTGGACTCTACTTCCCCTCAATTAGTCATAGACTAATCACTGCTTTCTTTGGGAACAACAGTGTTTCAGGTTTTAGTGGTAGGTTTTTTTTTTTTTTTTTTTTTTTTAAGATGTGTTCAAAAGGGTGAAATTGTAGGAGATGGAATACAGGAGTAGAGGAAATTCAAATGGAAACAAAATATGTGGTACAGCCAAGGCACAGTCTACAGCTATTTGCAGGTTACTGCACTTGCTCTTACAGTCAGAATATGCCAAGGAACCTGAGGCATGTCTTTGGTGAAAAATGCTGTTTGGTGTTGTATGAAGTATTGAAAAAAAATCTCAGCCTAGGATTGTTCTAAAATTTGTTACAAACAGCAGTTTTGTGTCCCTGGCAAGTCTGAATCCCAAATTTGAGGTGATTTCAGTAGCACCCACCATGAACAGCTTCTGACTGGGATGTAGAGCTGCCTTCCACCCCACAAAAGAGCAGTAGGCTCTTCCAGGGATGCATCTTCAATGCAACTTGGTGCCAGAGCACTGATCTTATCTTTCCATGTGCTGCACCCTCTGCCCCTGGCAAACTTTGCTTCCTATTGGGCATAGTTCAGCTGCCACAACTCCACAGTACCTCCGCTGTTGAGCTTTTCTTTCCCTGCCCTCACCCCAGCAACAGCTCAGAGATGTCTTGGTCCCCACCCTGCAAGGGAGGACTCCAATCTGTTGTGTGAACGAGGCTCTGCTGTGTGAGTCAGCTGCTGAAGATGATTACAGTGCTGGCTGTGCCTGGGGATGCTGGCATCTAACAGTGAGGTAAGAGAATCATAGAATCATAGAATCATAGAATATCCTGAGTTGGAAGGGACCCTTAAGGATCATCAAGTCCAACTCTTGACACCGCACAGGTCTACCCAAAAGTTCAGACCATGTGCCTAAGTGCACAGTCCAATCTCTTCTTAAATTCAGATAGGGAAGACAACAAAGAAGGAAGACAACAAAGCAGAGCAGCTACACCCATGACACCCGGCCACAGGGAGGGAAAGAGGAGGAGGCACTGTGCAGCACAGGTGCAAAGAATGGCTTTGCGCACCTGCATGCATGAAGCAGGAGCCAGACACATGAATCTGGCCTGGCTTGCTATTGAACATGACGGGTCAGGCAGCAGAGAAATTCCAATACATGTTGAACAGGTGCACCAGGTGCCTGAAAAGCAAATGATAATTTTTAAAAGTTTTTTTTTTTTTTCCCTTTATTTTTTTTTCTTTCAGTGAGAATCGGTTCTATTCCTCCTGATATGTCCAATTTTGTTTTCAACACTGTTTGCTTTATAGAGACACTGAACCTACAAGCAAACTGAGAAACCTGACCATACAGAAAACAAAACACTAGTAGGCATCACAGAAAAAGAATTCGAGGATTTCATTCCTTCTCTCTATCTGCTCAAAACTTTTCCTTCAACAATTGTTACCTTTCTACTGAAATAAGCAAGAAAAGCTCTAGTCCAAAAGTCTAAAAGTAATTCCTGTGTGTACATGCATGTGCAAACAAACATTTTAAAAAGAATGACTTCCAGAAATTCTGTTTATTATTGGCATGTGATGTTACTCCATCTGTCGCTCTGACAACAGAAGCAGGAACTCTAATCCATTACAATCTGAAGAAATACCAATTTACTCAAATTACTTTAAATGATCAGTAATAGACCATTCTTCATGCAAATGATATTGGGGGTGGGGGTGGGAGGAAGGAAGAGCACAACACCTACCATTCAGTAGTCAAGAAGGATAAAGGAATCTTGTGGTTGCAATCAGCCTACTACACTTACAGGACCTGCCAAGCTGTAGAGGAAAAACTAAGAAACTGAGCCCAACTCTGCAAGAACCAAAGATAAGCTTCTGAAAAGATAAAAAGGAGCATGGACAGGGCTCCCACTGTGAAGACAGTCCCTGCTTTAGGTAATAAAGAGAGATGATGGTGGCTTGTTTTGTTCATATTCAGATTTGGGACACTATTTTTTGTTTAAGATATTTTGCTTCCCCAGGAGCGTCTTGTGACAGGAGCAGGTTTGTACTCCACAGGGATACCACAGAAAGGTGATCTATCAGAAGTGCTTCTCTTGGCCCTGAAGGCTTTCCAAAGGAGTGTCCGTCTGCTCTGTCTTGAAGACTGACTTTACAGGATGAGGGAAGAAGGAGCTGCAGGTGCCCAGCCTTAAAAGGAGATTTCCAGTATGGAAATGTTGGGAATGGCCTGACTTTGCTGGTTGCTAAATGAAGGGGAATATACAGATAGGCAGGCACAGTCACATAGATGTTCTTAAGGAAACCTTTACATACCCCCTTCTTTCTTCTAAAAACGCATTTCCACTCTTCACTTTTCAATCATGGAAAAGTTCTCATTTCTATGACCTCAATAAAGAATTATATTCTGAGACCAAAATGCTGACTCCTCTGTGGTGGCCAGGGGTAGCTGAATCTCATGCATCATCCTGGGGATGGCCTCTTTTTCCTCTGTGCTCTTTCTAAAGGCAGGGTATACCATTAAGAGGCATGTCTGCAGACATAAGGGCAATAATCTGACTGGAGCCAGTCAGTCCATGACCTTAAGTGCACCCTTTCAAAACCACACCTCAAGCCTTGCCCTCTTTCTTACTTCTCCCTCTGCAGAACAAATCACACCACTTCACTTTCATAACTGTGTGAGGCTACTTGCCTTCTTTGGCTATGGTGCTGTCAGCAGCTTTCTAGAGAATGGAGTTAGATGTTGTGGGAAAACTTTATGACAAAAACCTTTCTTCTGGCTTTTCTTTTAGCATTACCTTGAGTGCCTGTCTTTGCTTTTCACATTTCCCTTTCGTAGTTTGACAGCATGTCTGAATGAGTTTGGATGGAGTTTATCAAGAACGGCATTATGACTAACATATTTTCATGGATCACAGAACAACTTACATCAATCCAGCTAATTAGCTCTTTTCCCTGGTACTTTTTTTACATGAAGTATTTATTCAGTTTTCTTATCTACTGGAATTCATGATGTGCAGACAAAGATATACCACAAAGAGACGTATTATGAAAACCACACACCATGGATATTTATTTGTTTAAAAACAAATTCAAAATTAATTTCTCCTGAGGGATAAAAGGCAGAGAGAGAAAACTGGAATAAGATAAAGAAAAGGCAGACTGAAAGAGCAATGCTTTAACCAACATCTGGATCCGGCATCTCACTCTACAGATGCAGTTTGCTGAATTCTTGGTTACATTACTGGTGTTTTAGACTGACTGCTGTCCTGGCAGATGCTACCTGCCTAATTGGATACATTTACCTGGCAAGTAAATCCCTATCAGCCCTTAAAGCACTGGGCAATTGCTGGAGCTGCACTGTGCTCTGTACCAGTCCCTCCAGGTTGCTGGCAGTGGACAGTGAGCCACAGCCATACCTTGTGGCAGGATTGGGGAGCTGGAAGGCTACCTAGCTCATCCCTGGCCCAAGGCAGGTCAGCTGCATCCTTCTTCCTGGTAAATATTTATCAAGCCCATACTTAAAGATCTCTACAACCTTCCAGGGGATCTAGTCCAAGGCTTCATTTTCTCTGTTATTACAAAGTGAATACTATTTTAGCTGCATATTACTTGCTCCTGTTTATCTTATCTAGCATGTAAATGGAGAACACAGGATCCTGCTATTTTTTCCTTTTGGATGTCTTTTATATACTTATGGTGTCATGCTTGTCCCTCAGTCTTCCCCTTTGCACACTAAATTATCAAAGATGAGTCCATATTGTTTTGTAGGCCATTGTAGTGGGTTTACGTAGCAAGGTTTTGGTAGCAGGGGGCCATAGGGGTGGCTTCTGTGAGAAGGATCTAGAAACTGCCCCATGTTTGGTAAGGGCCCCATTGTTGACCCAAGCTGAGCCAATAAGCGATGTTGTTTTGCACCTCTGTGAGAGCATATTTAAGACAGGGAAAAAAACGCTGCACGACACAGCAGCTGGGAGAGTGAGAGGAGTGAGGAACGGCCTTGCAAGCGCCAAGGTCAGTGAAGAAGGAGGGGGAGAGGTGCTCCAGGCGCTGGAGCAGAAGTCCCCTGCGGCCTGTGGTGAGGACCATGATGAAGCAGGATGTCCCCCTGCAGCCCATGGAGTACCATGGTGGAGCAGGGTTCCATGCTGCAGCCCGTGGAGGAGACCACGGTGGAGCAGGTGGCCCTGCACCAACGGAGGCTGCCACCTGTGGAAGACCCCTGCTGGAGCAGATTCCAGGCCGGACCTGTAGCCTGTGGAGAGGAGACCACGCAGGAGCAGGTGACCTGGCAGGAGCTGCTGCCCATGGGGGACCCAGGTTGGAGCAGTTTGCTCCTGAGGGATGGAGCCCGTGGTACGGACCCATATCTGGAGCAGTTCTGGAAGAGCTGCTGCCTGTGGGAAGCCCATGCCGGATCAGTTCATCAAGGACTGCATCCCGTGGGTGGGACCCCACAGCACAGGGGACGAGAGTGACCGAGAAGGAGCGGCAGAGAAGCACTGTAGACTGACCATAACCCCCGTTCCCCTGCGCCGCTCGAGGGAAGGAGGTGGAAGAGGGTGGATGGGGGGGGAAGGTGCTTTTGGTTTCTTTCTTTTGTTTCTCACTTCTCTAGCTTGTTAGTAATAAGCAATAAATCTTACTATCTCCCTATGCCGAGTCTGTTTTGCCCGTTACAATAATTACTGCGTGATTTTCTCATCCTTATCTCAACCTTTGAGCCCTTTTCACATATTTTCTCCCTGTTCCTCTTTGAGGAGGGGGAGTGAGAGAGCAGCTGTGGTGGAGCTTGGCTGCCCACTCGAGCGGAACCATGACAGCCATTTCTCTGAGACCTTTAATCATTCCCTCTGACCCACTCTGCTTTCACTAATACTGAAAACTCTAGATGCTGAAAACTTCAATATCTAGAACAACAATCAAATCCTGACCTAAGAATTTTAGAAGGCTAGAAAAAAAAATAGAGTGGAAGAAGTGAAAAGCACAATATTGCTGACTTCATGTTCAGCCTGGATCCAGTATATCACGCAAACATTTCTCTGCAGAATTGCTGTCCTTTTAATACATGCCCATTCCCATGCCTGCAGCTGATTACTGCTTTCTAAGTGTAGTTTCTGGCATTTTTTGTTGAAATGCATTCTGTTTTTTCAACTCATTTCTCTAACTTATCAAGATCAATCTGAATTCCAGTCTTTCAGAACACTCACAATCCTTCCCAAATTGTCATTAGCAAATTCATAGAACATATTCTCCTTCTCCATCACCAAGATCATTAATGCAAATATTGCACATTATAAGACCTCTATGGAGCTCCCACTGGATACAAATTATCACCTACATCGCCAGCTACCCCATACTAGATGCCTCCAGGCCATATTTCCTTTCCCACATTTATGAAACAACCTGCAGGACAGAGGCAAAAGACCTTACTTATCCCATACTTGCCCTCCAGGTACCAAATGTTGCAGCTGGCATTAGGCCTGATGAGTTAAAACCTAGGACTGAAAAATACTACTGCCTGCTGTCACTGCTTTCAGATGCTGCCCTTTGAGGAGCTCAGCCAAACCAGAAAAGCACTGCAAAGCAAATTTGAGAAGGAATATATGAAATCAAGGCAGTTTCTACCTTTATTCTGATTTTGGATTGCATGGAAGGGACCAGAACTCTGCCCTCAGCAGGCAGCTGTGCACATTTCCTATTGTTATTGGTGGGAATATTTCAGGGATCAATTTGGACATGTGTACATGTTTTCTTTCTCTTGATCTCTATGATTTAGAGAACTGATACAATCCTGAAAAACTCATTACCCAGCAGCTGGAGCCATTGAGCTCCAATTGCTGTGGAACAAGGATGCTTCTTGTCGCCGGTTGGGCCTTATGTGGTCCTTCATCTATCACAGTTGCAATTTGAAATTGCATTACAAATTGAAAAAAATACCATCCTTAAGAAACTCTTTGCATTAAAATACTGTAAACATTTTATTTAGATTTTCTTCAGTGGTATATGTTTTACTTTTCAGTACAGACAAGACTTCTACTGATTTCATAAGAGGTTTTGCCAGAGAAAGGACTAATACCATATCCAGACCTTGTAAATAAGAACCTATTATTTTTCTCTGTCCCTGGCTTGCCATTTATCTCAGTGGAATTCCCACCTGCTTCTTCCAGGTGTTGCCAACACAGATTCATAGGAGCTCTATTAACTTTTAAAGTGCCAGTTAACGTCATTCTAAAAAGCTGCTTGTTTTCATCTTAATGCCATCAGTTGAAAAAGAAGCAGCACTCTTCTTTTCAGCAGCTCATTAAATCTTATTAAAATACATGTGTGCAAAATAGGTAAATTAACTCCACAAATCCTCTGTGACAGTGTCCATCTTAACAGCCTTTTTTTTTTTTTTTTTTCCCCTTATTCTTCTTTTCTTTTAGTAGTGAGCTACCAGGCTGGTGAGAATGGATACATAAGTGCCTCTCTTTCTCCTTTTTTTTTTTTTCTTCTCCCTGCTTCGTTTAATTTGAGACTTTACTAATTCATGCAAAAGAGATTCAGTTCTTCACTCCCTAAATCAGTGTGACTCTACTGATGTTTTCTCTTACAATAGCTCAAACAGAGCAAAATCAAAGCCCCAAACTTAACTATTTTTAGGTTAAGTATTTCATTTTTTTTTTCTTCTATTTTTTCTTACATATAGATTCTTGCATATGTTTCAGCTAGTAGAACCTTCACAAAAGCAGCTTGTGTGCCTCTAGCTTGCAAAGAAAAATAAGAACCACTGATTCTCAGAGCAGCAGTTCTGATAAGAGTAGCCGATTAACTGAAATACAGATGGAATAAAAGACTACCATCTGCCTTCCTGTTTTAATTTTTGTGGTCAATTCTGAGAGCCTATATCTCTCATTTATACATATAAACACATATGAATCATAGCTGCAGGGTGTACATGAGCATTATTAATTTGATAAAACAAAACAAAACATGAAAAGAAAAATAATTCCTTCTGTTATTTTTAAAGGGACCTTTATCTTTTGTTTGAACTTCAAACAGAGCTAATGCCAAGTAACCCAGTCTTAATTTACCATGAAAGGCACTAATATCCAGTCCTTCACAAAATCATCCACAATCAGCATTCTCTTTAGGATCTTTGACACAATCAGCTGAGATTTTTTTTTGTTCTTTGCTACATTCAAATATGCTTTTCCATCAATTATTCATTCTGTGCCCCCCACATCCACTGCCTTTCCTTTTTATCTCTGGAAGGAATCAAGATGAAAAACATAATTGCCACAAATTGGTTAATTTATAACTGTCATTCTATTCTGTGACTCCATTGAGCAAAAAGGAGTCACTCATCACTGAATTACTCAGACCATTCATAATTTCTCAAATATTATTACTACCTAGCACTTGATTACTTAATTTTCAGGCTTACAGGAAAGGAGTGTAAATACTGGGGAGTGAGAGGGGCACCTGGTTTTAGTCCCAGCATGAGTGTCAGTGTCATGACAGAAAATCTCCTGGATCCTGTGACTTGGTCATGATATTGCCCAGCATCCCACTTGCATTGGTGCTGCATCCAGCTCCTCCACCAGCTCTTGCCTGGTCTAGGGACTTTCCTCCAGGAATAGGTGTCAGTTTAGGGAAATGGATCTCCGCCATGTAGATGCTTGTATCCATAATTGCATTGTGACAGGTCTGCTTGGTCTGCTTTTATTCCTCTCACTGTCTATGCTTTGGCATAACTGCATAGCTACTTGCTAGATAAAGACAAGAGGACATCTTGTTGTGAAAATTATTGTTTCCTTTGTGAAGAAACATGGTGGCACAGAATGGAATAACATAAAGAATACCCTATATAATATTTCACTTTTATGGAAACAGACTTTTTTTTTTTTTTTTTTTTTTTTTTTTTAATGCCTAGTGGTTTAGGCCACTAGGAGGTCTTGGCCAGAACTTAACATTTGTCTTGAATTGTATATATATATAAATATATGCATAGAAGCAACAACAACATCAAAATGTGTATATTTATGTAATTTTAGGTCTAGGAAGAAATTTGACATAAAACTAAGGAAACATTGTCAATTGTGCCGATCCCCTGGCAGAGGAGAAAAAGACCACAACTGACAGCAACACTTTGCAAGCTCCTTCTGAAAGAGTACCAAGCAAAGCAGAAACTGAGGATAAGTAAGTAATCTGGGGCTGGATAAAATAACAAGTACTTTATGGATAAGCCCTAAGCTCATTTGAAGGAATGAACATCTCTCCTACTACAAAGTGCAACAGTCCATTATTGTTTTTCATCTTTATCTCCCCAATGCAACTAAGATTATAGACTAAACTGCACAGTCTTTCCTTAGATGGCAAATTAAGCACCTCATGTTTCAAGCTATTCTCTGTGTTGTGTCCAGCTCAGAAAGATTTTTCCTCATAGCTTCTGTTGGTGGGTGGGTATAATCTAGTAAGAAGATGAGAAAAAAGAGGCTCAGGCTTGCCATGCTGTTTAAACTTCAAGTGTAATTGTATCTGGTTGCTGAGATGCATGTAGCTTTTTTAAAACTGTAAATAGAGACTGGCTGCTCAAACAGTAGCTGCAGAAGCCTGCTGACAATTTTTTCTGGTGACAGCAGCTAATTTCAAAGAAGATTAGTCACTGCTATTGAGAATATTCATTGAGAACTCATTCTTTCTGCTTGCAGGTTACAAAGGTTTACTGACAGTCCTGCTAACCTAAACAAATTGGGGTTCTTTTAAACCAGCCAGTTGTAGCAGTTTCTTAAAGTGTTCTGGACCCAATTTACCACCAACTTCTTTTAGCTGCAACAAGCTGCAGAAAGGCATACAATTCATTTAAGACTGATTTTAGCCAAACAAACAAACTAAGAGCTACATCATACTCTAACTGGGATTTCCATTCAGTTTTAATTAGGCTGCATAAAAATGTCTCTAAACATATTTAACTTGTATCCAGTGGCATAATGTTCAAGGCTTAAAATTTTAATTTATGGGTTTGGGTGGGTGCCTGATACTTCTAATGTTTAATGAATCTGTCCTCACTTGGCAATTTGCCATTAGTGATCATAGGGTTTGTGCATGCCCCTAGGTATTTATATCTGTAAAATTGATAGTGTGTGAAATGTCGTATATTTGACAAAACATGGCTGTTTTATTTTCTTCTGAAATTACATAATTACTCCTGCAGGGCATGTGGTCAGTTGAAGATTTGCAATTTTTCATATTAAAGAGTTCTATATATTATTTCTGACAAGCAATGTTTTATTTTTGTGAAAGATTCAGAGTCTGTTTAGTTAGTGGTTGTATTTTGTTTAAGTCTTGCACTGGAAGCTCTCTGAGGCAGGGGCTATCTTTATGTTGTAACACAATTGAAACAGTAACTTAAAAAAAAAATGCAAAAATGAGATTTTCCATTAATTGTGCAGACAGTTTGCTAAAAATACATAGAGAAATTAAAGCAAAGTGGCACAGAAGCTGGTAAGAGTAAACACATGAAATAATCTCAGTCTAAGTCCAAAATGAAAGGAACAAGAGGCAAAAAACAGCTTAGAGATGTTAACAAAAAAAAAAAAATCTCTTTGTTATCCAAGCTTTTAAAAAATATATATATTTTTTTCTTACCGATACTATTAATGACACATTTATGTAAAATTGTTACTCATTTGACAGTAACTACTTAAAAACAGAAGTAACTACTTAAAATCACAGTAGCACTGTCAAGTCTAGCAGATCCAAGAATTATTCTTATTTATTCAGGTTAAACTGTCACCCCCTTACTATCTAAAACAGGAAAGTTATTGCCAGTATTTAAAGTTACGTGTTTTTTGTTTTTTTTTTTTTTTTTGAATTTAACAAGTCAATGCACCTATGTCTACTAGGAGAACCTGGAGCACCATGTAAGAGTCTCATTTTTTGAAATGTTGATGTTCACATTCCTACCAGTTCTTACCAGCTGCTGAATAACTAATACCAACTGTTGATTTTTCCATTGATTCCTAATCATATGATCCACCTAGAGTGTAGTGCCTCCAAAGCCACTTGGCAATTGGGCCTTTTTACATATTTTTTTCAGTGGTCAGGTCAAAACGCAGGAAGCTACTAGAGAGTAGCTTGAATTGGATACACACGCAGGTAAGTGCTTCCTCTTGGAATTATTGGTGTCTGGTGCCACTGTTTTCTAGATAGTTTTCAGTGTGAACTTTCTCAAATGAAACCTCCTTCCAAAGCCAGGCTATGTACAGAAGCTAGCAGAATCCTTGCAGATGACTCAGGACGGAGCACATAACTGTGTATATCACGTCTATACAAACGAGCTTCAGCTACTTGCTAGCTAACCAACCCGCCAGCGTCCATCTTGACTGTATTTCCCAAAGAAGAGAAAAACTTAGAGGGCAGGATCTTCACATCTGTTTCACCCCGAAACAAGTACATTAGTACAATTGCCAGAGCGCCACAACTTCGGTGTGTAAACCCTGTGCGTTGAGCCATGGCCCCAGCTCACTTCCCGTGTGGCTCTGGCTCACCAGCATGCACTGCCTGACCCCTCTGCAACTGGGTGATGGCTGTGTGTCTCTTCTGGGACAGGATTAGGCAACCACAGGTGGCACCACCTGCTGCAAAGCTCTCTGCCTGGGTTTACTCCGCTAATGATTCCTAGACATTTAAGAGTTCAGTTGCTGAAGGGGAAGTGCCCGAGGGGACAATGGGCTCGTTGTAGCTGTTCAGCAGTATCACAGACGTTGTATCATCACATTGACTGGCATTCGGCATAGCTTGTTGGGCTGGGTGCAAATGGTGTGAGCAGTTGGCTGTGCCTCTCCAGAAAGGTGGCAGGAAGAGTTACATGTTTATGCTGATCTGTAAGACATATATGTTTTAAGAACTTCTTTCTCCTACATATTTAATCTCCATAGCTCTCATTCTCCAGGGATCCTCTATCCTTCTGGCTGAAGGATGCTCAAGAGCCTAGCAATCTTTTTTAGAAGTCAGATTGAGGGAAGACTGCTGCCTAATGTGAATTTTCAGCTACAGGGACTAAGCCCAGTAAGCTCACCACAAAGGTCTTAAGCCAAGGGCTGGAGACACCTGGACTAAGCACCAGTCATTTCTATTCCAATCACTCTGACTTTTAAATGGTATAATAATCAAGATTTGGATTGCTTGTTTTCCTTAGTTTCAGTGATTTTTACAGCTGCTTGTGTGATCCAGAAAGAATTTTTTCCTCCTTTCAGCCAAAATCTGACTTTTTTTACTTTTAGTACCTGCTCCCCCCCCAAAAAAAAAACAACCAACAAATGCCACCAACCACCACCACAACCAGAAACAAACAAATGAATGGACAAACAAAAAACCTAAGCAACATTGCAAAGAATATCACAGACTTCTAGGTAGACAACAAAAAATGAATCCTTTCACATCGATTGGTATGAGCTTCCCTACCAAAACATGTTTAATTCCCTGCAATCACTAGCAACGTTCATCAGACCAGTGCTGATAACATATTTTCCTATGAGAAAAGGGCTTTTAGAGATGTTTGGTTTGATAAGATGGAGACAGACTGCAGGGACATGGTGGTTTCAGATAAAGTTTTGAAAAATCTATGTACACTCTTTGATTAACTTGCTTACTGCATGGCTTGACACCCTGTCTATCCTGTCTGTCTACAGCTGCCCTCCTCATGGCTAAATCTGCTGTATCTTTTCATAGAATCATAAAACCGGCTTGGGTGGGAATGGACCTTAAAGATCATACTGCTGCCTCATTTCTTGGATGTTGTTTGAAAATATCCAAATTTCCATTCAATAAAACAATAGACATTTTTGACTTTTTGTTATGATCTGCAGTAATTCCCCCCCCCCCAATTTTTTTTTTTTTTTTTTTTTTTTTCCATGACAGAAACCTGCAGCTTCTGCATCACTCTGCTTTTTACCTAGTTCAAAAATTTCTTTGTGTCAGCTTTTCCTTTGGTCGCACATTACAGTTTCTCCTTGGAGATTTTTGGCTTAAATTTTAACCCAAAGTTATCTGTCCCCAGGGTATTTCACTTAGCTTCAGTATTTAGTAAAGCTGAAGGTTCTCCTTGAATTCTATGGTTCAGAGAAGCTAAAATATAGATTGTGAGTTCAACAAATTTGTCATAATATCTCCACTGAAGTCAATATTTTGAATTTATTAATTTATTCTGAATAAATTTGGCCTCTTTATGTATGACTTCCTTCCTCTTGAACATACTCAAGTATTTGAGTTAGGTTTTCACTTAGACCAACACAAAGGTGATGGGGATCATTTTGTCCAATATCTATCAGGTATTTATTTAGTCTACTGTATCTGCTTTGATACCTTGCAGAACAGTGACCCGTTTTGGGCACTGGAAATAGGCTGTGGAAGTTGTATAATATTAAAAGCCCTGGAGACAGTTTGACTGCTTGAACAGGGCTTGGAGATACCGATAACAGACCCAAAAGGGGAAAATTACTGGTGTTTCTAGGCTGCTTATATTTGCTCAGGAAAAAAAAAGAATTAAAAACATCAAGTCTTTTCAGATCATAACTTAACCTAATCATGTGCAAGATGAATGTAGGAGAACAAACATATACAAACAGACATGCTTAGCATCATGGCTTGAAAGATTCCTTCAGTATGTTCACAAAAGTACATGCAGACAGAAAAACACACACTCACAGACATACTTGCATATGCACACACCTGCTTCCTCACACTCTGAGTGTCAAGCACATTTTGTGAGGTTTTACAGGTCTCAGAAAATTTTACAAAATCAAATGAGAATAATTGATATGCTCACTTTCTGAATCAACAGGCTTTCTATCCCAAGCACCTACAATGAGGAGGAGGATACGAGAAGAAAAAATTTATAGAGAAGAGGCAGTGAAGGCTCCAGTACAACTACATTACTTTAAAATACTTCTGTACATATTAGACCAAAACAAACAAACAAACAAACAAACAATAGTAAATACACTATAATCAGGATTACTTGTTAAATTGCTAATTTAACATTAAAGCATTAAATTGCTAATTTAACAAGTTAATTGTTAAATTACTTCTAAGGAGTGATAGCATGTTTGCATCTCTCATAAACTTCTCTGACATAAAATAACTAGTGGTCCTGGAATATTTCAGTTTAGTAAAGAAGTTTCACGGCTGAGCACAGCTTGTTTTCTCCTCTTTTTTCTCTTCCCTTCCCCCCTTTCTTTTTCAGTCTGACGATAGGATAAAACCTCAGTGATTAGCTTCATTGCCAGCAACAAGCCTGATTCTTTAATGTGGCTGCTCTGCTCCTTAGCTTTGTTTTCATTATTATTTGCATTGTGCAGCAGATGACGAAGAGATAGTCAAAAGATCAAAGGTTTCCTTTGATGGTTTATATCACGGATCCCTGCTGTATTAAAAAGGATCTCAGGTCAGGACATTCTTGTTCACACGCAGATCTGAACAAGGGGCTGCACAGGGTGATCAAACTGGATGAAGGCTGAACACATCCATCAAAGGGCTGACCACATTGGCCCAAACAGAAGAGGAGGTTCTACCTCCATAACCATGACATTAACTAGTGACAGATGTCTCCCTGTGGCTGCTGCTTTGATGTGCCAGGACTAAAGAGAACCAGAGAACATGGAAAGGTTACACATTCTGCATTACTCTAGAACTGTTTTATAAAAGCATATATTATATATATAAAAATATATTTTGCAACGAGCCATTTCTACAATCAAAGGGTTTTTGTTCATTACAGAACACATGGGCCAATCTTGCATAACCAATCCATATCTGGGTCAAATTACAGTATGTATCTCTTACATAGTGCTTTTAATACTGCAAACATTTAATAAACAATAATAAACATTGACAACAATAGAAAATAATAAACATTGCAGAGCCACTGTGAAGTAAATTCACAGAAGGGAGATATTAGAACAGAAGGCAAGAGCTAGTCTACTGAAACTGGTCTGGTTTAGCTTGTCCGTTTCCATATTTAAAACACTTGGCAGTAGGCTAAAATAATTTTGTGTGTTTGAGTTTGTAAGAGAGTGAGATCACATTTTTTATTCCAGTTAGGATCTATCAGAGTTAGAATCTATCAGCCAGGCTGCTTCTGCAGCAGGCCTGTCAAAGCCCCCTCAATAAGCATGACACTAATTTAATGACTCTCCGCACTCCTCTCCTGCTAGGTGTCTCATCAGCCTGCAGAACAGAGTGATGGCCTCTCTTCTCTGTGACTCATATGCCAGATATAGCAGCCTGCCCCGATTTAGAAACCACTGCCCAGTTGTACCTTGGTTGCAATTTCATGGAGCAGGGTGAAACTGGCCTGAACAGTGTCAAGAGGCCAAGGAAATCAGATGCAGAAGAGGTATCTACCTATGCTAGGTATGTTTGTTTCCCTACCTTGTAGCCCAGAGCAATATGACCTCCAGCACATAAATAGCATGCTGCTGGGTTTCCTGTTGCATCCATGAAGGATGCCTTCTCTTGCACTGAAGACATACTTACTCAGAGGGGCTACCCAGACAACCTACACCACTTTCTTAAGTAAGATAGAAAAAGCAACAATCAAACCCCTACTCTGTATGCCAGGCAACTTTTGTTTACATTAGGGCTTTTGCCAGGGTAAGTGCTGTCAAAAATAATCTCACACCTCTAAAGAACATTAATCTGTCATTGAAAACTTGCCCTAAATTTTACAGACCATTTCCAGCTGCCATTACATGCAGCAACAGTGTGACTGATAAACATCTCAAGTAGGATTCTGCTCTGAAAATACCATATGAAGCTAGGTTTCTAACTTGAAATAAATGTAGAATCTGCCTCCTTTGTGTTAATGAGGCTTCTTTCTCAAAGCAGTGGAGAGAAATAGCACTTCCAAAAAACAGTCCATTTTGCCTAGCCTTACATCTATGTTATAATGCTATGGAAGAAGCACTGTAGACAAATACAGCTTAGAGATTTAGACATCAAAAGTTAAGCAAGCTGAATCCCACTGTAACATGCTACAGCTTTCCACTGTGTAGCTGATGTCAGAGCTGGAATTTTGGAAGGAATCACATGATTATTTCGCACGTGATTATTTAGCACATGATTATTTAGCACATGATTATTTAGCTCACCTTTTTTTTTTTTTAATTCTTCCAATTATTATTTTGTTTTCTATCATCTGTTCTCATCAGATCATCCTAAATTGGTTTCATCTGAAATTTGCTGGGCTGATTTCACGTTTCTGGTGCTGTGCCTGTTACAATATCTTTGAGATGGCTTCTTCAACTGTATTACATGCTGTACCTTTAAAGAAACAATAATCTCCCTCATGCTGCAGCCCTTAACATAGCAAACACAAACCTAGAGGAATGTGAAAATCAAAAAGTTTAAATGGAAAGCTCATTGCTGAGTAGCTTTGTAGGAGTTTGTATAAGAAGGCATATGTTCTTAAAAATGCGGAAAACAACCTTCTTCATCTATCATCTGAACCAGCTTCTCATATCGGACAGTGAGGGACACCAGGTAGCAGACACTTTGTGATTTATGTGTGCTTATAGAGTAATGGAAAAAATCAACTCTTAATCTATAGACCTTAGCTATATGTTAACCCTTGCATTAATATCAATATCACCTAGATTAGCCCCATAGTTACTTGATTTAAGTTCCAAAAACTTGAAAGGCTTATGGATCAGATTTTATCTGTCCTCCTCCTCTCCACTGAGAAATTACCTGACATCATAACATATTTTTTTTCCTCTCTTTTCTGAATATCAGCTATCAAGCTGAAGTAACAGAGAGTTGTTTTTCTGTCAGTTCCAGTTTTTGTCTGGTGGGAAAAGGTGATTTATTTATTTATTTATTCATTTATTTTTACTGGTGGACTTTTTTGCCTTACTTTTCAAATTGATCACTTTTTCAATGCCAGTTAGGAATCACGTTTGGGAACAGTTATTCACAGTAATGAAAGCTCATGTAACAGTTTCAGAGATGTTAGTGTGGCTATTTGTGAAGTAGAAAAGAATCACAATTTATTCTTGAAGATTTCTTGTTTTAAAAGGACTGTTTGTTGTATGCTTCTTTCCTTCAATTTCTCATCTAAAATAGAAGCATGTGTTTGGTTGCTGAAGCTAGGAGAGATTTTTATATGAATATTCTTTACTTACTGACTATATACTATGAAAAGTAATAAGGCTTGTAAGCAGTATTTTGTTGCACAGTATTCTACTGAGCTGGTTTTGTTGTTGTTGTTGAACTTAGGTGCCAGAGTTACACTGCTGTTTGCAGAGAGAATGCATGGCAAAAACGTGAGGGCAAAAGCACATTTGTATATGCACAGGCTATATCCCAGCCTGTCAACGACTTGAAATAACATGCAAATAGGTGCCAATACATCTATCATTCTGTTTATTGTCTTTACTCACTTTCAGTTTGTCTTTTCATACAATTCTGGCTCTAACCAGTTGATAAACACCATTGGACTACTGGATTTTGTTTCCCACCAACATCACATCTTTATCTTTTGGAAAGGTTGATGAAATACAAACAGTATAAGAAAAACTCTACTGGCAAGGGCCTCTGTGTCTTGTTGCACCAGAGTAATGTACTATGGTTGCTTTGTATCTGTTGCATAAAGTTTGTTTGAGTGACAGTCTGACAAATGGTCTTTTTAGCACTGAAACTTAAACAAGGAGTGGATTGAGTAAAATCACAACCTGGACTGACTCAAAATGACATATCAGGACCATTTTTCAGTGGTCAGTTTCCTGATGGTTGAATTAGCTGCAGTTTTATCTTGCTCTGTATTAACTGTTTTACCTCACTTTCACTAAATTGCTTTCTTATCGTCCTAAACACTACTGAATTACTGCAAACTGCCAGAGTGGCAGAACTCTGCTATCCAGCCCATGGGTGCAATCACTGGATTTTCCTCTTTCAGTCATCCATTGTATTTTTAATCTTTTCAAGAGAAACAAGCCAACAAAAGCAGGTCTTATTCAGAATCACACAAACTGTTACATGGGGTAACAACTTCATTTTCATATGCCTGGACATGAATTTGATGGACAAATATATGCCAGACAGTCACACAACAGAGAATAACTTTGTTCAGTTTGTGGGCAGGTTTAGGTGGGTTATAAAACCAAATATATTTCTGTGCAGGCTTCTCCACTCGTTATGTAGTTGCCAAGATAGTAGTTGCCAGATGAGACTATAGGTAAGGAGATATTTTGACATGTATAGGTTGGAGGAGTTTGCAATTGCTCCAAGTGTAAGAAGTCTAACTGATGAAAGGTATGAAGAGGGCATGACAGCCCGCTCATATCTCTCTCTGCAAGTTAGGGATGAATTTATGTCTTAATCATGTCCTATTTCAAAGGAGGTACAAGACACCTCATCAAGATCTGCCAGAATATTTAAAAAAAACAAACAAACAAACTTAGCTGAATGAGGAACACAAAGTCAGCCCCCCATTTTCTAAGAAATGCAACAAAATGTCTGACTTTTGAAAGGCCTGAAATAGTTAACCTTTCATCCTTAACTTCACAATAGAAAGCAGGGCCCTTCTGCTCAGGGAACTGAAAAACAGTATCTAAAATCTATCTTACCTTGTCAGTAACTAAGAGTCACTGTTGCAGTAACTCTGTGACCAGCACACAGGCACTGGTTTTCTGATAATCACAGACCTGTAAGAACTAAACCCATTTGCTCATGACATTCCTGGAACAGGGAAAGAGATAAAGGTGAGTCAAGACAGACTAAAAAGTATGCTCTGATCAGATTCCACTCAATGTTCCTGAGCCCATAAAATCTTCCTTCCTGAAAAACTCTGGATTTTCCCAAATTGCCCTCTTGTAATGGAAAATGTGCCAATAAAAATAACCTGTTCACATAAACTCGTGGCTTCGAGACTGGTGTGACCGGCAGAATTTCGGTTTCTTTGATCACGGGAAGGTCTACGCTACACCGGGCCTGATGGCACCGGATGGGATGCGCCTCTCTCGGAGAGGGGTAAGGATCCTTGGTCAGGAGTTGGCAGGGCTGATAGATAGGGCTTTAAACTAGAGTCGAAGGGGGAAGGGGCTAAAACCAGGCACGCCGGTGAAGACCTAAGGGATGGTACGCTAGAATCAGAGGGGCTGTGTGCCAGTGAGGTCCTTCGGTCAGATCTACAAGGTGCTGAGTGTAAGGAGACGCACTTGAAATGCTTTTACACAAACGCACGCAGTATGAGGAATAAAATAGATGAGCTAGAAGTCCTGGCCCAGTCCCGCAACTACGACATCATTGGCATAAGCGAAACCTGGTGGGATGAGTCCTGTGACTGGGGTGTTGCGATAGATGGTTACAGGCTCTTCAGGAGGGACAGGCAGGGTAGGTGAGGTGGTGGGGTGGCGATGTATGTGAAGCAGGGGCTGGACTGTGTGGAACTTCAGGTCGGCGATGGCAAAGTTGAGAGCCTCTGGGTAAGGATCAAGGGACGAACGAATAAAGGGGATGTCGTTGTGGGAGTCTATTACAGACCGCCTGGCCAGGACGATAGTGCCGATAAATTATTCTTTACAGAACTAAGAGAGGCCTCGAGATTAACTCCCCTTGTCCTTATGGGGGACTTCAACTTGCCGGACGTTAACTGGGAGTGCCACACGGCTGACACGAGCAAGTCCAGGAGGTTCATGAAGCACCTAGATGATAACTTCTTGGTGCAGGTGCTAATGGAGCCAACTAGGAAAGGTGCCCTCCTAGACCTGTTGCTAGAAAACAGAGAGGGTCTGGTGGGAGATGTGGTGATTGGTGGCCGCCTCGGTCATAGCGACCATGAAGTGGTTGAGTTCAAAATTTACGGTGACAGAAGGAAAAGTGCCACCAAAACCTCATCCCTAGATATGGGGAAAGCGGACTTCAGGCTGCTCAGGGAACTAGTCAGCAAGGTCCCCTGGGAAACTGCTCTTGAAGGCCTCGATGTCCACCAGTGCTGGTCACTCTTTAAGCGATGCCTCCTAGAAGCACAAGATAAGGCAATTCCAAAATATCGCAAGTCAGGCAGGCGGGGCAGGAGGCCGGCGTGGCTGACCAGGAACGATCTAATGGAGATTAGGCGGAAACAGAGAGTGTTTCGCTACTGGAAGGAGGGCCAGGCGTCATGGAAAGAATACAGGGATGCTGTTCGTGTTTGTAGGGAGAAAGTTCGTGTGGCCAAAGCACACCTAGAGTTGAAGCTGGCTGTGTCTGTGAGAGAAAATAAAAAGGGTTTTTTTAGATATGTAAATGGAAAAAGGAGAACTAAAGAATACATAGGGCCGCTCCTTGATAGGGAAGGTCTCCTCACAGACGATGACATAGGCAAAGCAGAAATGCTTAACGCCTTCTTTGCCTCTGTCTTCAATGCCGATGATGGGCTTCGGGACCCAGGGTGCCCTGAGCTGGAGGGCCGGGACGGTGGGGATGACAAACTCCCAACTGACCCTGAACGTGTGCGGGATTTGCTACTCCACCTGGATCCCTACAAGTCCATGGGTCCGGATGGGATTCATCCCCGGGTGCTGAAAGAGCTGGCGGACGTCATCGCAGAACCTCTCTCAATTATTTTTCAAAGATCCTGGGAATTTGGAGAGGTCCCGGTAGACTGGAAGCTGGCAAATGTTGTGCCGATTTTCAGGAAGGGTCAGAAAGAAGACCCTAGCAATTACAGGCCTGTCAGTCTCACGTCAGTGCCTGGTAAAATCATGGAGAAGTTGGTTCTCGGACTTATTGAGGCACACCTGGGGGACAAAGCAGTCATTGGTCCCAGCCAACATGGGTTTGTGAAGGGTAGGTCCTGCCTAACTAACCTGATTTCCTTTTATGATAAGATCACCCGTATGGTGGACCAAGGGAAACCAGCCGATGTGATTTTTTTGGACTTCAGCAAGGCTTTTGACACGGTTTCCCATAGGATCCTACTGGACAAAATGTCCACCATACAGCTAAATAAAAACATCATACGATGGGTGAGCAATTGGCTAACGGGCAGGGCCCAAAGGGTTATGGTAAATGGGGCTGTGTCAGGCTGGTGGGCGGTCACCAGTGGGGTCCCTCAAGGCTCCATTTTAGGGCCGGTACTTTTCAATATTTTTATAAACGATCTGGATGTAGGAATAGAGGGTATTTTGAGCAAGTTTGCTGATGACACCAAACTTGGAGGAGTTGTGGACTCAAATGAGGGCGTAAAGGCCTTACAGAGGGATCTGGACAGGTTGGAGAGCTGGGCGATCACCAACCGCATGAAGTTCAATAAGAGCAAGTGCCGGGTCCTGCACCTGGGACGGGGAAACCCTGGCTGCATGTACAGACTGGGCGATGAGACGCTGGAGAGCAGCCTAGAAGAGAGGGATCTGGGGGTCGTGGTAGACAGCAAGTTGAATATGAGCCAGCAGTGTGCCCTGGCAGCCAGGAGGGCCAACCGTGTCCTGGGGTGCATCAAGCACGGCATCGCTAGTAGGTCAAGGGAGGTGATTGTCCCGCTCTACTCTGCGCTGGTGCGGCCTCACCTTGAGTACTGTGTGCAGTTCTGGGCACCACAGTATAAAAAGGACATGAAACTGTTGGAAAGTGTCCAGAGGAGGGCTACGAAGATGGTGAAAGGCCTGGAGGGGAAGACGTACGAGGAACGGCTGAGGTCACTGGGCCTGTTCAGCCTGGAGAAGAGGAGGCTGAGGGGAGACCTCATCACAGTCTACAACTTCCTTGTAAGGGGGTGTCGAGAGGCAGGAGACCTTTTCTCCATTAACACTAGTGACAGGACCCGTGGGAACGGGGTTAAGCTGAGGCAGGGGAAATTTAGGCTGGACGTCAGGAGGGGGTTCTTCACAGAGAGGGTGGTTGCACACTGGAACAGGCTCCCCAGGGAAGTGGTCACTGCACCGAGCCTGTCTGAATTTAAGAAGAGATTGGACTGTGAACTTAGGCACATGGTCTGAACTTTTGGGTAGACCTGTGCGGTGTCAAGAGTTGGACTTGATGATCCTTAAGGGTCCCTTCCAACTCAGGATATTCTATGATTCTATGAACCTAAAGATAAAACTCCTTATTTTCTTTGAAAGGTGACAGATTTAAGACATATTAAGCAGTTTATGTCCCCAGCTTCAATTAATTTCACCTGGTTTTAACTTAAAAACACCTCTTCTTCTTTCCATTGTTTCAGAAGCTCAGAGCTTAGAGAAAAGCATGTGTCCACATGAAAAGATCAATTTTGCTTTAGTAAATATTGTATTGAGAACTGGCAAGAATAAGTCAGCAGGTGTGTGTGGGGATGGTTCAGAAGCAGGTTACAAGAAGCTGTTGTTACATACATGTATATAATAATAGCACAGTCCCAACAACATGAGACAACTAGATCAGCCAAGGATACAGGATTTATAGATTAGTGTGAAGTCCTTGAACTATGCTTTTCAGGTTCACTTTCCAACAATCTCATGACAGAACTGGCAGTTCTGTCATATGGTGTCCACATTTTCCCAGGATTTGAAAATACAAAGTCACCATAAAAGCTCCAGTTGTGAATGGGACAGGATGTTGTACACCCACCATTTGATAGTTATCAGTGATTGTTGGGACCAGAGAGGAAGTGGTTATTGGAAATAGGGCTGCCTGGGCTGCTGATCTCCACTTGGATTATGACACTGATGATAGGCAAAGTCTTTTTCAACAGGTTTGTGAGTCATCAGCAAACAGAAGAATTAGAACAAGATTTTGTTCTTCAGACAGGTTTGTCCCCAGAGATAGCAGAGAGTGAGACTGTTGATGCTACATAATCACCTTCTTTGTAAAATGTTACAATGCTTTTTCTTGTGCTTTTTCTACCAATACTTGGTTTTGAGCAACAGAAAATAAAATCCAAATGGTATGGATCAACAGAGTGTTAGTGAGTTAGTTATTAAGTGACATCTATAGACATTAATATACATTCTTAGTACATGTTTCAGGTGTGCCTCTTTATACCAGTAAAAGTTGAAACTCTGCTTAAAAATGAGTCAAAGAACCTATGTATAAGCACTCAATTTATCTGCTCTGGTTCAAGTAGGAAAAGTTTGCTATCATTCCTATAGACTGTTTTCTTTCTAAATATGAGGCTTTCTGAATTGTCCCTTAAAATCTTTTGAAATAGAAAGCAAAATATTAGTATCTGCTCATTATACAGATTTTAGGAAGCAGGCAATTCACCAACTGCTTTCAGAGACATTTCTTTCAACCTCATTGGCATTTGCTGGATTCCTTCCACTGCCTCCTCCTTAAGTCCTACCTACTGTGAACCACTAATAAGCCAAGAAAATAATCATAGCTTCATATCAATTTCCTTCCATGGAAGCCACACCTCTGTTGGAGAAGCTTGTGCATGTCTCTAGTGAGGCTTGCCTTAGCACCTAAAAATCAGTGAGGGTGACAACACTGCTGCTTGCTAAGGTGACTTGAAATGAAAAATTAATGATCACACTTTGAGATGTAAATAATAACAATAATAATAACAAAAAGCATGACTATAGGCTTCACAAGTGGCAACTGTGCCAGCACATTGAGAACAATATATTCAGAAAACATTTCTGCCATACTCAGTGGGTATTAACCATGTGGTGGGGGCAAACCCACCACAGACTCACCTGATTCCCTCCCCATATTTAACGAGACAGAAGTTGAACTGGAGGCAGAACAAAGAAAAGTACTTGGTGCTTACTCTAGGTCATTTCTGAATTTACGATACGCCATACACCTTGCACACAGCAAGATAAAGAAGTGACTGCTGATAAATTCAGCAGGAATGGGAGAAATAGTGGGACTGTACAGGTTTTGGATTTCAGTGATATGAAAGGAAATTTTTAATTCTTCTCTTTTCCTTTCCCATTCTCTTTCCTTTACCATTCTTTTCCATTCTTTGGAAAGCTGCATGCTTGAATGGTTTAGATAGGGATGAACATTAAAAACAATGAGTAATCTATACAAGTTAATCTGCCTGATTGGGAGAGCCTGTGGCTGAAGCCAGACATCTGGGCCTGTGCTAGACAGTTGGGATTTATTTCAGCTGTCTGGTCTAGAGTTGCATCAGGACCACAAAAGATTGCCTGATTCGAAGTGTGTGGACTGAAAAAGCTCCCCACATGCATGGGGCTGCAGGGATTGTGTACAGTGGTTCAAGGCACACTTGAAACAGAAACAGGTCTTCAAAATCTGTGTGGGTTATTGCAGAGAATAAGGTAGCTGGAAGGATCTTAAGAATTCTTCCCAGAATCAGGAGGCATAGTAACATCATTTCAGCACATGCATCTCCCTCTATCAGGCAGATTCTCTAGACCTTCTTTGAATAAGACTGGGGCTATCAGGGCTTTTAAAATTTCCTTTCGAAATTTTAGCTTTTGTTGAAGAAAAGGGGGAGAGGATCCTGTAGGATCTAAAAGGAAAACTGTTTTTGCCAGAAGTTCCAAGTATTAAACTATTTTCTTAACTATGTATGTACAGCAACCTCCAATTTAATCACATCTTTGGCAACCCTAACTAACTTATAAGAGCACACCCATCCCTTGAATACAATATCTAGGCTTGCCAGACAAGAATATAGCAATAATTCATCTGTTTGACTTATAAACTTATAACTTATAAGTTAAAGACTATAACTTATAAGACTAATATAAGAATAAATAACTACATAAGACTAAATAACTATAAAGACTATAACTTATAAAGACTTATAAACTAAATGCCTATACGTACTGTTAGCTGAATTATCATCCCACTTCATGGGTTTGGCATTCTGTGTGTATTTCTTTGGTCTATGTATATTATATCTGACTAGTTTGCAATAGGTTGGAAGTTATTTTGCTTTTCCTTTGGCACTTGCACATTCAAAACATAGAGAATTTAATAACTCTCCTGCATTCTCTTATGTCTCTTTGTACACTCCTTTCATGCCGCAAATATAGAAGGCAAATGCTCCTCTAATGTAGAAATAACAAGCATTGCAAACATGTTGCAACTGATGAGGTACATAACACTGGCAACATAACCCAACTCAGATCTTCAAATGCACCCTGTGGTCTGCTGAACAGAGTGTGCATTTGATGTACATCTGAGAAAAATTAAATGAACTCTGCAGGATACAGGTACACTGAAAGCATCAGTAGAAGATGGCATCTACTTTCTACAGGCTGGTTGCTGTTGCTAAAGCATGTCCATGCTTTAGGTCCCCAGAACAATGTTGTGAGATGTACCAATAGTGTTTGCTGGTTTCTGCTTTATTTTGAGAATAATTATGTGTTTTTCCTTTCATATACATCTTGAAATAGCTGTTTCAAAATCCTGAAATTATCAGAAGTGAAAACACAAAGTTTTCTTTCCATTATGTATATATGAATCCATAACTTCTGTAGTTTCAAAGCATGCCATTTTGAAGACAGTTCTTAGGATTGTCTTCAGAATGACAGTTAATTATTTTCCCCTCATCTCACAAGTACAATAGTCCCTGATTAGCTGTGTTTTTAGGAAGAGATAGGGAAGAAATTTTCAGAAGTAAATTAAAAGTGATACAGCAAGATTAGTACTTTAATTCACCCAACTAGAACATCCTGAGAAGATGACAAAAGGTCTTGGAAGGCCCATTAATTTAAAGTACTGCTGTCTCAGTACAAACATATATATGAATACAGGGAAAAAAAAAAAAAAAAAAAAAAAAAAAAAAAAAGATGACTGAATCAGTTCTGTCTTCACAAGATTTTGTGCACCATTTCATCTGCTTGTGAGAATCCTGTGAGAAATAACAAAAAAATGTACCCAGAGGGAGATGGTAAGCTTTGACACAGATGCATAGTTTGCTGTATTTTCAGCATATACGGTTCAGGAATATATAAGAGAAAAACACAGGGACCCCTCATCCTTACTGTAGAATCTAACCTGAAGTTGATACAAAAGGAATATGAGGGATTCAAAAAGTTCTGCCAAGAGCAGTTCTGAACACTGTGGACAATTTCAGAATTGAAGAGGTTTGTGGGTATCTGCCTGGTGCCTTTCTGGTTCAAGAAATTATGCCATATAACTTGTCCAACTTCAAACTAAAACACCTGCCTAATGCCATATGACCAACCTAATTTAAAAGTTCATTTGTAATTACTTTGTAATTAATCAAATACTTAGTTGTTTTAATTAAGAAATTGATTGAAATTTGATAACTGATTTATAAACATTCTAACTCAGAGCCAATATGTTTTTATTCAGTTTGCCCAAATTTACGCTAGAGGTCAATTAATTTTGAAGAAATTAAAGTTAATTATTTACATAATTTTGAGTGACAGCTTTTATATGGGATTGTGCAGTTTGGTTTTCATGATCATTAATGTACTTTACATATTTCTTGTTAATGTGCATTATTTTTCCTCAGAGTCCATGTAGGCAAACCTATAAAAATAAAATTCTAAAGTTATTTATGCAGGGTCTGTGATTTATCTCAGTTTTCCCCAGAGGAGCGACGGGTGATGCAGTATCAGAATACTTACTCTCGAGCCAGAGAAAGGCAGGGAAGGGAGATCTCTGTGTCTGCTTTTGGCATAGAAGAGGAGCTATGTTTTCACTGTCCTGCCTTTTATTTGCAACTAGCATTTTTTTTTTCCTCCTTGCAGCTGAAGCCCCTAACAAAAGGGAAAGAATGAAATGAAACAAAAAAGCATCTGCTCTGCATGGAATTGGGCCAGTCCAGTCAAGTTTAAAGACTGAATCATTTGAGGGGTATGAGACTGGCAATTTACTAATGAGTACAACTTATTAAAAAGACATGAAAAGCTCCCTAATTACATATTTGGATGCTAAGTAGCCATTCTCAGCTCCAGAGACAGCATGACTTTCTCTTCCAGTCTTGTTCCAGACCACACGTTAAAGAAAACAAGCATCATAAAGGGTCAGATGTTTTAAACACTAGGAACTAAAATACTGTAAAAGAGTTAACCAAACTCTTCTCAAGGCTTTATGCTACTTTCTGGTTTAAGTCTTACTGAAGGCTAAAAAATGTTGGTCATCTTATAATATATGCATTTAGAAATATGTAGTAAATCTCCCTGAAGATACCAGGTATCCCAAGCCTTTCAAAAGTAACACAGTACATTAATCCCAGACATCTTTTCTACCCTACCAGGCCTAGATTCCCTGATCATTAGTTTTAAACATCTATTACACTTAAAACTCAAACCAGTGCTGAAACCTTAAGGACACAAAGGCAGACATTCAAATGTTAAAAAGCAACAGAATTAATGTTGGCCACAGCCTTACTTCAGCTTCCTTGTGGGTATTAATTATGATAGAGTCTTTAATTACATGATCATACACTTTTTTTTTTTTTTCCACAGGAACCCTGCCTCATTTAATGCAAAGGTTCAGTGGGGCTCAGTGCCAGGAAACCTATTTACAATTCCTATGATGTAAATGACTCAGTATAATTATTTATTGCATATTATCCAAAGCCAGCACCAAATAAAAAATAATTCATTTCCCCATGATTATTTTTTTTTCTTTTATAATGTATTGATGTAGCATCCAAGTGTTCCACTCATATTCTTGAATTTATCTGCAAAATCACCATTGACAAATAACATTAGCGCTATTGTAAGTCCTAGTTTTCCAGGACTAATTCCCTTTTCCCATCCATTTACATTGTAAAGCCAACAGTTCCTGGAAGTGTTGGATTAATTGGGCACACACAACACAGCTGAATTGCACAAAATTGTACATTGCACAAAGACCACAATAACCAGTATGCATTGCATTTTCAGTTTGATAGCAAATCATCTGCACAGCACAGAGATACACACCAGCACTTTTCAGCCATGTTGAACCCTAGACAGAAGTACAGAGAAACCCTCCTTGTAGTACTCTATGTAATCTGTTCTACAGGAAATGATATTCAGATAGTAGCACTGCTGTCAGAAGAGGAGAATCTATTCAGTGCATTGCTGCTGGTTACAAAATTTGAAATCCAAAAAATCTTCAACAAGCAAGTACACAACATATACACAAAACCCAAGGGGAAAACAAACAAACAGAATGAGAGGATACTGTATTTCCATATCAACAGCTTTACTGCTGTGTGGGTGCCACACACCTATGTCATTTGCTAAAGTGACAGTCAGATAACAGTAACTCCTTATAAAAAATAACTAATCTTGTGTGTAAAATTTACATAAACCTAGTTCTGTTCATTGGATGGGCATATGCAGAAAGACAGTAGCTTTCTAGAGAAAAGACAAGATTTACCACTAAATAAGTTTTCTGTGGCCAGTCATTCATATGAGCACAAGCAATATTTCAGCAGTGTTGAAAACAGTATACATGGGACACATTTTCTGCAACCTCAGTCATCCAGAAGCTAAATGTTGACTTGAAGTTATATTTTCAGATTCCCTCCATGATCAGTGGAGAAGACAGCCTCCAGTGAATGCTTCATCCTTACTGTTCTAGCTTAAATGCAGGCTATGCAACAGCCAACCAAACTATAAGAAGCAGAGTTTATGAAGTTAAATTAAGGATAACATAAATAACATAAATTAGGATAACATAATTCTGAAAAGCATTTTTTTTCCTACTGCAGAATAGCAGGTGACTGAATTTCATATGATCTAGAAAGGCTAACCTCTCCGACTGATGCAAGTATATT
The DNA here is from genome assembly GCF_964035555.1 of Netta rufina. Classification (NCBI taxonomy): domain Eukaryota; kingdom Metazoa; phylum Chordata; class Aves; order Anseriformes; family Anatidae; genus Netta; species Netta rufina. The sequence goes on from NC_140123.1 coordinate 136,910,640, forward strand.
CACAAAGATGATGGTCACAGACTGATCCACCCAAGCTATTTGCTGCAACATCATTTACCTTTAAAGTCTCCCATCAAACACAGAGAAAGGCACACTTAAATACTGAGATGAGGTCTCAAGTGCAATCTACAGCAGGTTGACTGCCTTACTACCTTATTTCATTTGAAGGTATCTGACAAGGGGGGCATTTATAGCATCAAAGCAATAGGAAGGTGACACAAAAGACTGGCAAAGGCTTTCTGAGTACCTGAAAGCTCCTTCCTTGCCACAGGCATGGCCACTTTCTGTAAACATAGCAAATCTAATACAATATTGAGAAAGTATTACTCTATACAGGACTACAATCCCTCAATGCCATAACCTCCTCCCCCCCAAAAAAACAGCCTTTAAGGATTACTACAACTTTTGCCTTTTCCACAGAGATGAGTTGGCAGCTGGGAAAGGAAGATTAAGTGGATAACTGGCAGGCGGTGCTCCTAACTTTATCAGGAAAATATTAACAGAACTTTTTAGACACAATCTGCAGACATTCTCATTTTCCTAGAAAGTCTAGACCTTACCAGTTACAGAAGACACATGACACAGAGGTGGAACAATGAGATGGGGCTGGGTTCCAACTGAGTGCCTCCACATAGAGAGGAATCTTACAAAAAAAAAAAAATGAAGTCATTCATGTATGGCCAGGGATGATCTGAAGACAACACTCATTTTTCTGGAGAATGCTTCAATAAACTTGAACCAAAGCCAAATACTATTAAACACCAAATTCTGTTTCAGCTGATAGAAGGACAATGAAGAAATAATAGTACAATTCACAAGTGTTGTAGGGAAAAACAGTAAAGATTATAAAGGTATTTTTATTCTTGGCTGACAATTCTATCAACGCAAGCCAAAAATCAAAAGGAGTAGAATAGCTTCTTTCCTTTATTCACATAAAAGGATTCTGTGCAGAGCAGAACTTAAGAAAAACGATCAGATTATGATTATATAACCTTAGCATGAACTTGGTGACCAGTATAGTCATGTCAAATTAGGATGCATTATTCAAACAGCAGGGAAGGATGAAAGTGTTTACCATCAGATATAAAAAACCCTGCATCTCCCTTTCTTCTAACCTGTTCTCTTATTTTTCTTTTGCTGGCTATGTTGGTGGGCTGGCTTACTTACTGTACCAGCTCTCCTTCAAAAAGACAGAAATTATCAGTAACAGATGCTGATGGAGCTGAAAAGGACAGACATCCAGCCATCATTTCTTCCTTCTGCTTTTTCCCGAAGCTTCCACCTTCTCCTCCTGGCAGGAAAGTGGTCTATTTCTCATTCCTTTCATCCGTAGTCCTCTGTGCTTTCTGTCATACCAGTGTTCCTGTTCTGACTTTTTTTTTTTCTTTTTTCTTTTTTCTTTTTTTTTTAATCTCCACATGATATCATTCTCACATTTCTTACCATCTTTTTCCATTTTTTTTCCTTCTTCCACTAAAACACATTGTGTCCATTAATGCTTAGACCATACCTTGTCACTTTAATCTGTTCAGATTTAAAAAAAAATAAAAGACAAAATAATGGAAGAAATAAATGCCACTGAGCTGCATGGATTAAACACAAGCTGAAGCAAAAGCAGTCATAAACAAATATTTATATGCATTGTAAGTATATCTAATTAGTATAATTTAAAGAAAGTGTTATTACACTGGTACATTTTGTGCAGAGCCATTCTAACTATCTGACAATTACTGACCATATCATGATAGCTAGAAATTAAATTTTCTCTTACTACTTTGAAAGACAACAAAACCAAATTTTAAGTCTCTGAGCCCCTCAAAACCTGAGCACTAAAGCCAGCTTTGGTATTTTGGTAAATTAACCACCACAGAAGCTTCTTTCATCTTATACAAATTTCTCTTACACAGTTTTTACCCTCCACCTGAAGACTGAGAGTTTGGAAATTTCAGTTAAATATTTATGGCAATATTTGATTCCTCTATTGAGTCAGTTCAGATTGTCTTTTTCTCAATCAGTCATAGCAATGAAATACAGAAAAGAGATAGTTACCTGCCTTGATACTATGTAATTACAGGTTGATGTGTGCACAGGCACATGTAGATTCAACAGAGAAAAATTTCTTTTTCACCTACTTTTTGTAGTAAAAATTTGTCAGTACAACTAAGCTTTCTAGGCCTTGGACAGGTATGCTACTAAGATAACTCGTCTGGCTTATTTGAGGAGTGACATAAGAGACTTTCCATTGCACAGACCAGTTCCCTCTTGGAGAAGTTTAAAAGCTTCACTGGATTACTGTTCAGACAGAAGTCATGTAAAACACTGTATCCAATTTGAGAATAAGTAATGTGTGAGGTGGGACCATCATCACATTACCACTGACCTGAAATCATAGTCCCGTTAAGAATTCTGCAATGCAGCAGTAGCTTTGTATTGCAAAGAGGTCTCCCTCTCCTCTGCACTCAACCTACCTCTCTGTCTTCTCCCTGTGTAGCCTCAACAGAAAGAAATGGCTTTCTTCAGAGAATGGTCTAGAGCACGCGGTTTATGTTTCTGGTCAAAATGTCTTTGTGCAGGGGCATCCCTCTCTGTCCTCAGACTCCAACAGCGGTCTTGGTTCCTAAGTACTACACCCTCTCTGTTTGCAGAATGTCCCTTTTTCAAGAGGAGTTGGGATGCATACGTGCACAGTATAAAGAACACAAAGCACACAGACATCTTGCATCCTTTTGAAAGACAGAGCATGCTTGTATGCAAACTCAATCTCTCTGAATATAAAGTTGTTTCTTTGAGAGGAAATCTACCTATCCCTGAATTATTCAGATCTTTTTTTTCTTTACTGTTGCATGCCAATGTTTAACATTCCAGTACCTACTTTATAACAACAGCAGCAGAAATTGGCTATTGTTTCTCAACCTAGAAATAGTGAGTCATCTCTAGTGAGTCATGGAAGACATTTCTCTTTCATACAGACTCTTGTTTTGTTTCTTAATTATTCTGTAGAAACCTTTTGTGCAGTCAGAATCACATAGTACATATCCCACCAGTGACAAAAGATAGTGCAAGCCCAAGCATTTCCAGCCAGAGAGGTAGCCCTTATTGGCCAGTTCAAATGAAAATCCTACCCACCATCTCACCTTTCTCCTTTCTCCTTTTTTTTTTTTTTTTTTTTTTTTTGTTTTGTTTTGTTTTGTTTTGTTTTGTTTTGTTTTGTACTTGCAATGCTTTTCTTGGCACCACCTGACATTCCAAGAGACTGATAGTTGAGCAGCACCTCACTAAAGTATTACATGATTATATTAAGTACTTTCACATGTGGAATTTCTGCACATCCAGTATTCAATCTGTGACACTAACAAATAGGGTATTAATTAACAACATGGTGATTAAAGACTTACAGTTCTGACATCTGTAATAAATGTTCCAAAGATAGTGTCCTTGCGTCAGGGATCTGTAAATCAGAGTGCTCGCCAAATGAGCTCTGTTCTTTCTCAGCTCATTGCCATTCGCTGAGTACTAACAAGGTTAACAAGGCAGAGCTAAAGCATTTGAATCAACCCTTACTTTTTCAGAGGACTTAATGAATCATGAGCAGACCATTCATATCAAGTGTTTTGCAGCAATAAGGGGAAGTTGATTGAGTAGTTTACTTACTGTACGGTTTATTAAAGTCACACCATATCTGAGGGAACCCCATCAGTTACGTAATAAAAGTTTTTATTTCCTTCTCAACATCTAATTTGACTATTTCATTATATTTCACCAGACTTTGTCAAACTTTGAAATTTGCTTCTAGACCACTTCATTCTCCCTTTTTTGCCCACTGGTAAGGCAGGTCAGATGGAAATTTTCTTTTCCAACAGAGTGTCAGTTCAGAGATGAAGTTGATTAAAATGTCATATATATAGCAAAAATATTGGCATTCAGTCAAAATCTCACAAATTAGTTATGGCTTATTTAATTAACATTCAACTATAAAACATGATTTACCAAATATATTCACCTAACAAAGGGCATGAGATTTCTTACTGAATTCTCTCTATTTGACACTCATAACATGCAAACATATATGGTTTTCATTATTTAATTTCCTTCATGATAGAATATTTCAGCTTGTTAATGTATATACAAATACTGGTAATCCTGAAAGCTGGTTGGGCTTTATTTTTCTTTCAAATTTTATTTTCTTTCTTTCTTTCTTTTTATTTTTTTTTTCAGTTTTCTTTATGTTATATACATCTTTGTGTATGGATTTTCAAGAGCAGACAAATAGTGAAAATGGCACATTGTCTCAAAGAAAATAGTGGAAATAGGCAGAAGACCAAGACTTTAGAGAGATATTTTTAAAATCAAAGTTGTTAAGATCCTGGTGGTTTTTAAAGTTCTTTGGAGAAAAGGCTAAAATGGACTCCCCATCATGCCATTGTGGGTAAAACTAGCAATGGCTAGGGACACTTACAGAGGTATTGCAGAAACCTTTTTTTTCCATTGCTTCTAGCATGTGGAGACTGTATGAATCCTGGAATTGTAATCTGGTGGATACACATTGACAGGCAAAATTGAGTCCAGACTGTATATGCATCTGGTAGGACCACTTTCAGTTTTGTGTCCTATGTACAACGGAGATGTGAAACTTGATCTGTGACATTAATGGGATCAAATGGTGATGCTTAATCCTATGGAACAGGAGAGACCACTCTCTTGAACCTTCATGGTTTTTGCTAAGGTCTTGACCTTTATTTTGGTACAATAAAATTTGCTAACCAAAGGCATCTCATTTCTCTCTGTATGTATTATATAAAACCAGATACACATTAGTTTCTCTGTCATGTGATATCAGAACCAAAAATGTGTGACAAGCAGAAAGTACCTCTCTTTCATCAAAATTCTGATCTTGTTTAGTGCTACTGATTTTCAAAGGAAAAAGTAACAATCACACATAACTATTTTTCAAGATAAACTATGCCTGAAAATAGTTTTTTTTTTTTATTCTCCCGGAAGAGACATTCTGTGCCTGATGCTGGGACCAACTATATCACAGAAAATGTTGTTTAAAACAACAAAAGTAATTGCAGTGGTTTATTGGCACTTAAGTACTCAGATAAAAATAAGAAAGTTAGCTATTTCTGCTGACAGGATCCGTAGCATGTACACACCAAGTACAAACCAAAGACAGTGGAAGGTTCTCAGAGTTAACAATGAAACTTGGAATAAACAATAGGTTTGCTAAGGAAGCTGACTGAAGTTTAAGATAACACCTTCTCTAAATGTATCTTCAGAAGGCAGATGTTGAGCCAATGGAAAATTCCCAGACACAAAATAACCAGACAGGAAGCTATGGATGAGGGACAAAAGGGGGCAAGAAGCACAAGGGTATTCTGTAAAGAGGGCAGAGTCTTGGATTATGTGACGTACCTGCCAAAGTTAAGTTTAGCCAGAACATATCTGTAGTTCAGAAGTCAAGAGAGTGCTGCAGAATAAAGATCACGGGCAACCTTTATCCAAATAATGCTGTCAAACAGTGAGAAAAATGAAGTAAGCATCCTCTACAGTTTGTTATTTTTATGCCACAGAAAGAGAACAATAATATTTCAGAATCCTGGGCATAGCCTGTCTGCTCATTGTCAGCTAGGGCCAGTCAGGTGTCCCTGAGGAGGGATATTAGCCAGAGCGGCCATACACCTGCACTTCTGGAACAGAACTTGCTCCTGGGCATACTTAGGGTCCAAATTAATCTGGGCAGAGAAACTGTCTTTACTGCAAGTGCCCATTTAAAGGAAGAGGATAATAAAGAGAGGACACCCTGCCAAGGAAATGGGTCTGAAAAGCTAATCTAATGTGCTTCTGGGAACCAGTGGCACAGGTCTGTCCTTGATATCACCGGGGCCAAAGAACAAGCATTTTGAATTGCAAGAAGCAAGGTCAAATCAGTTGAGGAGCTCTGAACTGGGACACCTCAGAAAATGGATTTGGGAGAAGCAACAGTTCTCATTTCTTTGATTTTGATGCCAGCAGACCTGGGAATTTCTTGACTGTCATAAGGGCAAGAAATAGCTTTGTAGGTAGCAGATGGCTCTGCAGTTTGCCTGAGAGACATCAACCACTACCAGGCTCTAGATGAGTTCCTACCTACAACAGTAATCTCTAGACTGAGAAAGAAAACCATAACGTGGCATACCCTTGTTTGACAGGTCAGTCACTCCCAGGTTAGAGTATGCAGGCTTGAGACCCAATAGCTTAGTGAATGGCCAAGAAAGGAAGTTCTGTCAGCTCTGCATTGTCTCTCTTGCTCTTAAACTAAAATAAATCAACTGTCACTGCCTCCCCTTTTCAAGTCACATGATTTCTTTCCCAGTGATTTCCTCCCTATATCTCTTCTCCTCTTTGAGGCAATGTTAGTATGTTCTTCACTGCTTCTGCTCTGCTTGGATCTTCTTTTATGTACTCTCTTGTGCTTTCCTTTTCTACTACTATCCATACTTCATTTTCCTAGTTGCTGATCATTTTTGCTGCACTCTGCTTCAACATGTCTCTGTTGCTGCCAGCTCTGCAGATCTCTTTGTCAGAGAACATCCAAAGTACACACAGCCCTCTTCTAAATGTTATGCCCTCTTTTCATCTGGGTCTTTTTTTTTTTTTTTTTTTTTTCCTGGGATGCTGTATCTAATCAATGCCAAATGACTGTAATGCTAAAAAGTAGTCTTAGCATCTGAGTCATTTTGTGATAAAAATTAAATAAGGAAGAAAACAGCTTGAGGGCCCAGGAGTCATAACAGGCCAACAGCTTAAACAGAAGCCTCATTTTTATGCTGTATGCTCTTTGTTTCTCCTTAAACACTGTGGGGCAAACTCTCTGATATGGATGAAGCATAACATCTCATGATTGGCAGTTCAGATCATAGTCTCCAAGAGTGCACCACAGCCACAGAAGTGGACAACTGCCAAGTCACCTCTGAGAAGCAGCCCAAATAACATCTTTGATTTAGGCCAGTGATTTCCAGCTGTGGGTCATGACCCCACATGGGCTGGGGTCAAGACAGGGTTCACAGTGGGTCATGAAGTGTTAGAAAAAGCTGAAGAAATATTCAAGCTTAAGGATTGCTGTTCACTTTTCTCCCACTTTGTGGGGGGATTGGGAGATAGGGGGAGGAGTGGAACTGCATGCAAACAGATGATCCAAGAAGGCTGATTGTTTCAGAAATTCAGACTTGAAATATTGGGAATTCCACACTTTAGAGAAATTAAATGGTTCTGTGGCTTGAGTACAAGGGGACTGCTTTGTCTATGTATGTTTTCTTAGTTTCCTTTCCTTTCTTTTTTAAAGTATTAGTTTGAAATTAGCCAGAAGTCTGGAAAGGTTTCAGTAACCTTAGAAGAGAGACTATCAAACAAATACAAGAGACATCAGCATGAGCATCCTAGTGACAGTACCTGGCTTTCATCAAAATATTTTGAAAGGGTTCTCAACAGTGAAAACATTTATCCTTCCACTAGAGTAAGGAAGCTTTCATTATCCACATTTTACTGGCCAGGTGACTTTCTCAGTGTCATGAAAAAATTCTGTGGCAGAGTTGAAAGCTGAGTCCAAAACTGAAGTCTTAATTAATATAATGCCCTTGCCACAAGACTATTCTGTGCTCAAAGAGTCCTGAAAAAAATGCATTTTCAATCATATGAATATCACCAGCACCTATGTAATTAGAATTGTGCAATTACAGGAGCATTGCAATAGACCTTGGGGTCATGGAAGCTGTGAGAGGGATTAATCCAATGACTGATTTTTTTTGATCTTACACTAATAATACAGATGCAGCCATAGACAGCGATTTGCCAATATGATTTAATCCCTAAAGGGAATACCTGTAAAGTCTTGCCCACACTTGTTTATAAAAATCAAATTCTGTTGCTGTTTTTTGTCTTTCAGGATTACAGTGTCAGTTGATAAAAACCATAATTTTAAAAATTATTATTATTATATTTACTACTCAGTAGCAACAGTAGTGAATTACCAAAAGTCTTCCTTACATAGGCCATTCTGCAGCCTGTTAGCTGGTAACTATAGCTTTTGCTAACTGAGATAGATTCAGATGTGGGAACTGAAGTCATGTGGGACAACAGGCCATGCTGGGAGAATTATCTTAAAGCAGGCCAGCCAAGAGCATTTTGTGAGCAGGTGTGGAATGGCCTTTGTTGTGTGCATAACCAAGAGCAAGATGTGCAGCATGGAACTTGTTTAGGAGGTCAAGGACCTCAGAAAACTTCTTCAGCAACATTTTTGAACCTGAGTAAACTGCAACAGCAGCAAGACTTATCCGTACGGTATCGGCTCACCATGTCTACAACTCCTTGGAACACGGACTAATTAGCACCAGAATAAGCTTTCATTGATTACATTTTACAAACAAAGATACTTTCAGTTAGCTGATATCTCATGTTGGTTCATCAATCCAATTGCTGGCACAATTCTGTTCTCTCGTGTAGGTAAGAACTTGGACTCACCCATTACAGACTGATTTGTTAGGTGGGAAAGATCATTTATGGCTTTCACATCATTGCTTTAGCAATGGATCTGGATACTCTGGCTTCACAATTTGCTAGTTGATAGTCTTCTGCCTTTAGTATTTTCTTGATATATTTATACTATATACTTTCCTACTTACTTTTAATATTTCCTTATATACTTTTTTTTTTTTTTAATTAAGTAAAATCTCAAAGCAATTTGCTTCATGTGGTTTCCTAGTGATGAAATGAACCTTACATAACTTTGTATGTAAGAATAAGTCTGTTACAAGCTAGACAGGGACAGATTCCCCCACCATTTTCCTCTTGAGTTTGGGAAGCTTATCTGTTTACAATTGTCACCTCTCTTTCTGCATGGGAAGGTTGGGAAGCCTGGGATTTTCGATATTTATGCATGTGGTGAGTGGGGTAGAGTAGGAATGGATGCAGACTAGGAACATTTTGATTTTAGAGCTCTTAGAAAACTGTTAATAGGATGATGAAAGCCTGATCTCACAGATCTGTTACACTCCACTGGACTATTTTGCAAGGTTTCTTTCTGTAGGGTGATATTAAGTCACATCACAATACCTGTAAAATTTTCACCTGCTAAAAAGAAACAAAATCACTTTTCTCTGTCTAGACAAATACAATGATAAAAGTGCTTAAAAATACCTGTCTAGAAACACTCCAGACTCCCTTAACACCTGAGATCTCTTACTCTGGTAGACAAGACAGATTAAATCATAGAACTATGTCCTTTTGGAACAGAGGTTAGAGGTCTGCTAGGGCCTTAAATGGTACTACAAAACTTTTTCTTCATTTATTTATTTTTTTCCCTGTGGTAACTGAATCCCACATATACTTTTCTTGCTTTTATTTTTTAATAACAGAATGAAAAATATTATGGCTCTTCATTTCATCGTTGTAGGTACTTGTGTGTGTGTACATTTATAAACAACATTAGGGCATTGCACAGCGGGAGCAGCTTGAAGAAAAATGATGGCATGTAACGCAGGCTCAACCAGCATTAGAGAAACTCACTGGGCCTCTTAACTATTAATTTTCAAAGATCTGGATTTTTTAAAATGTGAACGTTTGTTTAGAATGTGTAATATCAAGATCTAGGTGTTTGAAAAAGACTTAATGTTGAGTTGTAGCTAATTGTTTGTTCTGGGAGGTACTAGTAATGTATATATATGTATATAACTACATAATTTGATGTATTTATATATACATATTACACACATTTAAATATGGCAGCTCTTCATCAGAATCAGCTGAGTTGCACTCATCTTCTAGAGGGGGGAGTATGGGTAAGCACAAGCTCAAAGCTTCTGTTAAATATCATACCTCTGTAGCCAAGACAGGAAAAAGCATAGTACAGAAATTCAGAGATAGAAGGTACTAGAAATAATGTTTTCAGCTCACACCACTCTCTCCTCTGCAACTGTGTATGAATTCTCCATTGTCACTCAGCTGCGCACTACTGTGCTTTGTAAATTTACAGACAGAGCAGAAGGAGACTCCAGAGGTGCAGATCAGTACCCTCTGAGATACAGAAGCAACCCATTGTGCTAACAGCCATGTGGTTGTATGGAGCAAAGAACTAGAAAAAATATGTCAGACTTCATCATTTCTAGATGGAGTAGCAAGTGGAATAGTGGAATTACTTTTTTTTTTTTTTTTTTTTTTTTTTTTTAAGGTTTCTAAGTAAAATCATCTTTAGAGAGATATCTTGGCTCAGCACTTCTTCTTTTTCCTGAATCTGGAAGAAAAGGGCAGTTCAACTATCTTTGCTGGAGGCTAAACAGGATCTAAAAGATACATAAGATACATTGGAATTTTTTGCAGATGGGCTCATGGCTTTTCTATGTTCCCTACCTACCCAATACATTCACAGGAACAAGAAGAAGGACCATGATGAAATCCTGGTCCAAGTGAAATCAAGGCAAATTTTTATAAGGTGGAGATACCAACAGTAATGTCAAATTGTTGGACACTTGAAAGGGTCTCCAGACTCTGGGAGTTTGTGAAGTCTGACTCCATGCCCCTGTAAATGGAAGACATAAAGAGTAGATGTACCGACTTGACAGAAGATTAGGGTTTTTTGGAAAGGTCTGCTAGCCTCCTTTCTGCAAAGAGCAGAGCTAATACAAATATAAACATGGAAAAGAAAGGCCTCTCAAACTGTGCTAGCCAAAGCCACATGTTTAAATTATATTACAATGGGTGTTACACTCAACTAGTAATTATCTGGAGCTAAGCAATAAATATATAACAATAACTTTAATAACTAATCTATGATAGAACTCATGAAAGAAATAGAAAAATGTTGTCTGGAACTAATTAATGCTCAAAAATTAACAAGCAAGAGAAAGATAAACAGTATGAGATCATCTTCAAGTAATATAAGGAGCTGAACTGTGGTGTATTCCCTAGGCAGAGTTGAAAACAGTGACAAATCTAAATAAGTTTTCCTGGGAATCACAAAAAAATGTTTAAAGGGCATATGAAATACATATTGCATAAATCTTCCTGATACCTAATTATAAAGATCTCATTGCCAGGTATGGTGACTTAAAATCATTCGGTTTCCTTGCATCAGCAGAATTCTCATAAACATCAGCATGCCCAATATGTTGACTGTTTGATTTCATATTAAAACATGATTGTCTTTGTGCTCCAAGTCTGTAAGCAAATTATATAAATGGCACAATTTCATGCGATGGCTTATCTGAAACAGCTGGCAGATGTGCACTTATGCACACCAGCACATCTATCATCTTTAATCCTTTTCAAATATAGGAGTTGTGTTACAGCAAACACAACTATTTTAAATCTAAAATTCTCTTTGTCTTATCAGTTGTGTCCTCAGTTTGGTCCCAGAAAGCACTGGTCCTATGTTTTGTACTGTAAAGCATACTAACAGGCATAATCCCCAAGAACAGATATCAAAAGGCATTAACTAGCTCAGGTAGTATTGTTAACAGTGCCTCTCTCTGTCTTGGCAGTGGACATGGCTCTGGAGAGAGACATTCAGTTGACACCCAGGTGCTATCTGCAGAACAGGGAGTGAAGAGATGTAGGTAACATTCATCCATACCATCTCTGGAAACGACAAAGTCCAGTACCTGTCCCTGATTTAAGTGACCTTAAATGACAACAAAAAGACCAGTTGTGAAGGTGGTTTTCACACTGTCCTGCAGATGCTAGTTCAACAGGAACTAGAATGAGGCTGTGACTACTTAATAATTCATTTCAGATAGGCTACTTTAGACCATTGCTTTTTCACAGGCTTAATCTGACAATTAAAAGGCATTGATGCTTGAAGGTTTGCCATTCATTGTCAAATACTCTAAGCACACACTGTGTTTTCTCTCTCCCCCTTGTTTTTCTTTTTAATATATGACCCATGGCTACAGTTAATTTCCTAGATCAGAAAAGCACAAATATTACAGATTGCTGTAATGTTAAAACTGACTCTGTTGTGAATACTTTAAGTTACTAATAAAAAATTCTAAGCCAAGTAATAAAATGTTGTTTAATTTGAGTAACCTAAAACTAAGCTCAAAACACAAAAGGGAGATTCCTCTCTCTCCTCCATAAAACTCTTCCACAGTTGTACTATCAAGATAGATAAAGGGAACATATTTCACTCCTTATGTCTTTACTCCAGTATTATTTTTTTTTTATCTTATAGAGAAAATACATCTGAATCTGTAATGCCAGCCAAATCCAGCCACGATGAGGCAACATATGAAACTGGTTCACACTGCTGTCTCAGCCTGACTTATCTATTTATAAATAAATAAATAAATAAATAATCAGTGGAACTTGTGCCAGGTCAAGAAATTATTTTTCTGTGAAAATCTAATGATCAAAATGAAAAGAAAAATAAAAATCAGTTTTTAATTAAACAAGTCAAACTTATTTTCCACCAATCATCCTCCCAGCTGTCAAATTTGTGGATTACAAAGCTGGAAAAATGGCTTTCCACGGAATTCTGACAAACTTCAAAAACAGTCAACACAAAAATATCTATTATATAGTTAATAAAACACAGAAAAGCTTGTTGTTCATTAAAATATGTTGTTCTGATCTTTTTTGTTCCTTGCTGCCATGTCTGTTAGAAACTTACAAATAGGAATAAAGCACTATAAGGTTTCAGAGAATTAAAGCACAGAAGCCTCAGTGACAGCCATGTGATGTCTGTGCACATAGTGCATGGTCTACCACATTTTGCCCAAGACAGAGCCAACACATAACAGAAAAGGAAGCAGGCAGCACTGGGGAAAGCCTAGAAGCAGCAGTCATTACAGAATTGGAGAGTTTCCCTGAATTTTGTTATTTCTTCTTGCATGCCTAAACACGTAGCTGGTGTAAGTCACCTCCTCAGGGGAAGAGCAAGTATCACAGTGTAATTCAACCACAAGTCTAGCCTTTGAAGCACTGCAAAGCCAAATTTGTATAAACCTGGTTTCACAACTCATCCTACCACAGATTTCTGTTTTTCTAAGTAAAATGATTTTCTTCTACCTTGTTTTTTCCTTTGAAAAATGCAGGGAATAGCGTTAGCTCCTAGAGATGCCACCAGGAGAAACATACCTCTAAGACTGCTGACATGACCAAATTCTAGGCAAGAGAAGTAGATGAGATCTGTGCAAATCATCAGCAGGAATGCTAACTAGAAATGGGCCAGGAGATTTTCTTCCTCAGGAAGCACTACCATTTGCACAGCACAGCCTTGACTTGAGTACTTTTGTCTGGGGCTTCCCATTGCTAGTCCATTGCATTCCTAGTCCTGGCTTTTTTCCATAACAGAAACAGTTGATCATGCATACTTTGCAAATGTACATCGCAGTTTAGTTTTCCTGTCTACTACAGACAGTGTTTGGCAAAGTGAAAAGATCTGGAGGTGAGGATCTCTGGATTGTGCGAATGTGCACACACTCTGAAAAGAGAAGGGGCTTCAGAAAAATGTCAGATCCTGGGAGTAACTTCTGCAAAGATTTCTAGGACTTGGAATCTGTCATGATTAAAACCAGTTGTTCTCTTTCTTATCTTCTGTCAAAATTGAGAAGTGTAATGACAGCTCTTAAAGATCGCACTCTCCAAGGATTGGGAATGCTGAGTGGCACGTGAGCCAAAGAGAGTGAAGGAGATTAAGAAAAAAAAAAAAAAAAAGGTGAAAGTTCCGTTCTGTCTATCACAGAAATGTAGGCAAGCTTAACTTTGCCTTCCAACATATGGTATAAAAATGTATCATCTTTGAATGTATTTGGCATTAGAGTGAAAATCTAAAAGGCATCTACTGATATTAATATCACAAACATTGTACTGTGCTACAAAACGAACTTTTTTGGCTCATACTGTGAAATGTCAGCTTAGAAAATAAGAGCGCTCTGTTGTGATATGCTTTGATTGTCATATGTGTATATGCATCACACACACACAAACAGATCTGTTTAGCGACAGCCTCCAAAACAGGGTCTTTGGAAAGGTTACTATTCTGCCATATGTAAGACGTTGATTTATAGTTATATTTTTCACAGCATGACACACATTGTTGGTGAACTGAGGCCGTGATAAAATCATAGAGGTGTAAAGTTTCACTGGCTGGATGGTAAAGAGCCGAGTCAGAGAGAGTGTAATGTGAGTCGAGAGCTGCACTCCAAATGAATGAACTTGTATTGTGGATCTGGTTACAGCCGGCACACTGCCCTAATCCATCAACAGCAAGTTCATTTACAAACCAGCCTTTGTTTTTAATCCATGAGCCTTTTGGGATTCACTATAATCAAATGACCAATCAGAGGAACACATAAGAGGAGAAAAAATTGCTACAGTGAAGTTTACTCTCAGCCACAAACTCTTCCTCCAAACCCCTCAGGTAATGCAGATAACAGTATAATGCACAGCATTAAGCTTGCAGGCATTAAAAACTTCATGAGTTAAAAGTTAAGGCATGGAAAGCCAGCTCTTGTTACATTCTGGGGGTGCTTCTCTAAGGCTTGAGAAGGCTTTGCTTACAAACCATGTATTTTTATGGCACAGATACAGATTAGCGATGGAAGACAGCCATGGGGATTATGAGGGCTGCAGTATACTTGGAGTTTTTCTCTTGTTTTGAATGAACAAAAAGAACATCCTGAATTTTGCAATTAAAATGTGTCAAGCTGAAATAACATATGTTCCTTGGCAAGGGTATGATATTAAGCCTTGGGGTGTGTCTATGTATACATAAACAAATACTTTTATTTAAAAACGTGTATGTCTGTGCTTTATGCTTTTTCAGTTCAGAATAGACAAAGACGAACCTTGCTACTTTTCATTTCAGAAGACTGAGCTGAATATCCACAACTGCCCAACAGCCCATATTAAGATGAAAAACATCCATAAAGACATAACTGGGGGAGAACATAGTTCCCAAGGTAGTATGATAAGATCAGGTTTTGTACTCTTACACCTTAACTCTGGACTACCTGGATGACCCTAACAGGCTCCTGCAGTTCTTCAGGATGGGCCCAGAAGAAGAAGATGTGCAGCATAGCTTACTTACCACCATCTGTCTGAGCAACTTAATGTGTTGTGTGGCGGGGGGGTAGAGGGAAGGTGGCAAGTTGCACACACCATGCCATTAAAGGAGTGACAGATGGTGATGAAAGTGCCATAAAACCATAAGCACTGACAGCTCACAGCCACAACTGAAGCAGCTGCTGAGGTATCACATTGTAAACAGTTCCCCCTGTTGGGTCACCCCCCTTGAAGTGCCTGTCACAGAAACTGTCATCTCTCATCAGCACTGCCCTGTCCTACCACATCCATGCCACCAGCATCTCCCTTCAGCAGGGGATGCCACAGGCTCTTCTGGTGAAAGGTGGGTGAAGGAGAGGGACTGCAAGAGGCTTGTGACAGAACAGGAAGAAACCCTTTTTCACACCAGGTAGTCTTGTCACCCTGAAACAGGCATAAAAATGGGGACACAGCCCTAAAGTCCACTACACCAGAGTATGTGGAGGATGTTGGTGCCACCAGGTAATCACTATGAATTTCTTGTTACTTCTCCCCACCCTGGTCTCCCAGCTACACAGCTTAACTTCATGCATGGGAAGCCAGAAAAGTCTCATACCTGTGAGCATGGCCAGGCAATGCTGCCTAAGAGCTCCTTCCTAGTTAGTGATGGATGGACTAACCAGCCCAAGCCTTTGGCCTTCAAGTCTGCTGGGCTAGCTGTGGTGAGCATGCAATCTCAAAGATGTCTATCAGACCACTCACAAACCCTCTTTACCCAATCACGCTAAAGAGGGTAACCTAGAGTATTTCCTCTACACTGAAAATCAGGATAGCCAAAATCCCAGAAACAAGCTTAATGCTCTTAGGAAGATATTCCTTTGATCTGGAAGTAAGTTGTAATAAAACAGGCTTTTCTCAGGAAGAAAAGTGTTGTGAGACCAATACTCCTGTGAGCTGATCTCAAACATCTATTCTGTTACAGAAATTCTATTTCTTTTTCTTCTTCTTTTTTTTTTTTTTTTTTTTAATTATTATTTTCAGACAGATGCACAGACCAACGTGGCTGCAATAGCACACAATTTGTGCTGAAATTCCTGATGCTGGCTCCACTCAGCTTGGGTGGAAGTGGTGAGCTTTGATGTGCAAAAGGATATAGGAAGGGGGCTGATCGGTTACACCTCATGTTTGATCTTTTGATACTGTTGATAGGGCTGCCCTCAGGCTGGGGAGCCAGAGCAGTCCTCCAAGAGCATTTCTGGTCACTCAGAGCAGCCCTAGAGACTCTCTGGCAGGAGATTTTAAGAACTACTTCATGCCACTGTGAGCTTCCCACATGAGCATTTGTTGGGAGTATTAGTTTAAAGACTGTGAGCACATGCCAGCACTGATTATTACTGTGTGGCTTAAAGCAATTAGGTACCTAATTTGCCTTGTTTTCCATGAGAAGAGAAGGCAGGAGAATGAATCCTGTCATATACAGCCTGAACTGTCCTCAGCAGGTGCCTCTTACTAACCCAGATTTAGCTCTGTTGAAGATCCATAGAGAGTGCCTGCTTTCCCCTATGCACCAGGAAAGAAACCAGGAGCTTTTTCACTGTGGAAATACTGCACAACAGGAAGCACAGTCTGCTGGAAAAATTTAGCCAGACCACTTGTCATACAGAAAATGCTGTTCTCACCCAAATAAAAATTTAAAAATGTGCTGAGTTCAAAAGAAGTAGTAGCATATTACACACACACACACACACACACACACACACACATATATATATATATTTTTTTTTTCAGAAAGTGATTTTTACTAGCTGGGCTTTGATTTTTCATAATTTTCACTCTTTAATGACATAACAAGAATAATGTGCTAATAACATGTCATTAAAATAGTTCAACAAGTTTATGTTAAGGCACTTTTTTTTTTTTTTTTTTCCCTGGAGTAAGTTTTAGTACATAGTGCTGAAGGAAACAATTTGTCTCCTTTTCTTGACTCATTTGATGCCATGAATAGGCTTAAGACTTAGATCAAAGTACAAATTTTGGGTGGATAGGACTGCTCAGATGGTGTCTACCAGTACATTTTAATGCACATTTTTATTTTGCCACACACCCTGTTTCCTACTCTGCTCTTTACCTGTATTGGAACTCTTGAAAAGTTCTTTCACCCTGGTGTGCCCTTTGTCTCCTTACATTTACCTCATCTGGACTCTGTACAGGTTAGAAGTTTATTCCAGCTTCCCCTTTAAGTGAACTCTACACAGCAAGCCTGAAATTAATTTCCATTCACAGAAGAAGAAGTTTAGCTGTGGCAGAACCCTCTCCAAGGCAACATCTTTTTTTAGCAGCACCAGTGAGCCCACGCAAATCAACATGTGGCTGTTCCTTAGAAAGCATCCAATATTTGGGCTTTCTCATTTAAAGCCACTTGCATTGCATGTCAGCCTGCCAAGAGACATACCCATGGTCTCTTCACCACTGAGTATCTCACAGTCTGCTTCTCTTCTATCTTCATGTCTTTTTTGGGCAAGGGTTCTCAAACTTTGCCAGTATATGGACCACTACTTTTTTTTTTTTTTTTTTTTTTTTTTTATGGTATGGACTTCTAAGTAAAGAATTTCAGCCTCCTGATTACATACTTACTATTCACCACTAGCTTTTGTGGCCACCTTAGAAGTCATCTATGGAGCCACAGATCATAATCTGAAAACCACTGTTCTGTGGTACTTCAATACTTATGTTAACAGTTAGTTATGAAAATGGTACTTATCTACAAGTATGTAGATGATCAAGCTGCAAGGTCACAAATACTGATCATTTTTGAAATCAATGCTCCTGAATCATGCCATCAGTACAAGAATTTCATTTTTCTTCAAAAGAAACATAAGGAAAACTTTTTTGAGTGCTGAGGAAAGTTTCCAGTGTGAATTCTGCACAGAATAATCCCTTTATCCCCCTATCCAGCCTCCTCTAAGTGTATTCATTTTTAAATCTCATGCTTTTGGAGTGGATTAGACTTTACAACACCAGAGTAGCAAAGAAGAAGGGAGTTTAAAAGTTTCAGCTTCACCATCAGGATATTGCAAATGGTCTGTTGTCTACTGGAAAATGGGACTGAAGCTACATGGTGGCAAATGAAAAGACACAGCCCTGGTGATAATGCAGGCAGACATCAATTCTTCAAGTGCTTTCTACTGTGAATCCAGGAATATCTGGCAGAAAAACATTGGAAATTGATTTAGTACATGAATATGTTACTACAGCCTTGGACTTTACAAATAGATTTCTAAATTCTATCTGCAGATTGTTGTTATTTTTCTGAAATAATTTCTCATTTTATTGAAGTCTTTGGTTGTATTATATTGTGCTGTATACTTTTTCACTATCTGAATGTGGATAAACTAGATAAAGAAAAAAAACAATTATTTCACTTATGGTTAAGCATCATCACCAAGCGTAAGTCTATGTAACTGCACAGACTTCTGTTTCCTTGTGCACAGGAAACAGGCCTCAGTTTGGCAAAGAAATAATATCTTGCAAAGGTAAGAAAGCTGATATCAGGTATTGTTATTTTATTAGCTTTATTATTGATAAGCATGGACTGCTAGAATGTTTTAAGAGTTATCCAGCCTAGCAATCCCCTACTCACAGACTCTGTGTGTAAGCTTAGGCCCTTAAATGGTTGAACTATTCTTAGCCTTATGTGGTGAATAGCCAGGAATGTTCACGGGCAGAATATTAAGGACAGAAGATGGCCCTAACAGTACTTGGCAAAGGAGATGGGATTTACGGAAAATTTGCTTTGATACTGTTGACTCCTAACTACTGCATACTGATGCTGTCCCAACATACAAAATTAGCATTAAATTTGCATTCCAGATGAATGACAGGGACTGAGAAGAAAAAGGAATCTAAGTTAAAGCCAATGGAACTAGATTCATGCCCATGACCTGGCCAGGTTATAAAACAGACAGGATATCTTCAGCTGGGAATTCACTGACTCTGAGAAGATTTCTAGCCACTTCCTAAACAAAATCCTTCCTCTATAATTGCTTTATAGGAAACACAACATACCTTGTCTAAGTGGTATTTGTGGCTGGCACAGTTACTGTTGGGTTCTACAAAGATGCTTTAAAAGTGCAGTCATGTTACATAGATGTCTGACTGAGAAGTCTCCTTTTAAATCTGCTCAATGAATACAGAACTACAGAACTCTTCTACAAATCTTCCCTACAGTTGTGCTTGCTTGTTATGACCAAAGCAAGAGAGAAGCTTAGCCAAGCAAAATAAATATGCTTTTTAAGGGGAAAAAAAAAAAAAAAGGCCTCCACAGCTATCTGAAAAAATGAATCCAGTGTTACATTGTAGTGTAAAGTGAAGCAACATGCAACTAATTTTTAAAACCATATATTAATTCACATTGCTTAACATCTACAAGAAGTGACAAAACTCCAATTGCAGCTGAGTATATTTTGGTAAAGCATGACAAGTATTTGTGCACTGTTGTAGAACCTTGTGACTACCACCTTGCGTTCTTCTTACAGAATATTATTTGTTTTGTAGTCAGAATGACTGAATTTGCTTTTAAACCGTTCTAATTACCACTGCACTAAGTTAAACAATGCCTTTTGCAAGCCAGAGTTAAAAAATTACTCAGTCTGCATACTAGGGAGATACTTGACCTGTCATATTGCAGCCTTTCTGCACTGGAACAGAGCAGCTATTAAAATAGCACCACATAAATATGTGGGCAAATATATATTTGAGGGCAGAATGTCAGGAGTCCCCTCCAAAACAAAACCAACCAACCAAGCAAAAACACCTCATCCATTTAAAGATAGAGGGAAGGTAAGGCTGTCTTTTTGTCTTATAACCTGGACATGAGAGCCAGCACTTGTCACTGCTGGGAGGAGCAGTGAGTGGTCTTCATTAATATAAACCGACAGGGCTCTTCGCTTTACAACTCCTGAGCCCCAGAGAACCATGTAAGGTATTGATTTAGGAGTGATACAGAGGGAATACTGCCACCTACTGAAGTAATTATTGTTAGCACTCTAATTTCTTAACCTAGGCTCTGTAGAGCTAAGGTTATTGATACTGCCTTATGAATATTGTATTCATCATGTAAAATAGCTCCTCTTCATCTCTAATTTCTTTAGGACCAGAAAACAGTGTTAGAAAAAAGAAAAAAAATATCTAGAAAACTATAGCAATATAAAGCTATTCTAGAAATGAAATTGTGGCCTAAAGGTGTCTTTAAGCCTCTAGAGGCTTAGATCTGCTCTGACTCTATTGACACAAACGTAGAAATACAAGATAATTTTGATGGGAGCAAATTCACTCCTCTGTGATTTTCTTTCAGACTTTTATTTTGTATTTTTATTTTTTATTGTTGGAACAATAACCTTGAACTACAAAATTTGAAATCTTTTATTATAGGGACTTGATGTGGGAAGAGAACTTTAAAAAACCCTGACTTAAGAATTAGAGGTTATTTTTTAATTAATTAATTAATTTATTTATTTATTGTAGAATGAACAGAGCTCTTTCTAAAGCATGATGATAAAAAATATCCCCTCCTATACCATATCAATGAATGTGTATAGTAAATCCAGGGTAAGAAATAGCACTTTTGATTTTCAGCAGGTGGAAGAAATACAGCAATGTCCTGTCTTCAGATATTGATTAGTGTTGCTACATGCTGCCAAACAGCTATGTAGAGTCACTTCACTGGCAGCTACTTATCAGCAGTGAGTGAAGTGGTCCCTTCAGCTTCCTTTAACCACTGCATAAACTTAAATAGTTAATGCCTGGAAGTTCTGTGAGAGGCTTGCTAAGAATGCTATAGGAACACAGTGACATAATAGTCATGCCATGTGCTGTAAACCAATTTTACCAGCAGAATTATTAATTAACAGCCTAAGTCATAAATAACAATGATAACATTGCAATTCAAAAGCCATCCCAAGCATCCATAGAGGATCCAACCACCTCTGGATGCAGTGTCTTGTGACCAGCCAGTAATTTTATTGTTGTAAAGGCAGTGCAGTGTGTCATACCATGATAGATTTGGGCTTTTCTGACATCCAGCTGCTTACTGTTTTTGTTGGCTGTTGCTGAAGCACTGGAGATAATGCAGGTGTTCTGTGCTGTACGGCTGATTGTGCTAGAGAGAAATCTGGGACAAGCTTGGGGTGAGGATATGTCTGCCTTGGGGACTGAGAGCAAACAATTGGATGGGGCACAGAAAAATATCAGATAGGCCTGATTTTGATCCATTTCCGAACTAATGGAGAACTCTTTTACCAGGCTCCTTTTGGTTAAACAGAAAGTATGATCTAAAAAAGGGTTCTCTACTAGCTGGCTGGTTGCTTTCTATCTTATTTTTACTGATAAGCTGAATGCCTCCAACCGACTCAGTCTGATCATACACACCAAAACTATTAGTATGCATTTAGTCATGTGTTTTGTAAGTTTAATGCTAGTTACACGTCTGGCTTGTAACTAAAAGTCATATTCACAGACAGGCAAACTGAGGTGTTGACTACTTGACCATTGCTTCATCTTTAGATGATCTGATCTTTAGATGAAGCAATTTGTCTAAGGCTACATGATGAGTCTGAAAAAGAGCGTTAGTCAGGATACAGGTGCTTCTCAATCTTACAAGAGTGGATAGGCAGTTAGAGCAGATTGGATAGCTCACGCTAAACACAGACTCAGGTGAGTGGTTTCAGTGCTTGTTCTTGTAGGGGACTTCAACTTCCCAGACATATCCTGGAAGTACAACACAGCCCAGAGAAGGCAGTCTAGGAGGTTTGTGGAGAGCATGGAAGATAACTTCCTGATGCAGCTGGTTAGTGAGCCTACCAGGGGAAGTGCCCCGCTAGACCTTCTGCTCACAAACAGAGAAGGACTGGTGGGAGATGTGGTGGTTGGGAGCTGTCTGGGGCAGAGTGACCATGAATTGGTAGAGTTATCTATTCTTGGTGAAATCAGGAGGGGGATCAGTAAAACTGCAGTCTTGGACTTCTGTAGGGCTGACTTTGAGCTGTTAAGGACACTGGTTGGTAGAGTCCCTTGGGAGGCGGTTCTGAAGGGCAGAGGAATCCAGGAAGGCTGGGCACTCCTCAAGAAGGAAATCTTAATGGCTCAGGAGCAGTCTGTCCCCACCTGCCCAAAGATGAGCCAGAGCAGAAGAAGACCGGCCTGGCTGAACAGAGAGCTGTGGCTTGAGCTTAGGAGAAAAAGGAGGGTTTATAATCTTTGGAAAAGAGGGTGGGCCACTCAGGAGGACTATAAGGATGTTGTGAGGATGTGCAGGGACAAAATTAGGAAGGCCAAAGCTCATCTGGAGCTCAATCTGGCTACTGCTGTTAAAGATAACAAAAAATGTTTTTATAAATACATCATCACAAAAAGGAGGACTAAGGAGAATCTCATCCTTTACTGGATTCTGGGGGAAACATAGTGACAAGAGATGAGGAAAAGGTGGAGGTGCTTAATGCCTTCTTTGCCTCAGTCTTTAGTGGCAAGAGCAGTTGTTCTCTGGATACCCAGCACCCTGAGCTGGTGGAAGGGGATGGGGAGCAGAATGGGGCCCTCATAATCCACCAGGAAATGGCTGGTGACCTGCTACAGCACTTGGATGTGTGCAAGTTGATGGGGCTGGATGGGATCCACCCGAGGGTACTGAGAGAACTGGCGGAGAAGCTGGCCAAGCTGCTTTCCAACATTTATCAACAGTCCTGGCTATCGGGGGAGGTCCCAGTTGACGGGCAGTTAGCAAATGTGACACCCATCTACAAGAAGGGCTGGACGGTAGACCTGGGGAACTATAGGCCTGTTAGTTTGACCTCAGTGCCAGGGAAGCTCATGGAGCAGATTATCTTGAGTGTCATCACATGGCACTTGCAGGGCAACCAGGTAATCAGGCCCAGTCAGCATGGGTTTATGAAAGGCAAGTCCTGCTTGACGAACCTGATCTCCTTCTATGATAAAGTGACATGCTGGGTGGATGAGGGAAAGGCTGTGGATGTGGTCTACCTTGATTTCAGTAAGGCCTTTGACACCGTTCCCCACAACACTCTCCTCAGGAAACTGGCTGCTCACGGCTTGGACTGGCGCATGCTTCGTTGGGTTAGAAACTGGCTGGATAGCCGGGCCCAAAGAGTTGTGGTGAATGGAGTCAAGTCCAGTTGGAGGCCAGTCACTAGTGGTGTCCCCCAGGGTTCAGTACTGGGGCCAGTCCTCTTTAATATCTTTATCGATGATCTGGATGAGGGGATCAAGTGCACCCTCAGTAAGTTTGCAGATGACACCAAGTTAGGTGCGTGTGTCGATCTGCTCGAGGGTAGGAAGGCTCTGCAGCAGGATCTGGATAGGCTGAACGGATGGTCTGAGGCCAGCTGTATGAAGTTCAACAAGGCCAAGTGTCGGGTCCTGAACCTGGGGCACAACAACCGCAAGCAGAGCTACGGGTTGGGAGTTGAGTGATTAGAAAGCTGCCAGGCAGAGAAGGACCTGGGAGTATTGGTTGATAGTCGGCTGAATATGAGCCAGCAGTGTGCTCAGGTGGCCAAGAAGGCCAACGGCATCCTGGCTTGTATAAGAAGCAGTGTGGCCAGCAGGGCTACAAAAGTGATTGTCCCCCTGTACTTAGCTCTGGTGAGGCTGCACCTCGAGTACTGTGTTCAGTTTTGGGCCCCTCACTACAGGAAGGACATTGAGGTGCTCGAGAGAGTCCAGAGAAGGGTGATGAAGCTGGTGAGGGGTCTGGAGAACAAGTCTTATGAGGAGCGGCTGAGGGAGCTGGAGTTGTTCAGCCTGGAGAAAAGGAGGCTCAGGGGCGACCTTATTGCTCTCTATAGGTACCTTAAAGGAGGCTGTAGGGAGGTGGGGGTTGATCTATTCTCCCATGTGTGTCATGACAGGACAAGGGAGAATGGGCTGAAGTTGCACCAGGGGAGGTTTAGGTTGGATATTAGGAAAAACTTCTTTACCAAAAGGGTTGTTAGGCATTGGAATGTGCTGCCCAGGATAATGGTTGAGTCACGATCCCTGGAGGTCTTTAAAAGACATTTAGATGTAGAGCTTAGGGATATGGTTTAGTGGAGGACTGGTTAGTGTTATGTCAGAGGTTGGACTAGGTGATCTTGGAGGTCTCTTCCAACCTAGACGATTCTGTGATTCTGTGATTCTGTTTTTCTCCTTCCAGTATCAAGAGAGCAACTGAAAGCTAATCCTATGCCTCTGTTTTTTAAAAAAAATATACTTGTAAGGCATCATGAATAAATAAACAGCTGCCTCTGAGTTATTTACAGTGCTGTTAACTAGTATTTAGGCTTCAAAATTGATCACAAAGTCAACAAAGGGCTGAACAAACATAACCGTGGTTGAGTATTTGAATTTGAGATTAAGTACACGTATATGACTGTGAACACATGTGTTCAGCCGAACTATTCAGGCTAGCTTTGAAGAGACATTAGACCATTTGCATTAAATAGAAATCTGGTCAAAAAGCAAAAAAACTATTCATGCCACTAACTCATACATGTCTTTATTTTCTTGCATATAAGCTAAACGCTTATCTGGGACTCTTGTCAAAACTTTATGTTGAGCTTTGGTGAATTGCCTTTTTTTTGTTGTTTGCTTTTTTTAACTCCTTCACCTTTACTGATGATATATTGTCTAAAGCCTTGGTATCCTTTGGAAGAAGTAGTTCAAAGGCAAAAGTTCCCTCTCCACACACAACCTCCCATACGAAAACAAGGAAATAGACAGCACACATCCTTGCTGGAGCTTCATTTGACCTCAGGAGAATAGCATCAGGAAAAAAATCAGAGACCTTTTTCTATTTCAGGCTTCATTTTTCATACTGCAAATACATTTAACAACACAAGTACTTCAGGGGCTAGATTCACTCCTCTGAAGCAGTGTGTGAGTGATCATGTATGTGCTTCAGTGGGTGGATACTGCAACTTTTTAGGAGGGACTTGAATAAACATTAGAGCCAGAAATAACCCTGTGGTAAACCCAAATAAAGGCAAACACCTTTTTTTTTTTTTTTTTTTTTTTTTTTTAAAAAAAAAAAAAGGCTTTTAAAAACCTTTGGGGAGCTGTAACAACCTGAGATCTAGCTTTTTCACAGAACATCCACCATCCAGGAACTGAAATACCAGGAGAAGATCAACTCTTGGAGTGTTTGGGCTTTACAAATTACTCCCCTTAGACATTTTAAAAAGACTATAAATCAGTCCAAATGAGAGAGGATTTGTACACCTCTTGGCATATGAAGCTTTAACACATAAAGCAGTATCTTGGTTGGAAAAAAATGTGGATTACACCTTTAGGGAACTTGGAGTCACATTGCACTACAAAATGTTTTTATTGCTTTCCATCTGTCCTCAGAGAGAGAGATGACTCAGGTCAAATTGGGATTAACAGGGCAGATGCTCACCTAGAAAAATCCAGGTTACCAAACTTCAATGACTTTGTAGTAAAGACAGGCAATGCATAAAGTGAAAATACCCACCCATCTTCTGCTCACTTCTGCCAGGCAGTGAGCAAACAGCTCTTGAGGATTTATGTGCCCTCACCTCCGCTGTAGTCTCCCAGTACAGTCTTGGTTGTTAGCAGCCAATGTTTACTTTCCTGGTAGATTTTTAGGTGGCCTAGTTGGAAACCTTTCTTTTTTCCTCCTGGTTTTGTTAGTGTCACTCTGGACTTAACATCAAAACTTTCTTCCTACTGCTAATTATGGCTTTGACCTATGGTGGGAACTGATCAGGTGTCTTTCCTGTGCCTCAAGACAACAGGGTAGTGGGCAGGGACTCAGCCCTATTGATGTTTCCTACCCCATGGCTATCTCCATCACCACTGGCACCAACAGTACCCTTGTTGCTGTCTCACCACTGAGGATGGGTGCTGGAGAGTGTGTGGGGAAGCCCAGCCAGTGCTATTTCTGAAAAAAAAAAAATAATAATAATAATAATAATAATAAAACAAATGACTCATTTTCTAGGGCTAGTAGTCTAGTACTTTTTGTCAGCACTAAACTTTCACAGGATGACAGAAGAGATTAAAGCCAAAATCATTCTTCTGTTTAAGAGATTTCAGGTGCAGAGGTTTGTGTCCTGAATAACAAGCTACTTGACTAGAGGCTGATTTTTAACAATGCCATATTCTTATATTCAAAAAACCCTGAGCTGCATGCACTGTAGCAGCAAACCCTGTTTCACTCTGGGTCTATTTCAACAGGGTTTTAAAGCTATTTCACCTGAGTGCCTGCTGATTACCATGCTGAGTTTTTAAAACCAATCCATTGAATTCACTTCCTTTCTGCATCCCCAGTGCCCATTCACCTATAGAAATATATAGACAAACAAGGCCACAGGTGCAGAAAATCGGGCCTTTCCTGCTGTTTATTACAATGTAGACCTCAGGGATTTGTTGGGGGGAAGGGAGGGTAGAAGGAAAGGAAAAGAAGAAATACATGCTTTGCAGGATTCTGCTAAAAATCCTACCTTCCTTTTCTTGCAAAGCTTAAAAAAAAAAAAAAAACAACCCCCCCCCCCCAAAAAAAAACCGCCTCCTAGCTGCCAACAAACACAGACATTGAATATTGAGTAATTTGGAAGTTAGGAGGTAGAGTGGGGGCAGGACTGTTTCTTTCGCATCCATGAAGAGATTTTGGATGAAAAGCTGCTGCTCAGAAAGCCTGTTCTTCCCTTAGCCCCCCTCCCTCTCTACAGTTTGCCTTTTGGTTGTTCTCAGGCACAAGAATTTGCTGTGCCTCGTGGTCACTGCGCATGCTGCCTGCTTTCAGTCAGATCAGCACAGGAAGAAGCAGCCACCTGCTTGCCATATATGTGTGATGCCTTTTGCTGGCAAGGCAAGTCTGGAGGAGTCTGTTCTCAAAACCAGACCGCCATGAACCAGGGACTGAGTTAGACCCTCATCTAAAGAGCTTACAATCAATATAAAAATCAGAAACCATGTATATGGGAAAGGATGCGTTATTTCCAAATTAATAATGTGGGTTTGATATGCAGAGAGAATAAGCAGCTTGTTACAGGTGGATCAAGCCTTTCTCATCTGGAAACTGAGCCGATTTCTATTCAATACCAGGTTCAGCATCTTAATCAGAAGATTGTCTTTCCTTAAAGCAAAGCGCTTCTCTTGCAGGCTGACACAGGTTTAGTGTGAGACCTTCAAGGCTGTTTAGGTGCTTAGGCCCTGTGAAAACCGATGTGCATCTGGTCTGACTGACCCAAGAGGTAAAGCTACTGATTTGGGTTAATGAAGACAGGTGCTCTGTGTTTTTCTGTACCTCTAAGTAACCCACTGCCCTAGAGTCTGGTCTGAATTTTAGCTGTCCTGTTTTCACAGGCACTTTAGAACTTGGATGAAGGTTTACAACAGTGGGAAATGTTTTATGTGCCTGTTTAGGAATATCAGTGGGGGCTCATTTATTTTGATGGAATGTTGGTGCCAAAAATACTCTCAGATCCTGGACTGGAGTTCCTAATCAAAACCACTTTGAAACGTATTGCAAAATGTAACCAAAAAGGTACATGTAGCATCTTGTGTAAGCCTTGTGTAAGGCTGGTCTTTGGTGGGAGGTGATGACTATGCCATAACTATGATGATCTCATTCTGATTGGTTGCTACTGATATTACACTTTATCAGCAATAATTAAGAAATGCTCAGAGCATGACCTTGTATTTTTATTACTTCTTTCCTGGCCTGATGCTGTACTATCCTGCCTACAGCCTACAGCCTACAGTACAGTCATTCCATGGCAAATTTTACCTATGCCTTTGCCT
This sequence comes from Netta rufina, assembly GCF_964035555.1. Lineage (NCBI taxonomy): Eukaryota > Metazoa > Chordata > Aves > Anseriformes > Anatidae > Netta > Netta rufina. Next base: position 136,938,468 of record NC_140123.1, read on the forward strand.
TTAATAAATGCAACCAAAAACTATAGATCACAAGCGTGGTTAATGGAATATCAAGGACAGCTAGAATGACAGAGGGATTTCAGACAGTTGGAACTCCCTTGGGATAATGCAGAGGCACCCTTCTTGAATAATGCATATGACAAATGGACCAGAGAACTAATCTACTCCTATTCAAAGTGCAGAGCCTCCTATCATACTGCTGGTGGAGACTGACATGAATATCCTTTATCATGGACAGACCCCTGTCCATGCTTTACTCTGGCTGCATCTGAGGACATGAGCTGGTGGTGAAGCACAGCCGTAGACTGAGGTTCAAGACATACTGAAGCTAAGAGAGGCATGAACTAGCACTAGGTGCCCACAGAGGCCTGCTGCACCTGCCACATCATGGGTATCCAATCGTAATAACTAGGACTAGGCTAGGACACCTAGGGCCCCGTGAGGCATTTAAATTTTTATGTAGAAGCCCATTTTCAAGGTGCTGTGAAGACATGGGTAAATGCCTGCAAGATGTTTCATTTCGTTATGTTTCCTTTTCTGAATTTTGTCTCAGAATACAGGTCCTCAAGTTTTAAAACTAATGATTTTACAGTCTCAAATGTCAATATGCAATCTGTAGTGTTAATAATTGCTTCATGCCTTCCCTGGCTTGGTACACACTCACATTTTAAGAGATGTATTTAAAAAACAGTAAAATATGTACAAATTGTAAGAGTTCCCTCCATCCCCTTGTATTCTCTTTGATGAGCTAACCCAAAACCACAACTATCTTTTTCTGAGTTATGAATTTATCTCATATTACTTAATAAACCTCAGGTCATGAAAATTAAGCACGTCTTTTCAGTAGTATAGGCAGGACACACAGTTTACTTCAAGTATGAAATGCAATTTTGGCCATTTTCATCTAAAAACAACTTTCTGCATTTTTCTTTTTCATTTGTTCAATTTTCCAAATTGGAATCATTACTGTAACTGAAAAAGCATGGTAAAAAGAAACAAACAAACAAACAAAAAACAATAACAAAACAAAACAAAACAAAAGAACAACAGAAAACCCAATGCTCATTTATTGCAGAAAAACACACTGGAACATTTACTCTAGAATTCATCACTTCATAAAACCATGCATCACAGAACTGCCATTCTGGGCCAAACACATGTTCCATGTAACCCATTATCCTGTCTGTTACTGTGATTAATAGGAGAAAGTGTGGAAGAAGATAAAAATGATCTTTTCCCCCTGCTGTACTCTCCCACCTTCTAGTAATCAGTGGTTTACAGGACCAAAATATTGAGCTGTAATAAAAGCAATGCAATACTTCCAATAAATCAAAAGTAAATTGCCTTTCACTGACATTAAATCACTCAATCTGATTTCGTCATGGCATCTGCTTTTTAAAATTTAGTTTTATCTTTAAAAGCAAATTGTGTATCTTTATGCCTGTTCCAGAGAATTATGCTGGAAATACTTCTATTAAAATTACAGTGCCGAGGAAGAAGAAAAAGTGTAACAGCTGGAAAACCATCCTTCACTAAAGACAGAACTCAGCCTGACAAGGTGGGGGGGAATTTGCTCCCATCCTGTGCTGTACAAGCTATCTGGACGTTATAATTTTTGCTCTTCTTTTTCTTCCTCTCCCTCCCACCTTTTGTTGTTGTTTTGTTTTCTGAGTGTCTCTCTAAGTTCTTTCACATTCATTCCTTATTCTCTTGCTATCCTGCCCCTTGTTAATGCGTTTTTTATTCCCACTGCCCCTTTTCCCAGACAGTTCTTAGGAGAATGGAAATACAAACCCAAATTAAACATCAAACCTATAGATACACATTTGATTAGGAAACATGAAGTGATCCTCTCCACCCCAAGTACTTTTTCACCCTTCTGTAAACAAACACGTCTGTTTAGACAGTTTGTTTCTCTATCAATCTGTGAAAAGTTAATACAGTTTTGTGCCATTTTTGTTATGGAAACAACTCTGTAAAAATACCATATGGTCCACTGAGGCCTGCCCTTATAACCCCAATAAATACAAATCACCCTAGAACTTATCATTGTAACTTCAAATATGTAGCTAATGTTGTAATCACAAAAAATCTTCAGAAAAAGAAAACAAACTACCTCCTTTTAAACCTCTGACTTGTTGCTTCAGCTATTTGTTCAATATTTCAACAACACTAAATAAATGTGCTGGAAATACTTATCATTTCTGAGTCACCCCTTTACCATCCTAGATCTCAGACTCTTCAAATTAGTGGCTATCTCTGGCTATCTCAAAGAGATTAACATGATTAATTCTCTTTGTTTCTTCCATTTCAATATTGTCTTGAGTGTTTTTCTCAAGAGCCTCCTATTATCAATGCTGCATAATTCTGGGTAATCTGTCTTGATAATTCATTTCCCAGCTTCCTATCACAGGCTGTTTCAACCATTCTGTTCTGTACTTTTTCTATCTCTGAAACATTAGCATTATTAATGACACGCAAACTGTATATTATATCCAGCTTATGCCTGATGTCAGGGTAGATTTTTCCATTACTTATATTATGTGTATATACACCTATCAACAAAGTTTAAATGATATATATTGCTAAGTAGCAAGGAAGTCAAACAATAGTAGCATAACAACAAGATATACCCTGCTCTTCCCAATGACTGACTGACTCCTGCCTCTATTAACCTTGCCTTTTCCCTTGTACCTCTTCAACTATGGGATATGCATCAGTCAGATGAAATAACAAAAATCTAATATTTGTAAAAAAAAAATAAATATATATTTGTGCTTCTTTTTCATCCATTTCCAGGGAGTGTTGCACTAGCACCAGAAATAACAGAAAAGCTGCTTTTGAAATGTGTTTCAGAATTTGTTCTGTGAGTGTTCCTACTCTCACCCAGCCAAAAAATGGAAATGGCATCAGATGATTCTGCAAATAGATGTCAATGAAAAAAGGCTATTTGGGATCAACTCACACAGTAAACAGCTTTAAAATCTAACTGTGGGGTAAATCAGAAGACTGGATATATATAAATACATCACTGTTTACACAGAGACACTGGACAAGTAAGAAAAGATCAGATAAGTTGATTGCAATGCTACAAAAGAACTAAAGTCTTCAAGATTCAGTCTTAGGAGGGTTTTGAGAGACTACCAAGGTAACTCAAATGCCCCTGCCTCCCTACTGTGTTTGCATAAGCAACACTCTACAGTGTTGCTTATGCAAAAGTCACAACCACAGTGATGTTTAGAGAAGAGAAAAAAAAAAAAAAAAAAAAAAAAAGGCTGTACCAATGATTGCATATGTGATGAAGAAAGGACTGGTGAGGGTTGCTTAATACTACTTTTGTCTCTGTTCTTGGAGCTGTCCTGAGCAGAGCTCTGAAGGCATGATGCAGACCAGACTCCTAACCTTAATGTGTTAAATACATTGTCCACTTTGAATTGTTCACTTAGCTTCAGCAAATGCTTTGTATTTTTTCCTGTCTGAGTATAATTAAAATTGCAGGATATTTGCCAGACAGGCTGAGATTTTTTCACCACTCTAAGCATCCCTTTGCAGTATTGTGAAGAAAGGTCAATAAAATCATTCTTAGTTTCACCTATAAACATTATATTTTAAGCGTCTTTGCAGGTCCACTTGAAGGTGACCCAATAAACAGAGATATACTGATGCCTGCAGCCAGTCTGCACTTCCATTCGCAAAAGATCATAAAAGAAAATTGGGGCAGAGTGAATAAATTTATCACTGATACAAATATGTCATATGATAACAAACAAAACTAATCTATAAAAGGAATAAATGACTACTCAAGAATAGGAAAAACAAGCAAGCAAGCAAGCAAGCAAGCAACCACATTCCTCATACCCTTTTGTATGCCTTCACATCCAAGTCAATGTTTTTTTTTTTTTTGTTTGTTTGTTTTTTTTGTTTTTTTTTTGTTTTTTTTGTTTTTGCAGGTGGCATATCACCAGGTATGCATAATAATAAATGACAACAACAAACATGCAGAGTTCTTGTACACTAACTATAGACATCTCCAATTATCAAGATCTGATATACAGCCAATGATGTTCTCAGGAGTTTCTTGAGTAGTGTTTTTTTTTTAAAAAAAAAAAAAAGTCTCTTTGCATTCACTTCATTTATGGATCCAAGAATAGCTGCCTAGTGTAAACATGTCATGGGCACAGAAAAATAAAAATAAATGGAAACAAAAAATAATTTGTGCAGAAGGCAGAACAACAATATGCTTAAGCATATCAGTTGTGAAAGCACAACTTTCTGTACACTTAATTTGTGACCTTGCACAGAAGAAAAAGAACTTAACTGTACTATATAGATCTATTCAAAAATAGTCTGTTGTAAGAAACAGAAGCAAAAGATAACTTGCATTTTATCAATGGCACCTTTGAGACAAAGTGGATAATATCTATTTAAAAACATTACAGGCTGTAAACTTGCGTCAGTTTTTCTTGCCATACATCTAACCCCTGGTTTAAAGGACACAACTTTGAAAAACAAATTTTGCCTGAATAGGGTATGACCAAGTACACTCCTTAGTTGAAAAATACTGAAAAACCTATTCTGTCAGTACTGAAGAGTTATTTACTGTAGCTCCTGGCCTGTTCTTTTCTGTATATGTGTTTCTTTGCTTGCGTCTCTTCCTATATTGGTTCTGTTGAATTAGAAGCACTTTCAGTTTCTCTGAAACTAAATACTCTAGTACTATAAAGCAGTGTGCCTATATATGACATCAAATGCACTAAGGGCTCTACTATTTGAAAGCTTATTTTAATATCACAACTTACAGTAGATCCTGGGATCAGGTGCATACTAAAATCATTGTTATGTATTCAATGAAAAGTCCAGCTAGAAAATATGAAACGGGCAATTTGAGAAAAAAAAATAATATTTCCTGGATAATTTAGTTGCATCAAATCCTACTCTAACAGGTGCAAAGGCATTAACTCAGAATCTTTGTATAGACATCCATAATGGTGAGCAAGTCCCAGAATATTTTTGTATCTATGTCTGTTTACACTTTCAACACATTCTTTCCAGTTCTCTGTACACTCCTCTCTGGGTTCATTTTCTGAAAACTACTTTGGTAAACAACCATGAATTGAAGAGCAGGTTTTTCTCCCTTACATTTTTTTGAAACCATAATGTTAGTGATCATATATATGAATTTATGTGAGCCAGAAGTGCTTCTGCACCCAAGAGAGTAACAATATAATTTAAACTGCCTGAAAAAGTACAATTCATCAACACAGTTCAGACAGAAAGCTGTTACAGAGTGAGTGCACAGATTTTAAATTATTTGCCAGATAACACGTACATCTTAGGAAACCACAATTAACAGCTATTTCAAATACTGTAAACTTGAGGAGTTTCTTCTTCCTCCTCTTTTTTTTTTATTTTTTTTTTTAATATTTTTTTAAGTGTCTTCACTTATATTGCTTATTTGCTAAAAAAAACAAAAACAAAAACAAAAACAAAAAAACCACACACACAAAAAACTTCCCTATGATGGCCTCAATGCAGGTATATAAAGAGTTTTCTGCCCTCACTGCAGCTTCTCTTTATGCCTTCTCTTCCTTTATGTTCTCATGGTCTCTGATTTCCTATAAGCTGCTCTTTTCTCTCTTGAAAGCTCCTCTGCCTCTGTCTGATTTCATACGGGCAATACAAAGGCTTATTTATTAAACTTTGATGAGTTTTGTATCAGATTATTTATGTGACTTCTTGATTTGCCTATCACAACTGAGGGTACTGTGACTGCAGAGAGTGCTTACCAAGGACTAAAACAAGAACCAGTGTCTGAGAAAGACATCCCAATTGCACTTTTGGTAGGAACAAATGACAAATTCTGACCCTGCAAAGCCTTCCTGTGTAAAGTGTCCCTGAAAACCTGTGAGAACAATATGTGCAAACAGCTTGCAGGGCTGAATTGCCTGCCTATGGCATTTGGATTATTGAAAGTCAGAGACCATCCTGAAGTACTTAGCAGGGACGGTGTCAAGCAGCTCTATTTCGAGGTACTGTCGTTAAAACATCTCAAACATTCTCATGTTTGTGCCTGTGTTTACAGGCCGGTGGAAATATATCTGTCGGACATATCAGTGTGCTACTGAAGAAAACAACTTCCTGCACACTTCTCACTTCTCTCATCACTCCTGCTGCTCCTGGGCATCGCTTTTTTGTTATTAATGGCCTGGGGCTTTGTCTGGGGTGGCACCAGCTGTGCACCCCTCCTGCTAGGTGCCACACAGATAAAGAACAAAAAGGCTACCTCTAATCTCAAGAGTTTATCATCTAGTATTTTTAAACTGCTGGCCAGTCTCTCTTTGAATATTTATACTGTAATGCCACAGTAAAGTCACAGCTAAATTTGTGACATTACAATTGTCAGTAGAGGAGCAAGAAGCAAAACTGCCTGACAGGAATAAGTAGAAGGGGAATATGGAGATAGGGGAAAAGAACATAGTAGGGTTTCTCTCTCATTCTTGAACCCAAACCTTAAAATAATACTGCATTTCTTGTCTTGCAAAAAAAATATAAAAAATGTTAAAGTTTTACAAACCAGGATTGAGCTTCAGGTAAAATGCCTTTCTTCCCTGCCAGCTGGAAGGAGAATGTTATTCAGAGGTAAAATAAGGAAGTGATAATCTGCTGTTTGTATGCAATCTGCAGGAATGACTTTAACAAAGAAAAAGCCCAGATGTGAATAATATTTCCCTGACTAACAATTCTGTATACTGTAACTATTTGCTGTTTTCTTTTTTTTTTTTCTTTTTTTTTTTTCTTTTTTTTTTTTTCTTTTTTTTTCTCAACAACTCCCTTCCCTGGTCCTTGTGCTGTGCAGTAAATGCCACCACTAATGAGATAATATCAGTGTTTTTGAGAGCAGACTGACCCTGCTGTTTTCAAGCAGTTTCAACTTCTCGACAGTCAGGAGCCTGCCTAATGTTTTGTGGCTGCCTCTGGTCATTGACATGGTACAAACTGCCTTATCTCCCTGTGGGAGGGGAGGTCATTGCCAAACCCACGGCTACTTGACTGGGGAAGAAGGCAGTCTACAGTGATTCAAACACATGGCCTGAGCCAAGCAGAGGGCTTATAACAGATCACCTAAAATAGTTCCCATCTGAAAATGCATTTCAATTTTTCTCTGTAGTTCAACAGAAGACATGCATTGTCACAGTGTTATGCATGATTCAAGAGGCTCACTTAAATATTTTACAGGAAAAAGAAAATACATTGTTCGGGATTTCTGCAACTTGAGCACTTTCTCAAATATCCTCCTTTACTTTCTATAAAAGCCTTTCAATGACCTTTTTTGTGTCAATGAAAAGCTTAGCTCACAGATAAATTGTTCTGTTTTTATTTCCAATATTACAATTTCTTCCAGAGTGCCTGTAAGTTGGTGCCATGCATTTTGCCATGAGCTCTTGGTGACTTCATCAGGAACTCCCTCATTGGGCCCAGGATTAGCAGGGTAGTAAGAGAGTAACAGGAGTTCAAGCAGTTAGCCCTCTCCTGAAAGAGAGAACTGCCACTGTAGAACAGTCATTTGTGAGATCAAAAGAGAGTGATGTCTGTGCAGCTGACCATCTGGGAGGTCATACAAATGACTCCAGGAGAATTTGTGGCTTATGGATGCAGGGCAGACCAAGCCTACTTCACATGTGAACTAGAACTGTCCTGAGTTTCACAGGCAACCCAGCTCATTCAGAGTTCCCCTGGCTCTGCCCACGCAGTGAGTCTGTGACTTTCCCAGCCCCATGACTCACCGTGCATGAGCACCATGACTCAGATACCAAATTTGTTTCCAGGATCTACAATTAACAAGAGTTTCTAGAGCACATAACAAAGTCTTGGATGTGTGTTGCCCACCCTCTCAGCCAGCAGCATCTGGTACTGCTCAGCTCCTCAGCTCTTTATGGGAACACAGGGTCTGACTGGTCATTTCTGCTTTCAGAGGGTCTAGTTCTCTTACTCTTGCTCACACCGCACATTGCTCTAACTCCCACTATGGAAATAGTCATACTGAAAAGAGTGGGACTCCTCAGCAAGGATAGGGACCTTCAGTATTAGTAAGGAGAGCACAACCAGACCATACTTTTTTTGAAATTTTGCTGTGTTTTAATAGATTGCCTTGCAACATAGCTGGGATTCTGACATGCTACTACAATACAGTGAAGCAATACACTAGAGTAAATATTAAGTTGTTTCTGATCTCTGTATAAGGGAGACATTGGCATATGGATGACAAAAGCAGATCAAAACTTGCAACAGTCAACTTTTGCTGCTTCCACTTAACTCACCTGGAAGTATACATTGTTAGCCAGGGATATACAGTAATCATACATACAAGATCTTTTTTTCTCTTACTCTGTTTGGAAAAGATTTTTCCTCCTTCATTACTTTTCCACTTGTTTTCTGAGGAGCTGAATACCAGTGGTATTCACTGCTTCAGCAACTGGAAATCAGTTATGAATGGAACACAAATCAGTTATGAATGGAAACAAAACCAAAACAAAGAACAAAAGCAACCATCACAACGATTAGAATATGTAGTATATGGTTATTATCACTGCAAAGCACACGTTCTTTGCAAGCACTGAAAATTTCACATGTACCATGCCTGCAACAGCTGAAGGAAGAGACCTTCACTTTGTAGACACAGTGCTGGAACATGGAGAAATTAACAGCCCTGCTCATGGTATCCTTCTCTCTTTGTGGATCTTTCTCTAGTTGGCTGGTACCACAAGATATTAATTTCCTCTTATGGCACATAATAATAATTACACAGAATTATTACATAACACTTGAAGAGAAATAAGCCAGAACAAGCCCATAGGATGAGATCAGTGTCTTGGTGTCAAGAGCTAGGAGAGGACAGGTTCAAAACCCTGTTCCACTGCTGACCCCCTGTATTCCTGTAGGCCAACCACTTAGGTCACCAGAAAAGGGAGCTGACAGTAATCCTGTGTCTCACCGTCTTTCATGAGGGTGTTTAGAGCTAAAATAAAGGGTGTATGCATATACTCAGACCACAGCCCTGGCTGTCTCTGGTGGTGTTTCCTGGCACACCCATCCCTGGGACTGAGGCTCCTTGCAGCAGGGCAGGCCACCTGCGAGGTGGGACCTTGAGAGGAAGCCCACGGCTGGCTGTTTCCTGCTGGGGAGGAACAGCAAAACTATTTTGAATCAGTTGCAGGCAGGGAGTTGCCTTTCTTCTCTGTTTGATGTACCCGTAGCTGCTGCTCTGCTGCTCACTGCACTCTACAGGCAACCCCAGCCCACCATTGCAGAGAGGCACTTGCTGCTCTCCTGTAAGGGAGAGTTCCATTCTCCTTATGATTTTTTTACCTTGTTCTTTGCTGAGTAACGCTTGCTGCTTTGGTGAGTGGTGCTTTGCTCCTCCCTCTCTCCTTGATCTTCTTGAATCTCATAATTTTTGCCAGACCGAGTAAAATCACAGAATCACAGAATCACAGAATTTCTAGGTTGGAAGAGACCTCAAGGTCATCGAGTCCAACCTCCAACCTAACGCTAACAGCCCTCCACTAAACCATATCCCTAAGCTCTACATCTAAACGTCTTTTGAAGACTTCCAGGGATGGTGACTCAACCACTTCCCTGGGCAGCCTGTTCCAATGTCTAACAACCCTTTCAGTGAAGAAGTTCTTCCTAACATCTAACCTAAAACTCCCCTGGCTCAACTTAAGCCCATTCCCCCTCGTCCTGTCACCAGGCACGTGGGAGAACAGGCCAACCCCCACCTCGCTACAGCCTCCCTTGAGGTACCTAAAAAGAGCGATAAGGTCACCCCTGAGCCTCCTCTTCTCCAGGCTGAACAAGCCCAGCTCCCTCAGCCGCTCCTCGTAGGACTTGTTCTGCAGGCCCCTCACCAGCTTCGTCGCCCTTCTCTGCACCCGCTCAAGCACCTCGATGTCCTTCTTGTAGCGAGGGGCCCAAAACTGAACACAGTACTCGAGGTGCGGCCTCACCAGAGCTGAGTACAGGGGGACGATCACCTCCCTAGCCCTGCTGGTCACGCTGTTCCTGATACAAGCCAGGATGCCGTTGGCCTTCTTGGCCACCTGAGCACACTGCTGGCTCATATTCAGCCGACTATCCACCATCACTCCCAGGTCCTTCTCTGCCTGGCAGCTCTCCAACCATTCCTCTCCCAGTCTGTAAGTCTGCTTGGGGTTATTGCGCCCCAGGTGCAGGACCCGGCACTTGGCCTTGTTGAACTTCATGCAGTTGACCTCAGCCCATCGGTGCAGCCTATCCAGATCCTCCTGCAGAGCCTTCCTACCCTCGAGCAGATCGACACACGCACCTAACTTGGTGTCATCTGCAAACTTACTGAGGGTGCACTCGATGCCCTCGTCCAGATCATCGATGAAGATATTAAAGAGGACTGGCCCCAGCACCGAGCCCTGGGGGACGCCACTAGTGACTGGCCTCCAACTGGACTTGGCTCCATTCACCACGACTCTTTGGGCCCGGCTATCCAGCCAGTTTCTAACCCAGCGAAGCGTGCGCCAGTCCAAGCCAAGAGCAGCCAGTTTCTTGAGGAGAATGCTGTGGGAGACGGTGTCAAAAGCCTTGCTGAAGTCAAGGTAGACCACATCCACAGCCTTTCCCTCATCCACCCAGCGCGTCACTCTGTCATAGAAGGAGATCAGGTTCGTCAGGCATGACCTGCCTTTCATAAAGCCATGCTGACTGGGCCTGATCGCCTGCTTGCCCTGCAATTGCTGCATGATGACTCTCAGGAGGATCTGCTCCATGAGCTTTCCTGGCACTGAGGTCAAACTGACAGGAAATCTCTGCCTATCTGCAACAGTGTAGAAATCAGACCTCTGAAAAAAACCTAAATGTTGCATCAAGGGGCCTCTGCTGAAATTTACTGAATTCCCCCTGATTCTACAGCAGATAACAAGTCATTAAACTGTCATGAGAAAAAAAAAAAAAAGCGGTATTATTAATTCACATTTCTCAGGGATTCAGCTGAAAGACACAACTCAGCATAGACAGATGATGTTAGACATGATGTCCCCACAATGATTGTGTTCTTCCTTTGGGATCCCTAGCAGAAGCAAGTTCAAGATAAATGCATACCTAAGTACTTAGATGCCTGTGGCCTTCAGACTTGCTACCCAATAGCCTTTTCAGACACTCAGCACATCTCCCACAGATCCTGCTGTCTGACTTGGTCTAAGCACAGCACTGAACTCAGGAACACATCCTGTGCCTACTTTCCCTTGAGTTGCAAATACTTTCAGTGTTGGCAGTGGGAATACAGTGAACTATTCACAAAATATAATTCTTTTTGTTCAAATGTTCTTTTTTCACTACGCTGTTCTATGTAGAAAGTTTGCTAAAGTCTGACACTGATTTTTAAAAAGCCAACAATTCATTTTAAAGTTTTTTAACCCTCCATCTCTGTACCAAATATAACTGGTTTCGTAATGCAAAAGTTAGTAGAAAATGTCACAAGAAGCAATAAGGCAAGATAACCTGCTCAATATGACTAGCAAATAGTAGTCCTTACTGATCTTCAAATAAAATCAACTGATGAGATGATTGTAAACTACAAGAAAATAACAGCCTGGTCAGAATATTATCCTCTTGTTCAAAGAATTAAATGAAACCACTCTCATAAATAGCTTTTAAGCTTATTTTTGTTAACAAAATGGCAAATTTATATCAAATCTCAAGTCAGAGTTCAACACAAATAAATAGGAGGAATTTAAAAAAAAAAAGTCCATCAGAAAGATCAAAGCTGAATTAACATGATGACACATTTTAAAATATATGTACTTCGCTACACATTCTTCTTTGAAAGAAAGAGCAAGAACATCTGAAAACTATGCATTTAGTGTGTGCTTAAGCAACTATAACAGCATAGTAAGAGCTTATATTTTTTCTGGCACAGCCCTCAGTCATAATCCCATTTCATACTTTTAAATGTATTTTTAAATTGCTTAGCTTCTGTCAACAGATTCATTCAGGGCTGTGTTATTTAAAAAGTGAATTCAAGAGCTTGCAGTGTCCACTCTGACTGACACATCCATAATAGAGGATCACTAAATCACTCCTTCTAAAGTGAAAATAAAATGAGAAATAACTGATAGCAAAAAAAGAAGACAGTGCCTTATCTAACTCCAGCATGGCAAGGTAGTGTCAAATATACTTCAAGACTTATTGCCATTAAAAAACTCTTAAAAAAAAAAAAGTATTTACCTTGCCTGACTTGGCATCGGTAAACATTCCTGCATCAAATGTAAGGAGCTATATTTAGAAATGTATCCTTCCTAGGAAACTAAGAAACTAAGTAGGCTTCAGTGAAACCAAAACAGTCATGGGCCTAATTCTGTCACCAGTGAGATGGATGAAGTCAATAGGAGCTTCACCCACCTTGCTGAGCAAAAATCTGGACCCAGAAACCGTACCCTCTCTCACCCTTGTCATGAGGCAAATCTTCCCTTCCAGGCTGTGCAGATAGAGTAGGACTTCTAAAAGTTTGTGAAGCAATACCAACTATTTAAAAAGGAACAGCATTATTGAAAAAAGTGTTATACAAGCAGTGGTAAACCTCAGCGGTCTGGTTTTCAGACAACAGAAAATCCCTTTGACAAGTAGTAAACACACTAAAAATAGTACTTGGTTCCTTATAACCCAGCTTAAAATATTTCTCTTTCCTTTTTGTATCCTGTTTTGCAGCTTTGTATAAGGTGCCCAGCAATCTTTTACTAGCTTTAAAAATGACCATGGTCTTATTCCACAGTCTGCTGTGGACTGTAAAGTAAATACAGAAGAACATATCAAGTGAGAACCACATATTCAGGGAAAAATTCAAGCCTGTGTCGAATGTGTGCTTCTCCTAGCAAGACTTTGATGCACAAAATGTATCTGGGAATAGAGTAATGCTAACCTCAATGTCCTGAGCAACCAGAGGACAAGACAGAAGTGATATGGATTAACTGGACTGCAACTTTCTTTAATTCATCTCAGCAACAATTTGTCTGGTATAAGGTTGTGACCATATTCTGAATCATTTCCATCTGGTTAAAGGGTGCCGTCTCCCGGGTGCCCCTTCCTATCAGGCCTCAACTGTCACCGAGAAGCCATCACCCTCTAATAAGAGAGAGAAAGAACATCTCTTTCTGCACCAGGCAGGAATGGAGCAAATCTTATCTCTTTTACACTTGAGCTAGACATCTAGACTACCTTTGCCATCAGTGGAGAGAAGAACAGAGAAAGACTCATCTAACCTGCATCAGACACTGTCTTTAGGATGAATAAAGAAATGTATTTATTTATTTATTTTTCCAATGTTGACAACAGATGGAGTTGGGAGGGACTAGCTCAGATGTACATTTTTAAGTTTTATAAATATTATCCTAGAATAGCCAATGTTATTCCTTGCTCCAAAAATGTATATCTTCTGCAAAATCGCTGTAACCTGGATTTATTAGGTGCTCAGAGCATGTATGAAATCAACACCTGTCATGTATTAATTGTGGAAGCCTAGCACAGTCACTGTACTGGCTCTTCTGGGCATAGATCTGAAGCATACCTTACCTTGCCCCTTCATATTTGGTGGTGAGGGAAAAACTTTCTTTCCTGAAACAACTCCCCTGAAATGATAGCCTCCCAGATCTGACTTCTAGTCAGGTAGTTGCTGACCAGAATTTGGGTGAAAGAGACATAGTTTCCACACCTCCCTTCTGGTACCAGTGGCTTATATGTATGTTGCTTATACAGTCTTTAAAATACTCCTTTCTCTGCATCCTGTTACCTCTGCTTTCAATCCCACATGGTGGTCCCTCAGAGGAATGAAAAGCCTTTTTTCCTGACCAAGATGAGCAATCTGCAGCCATTTTGGAGACTTGGAGAATTACAATCCAAGTGTAGATTAATATAGACTTAAAAAAGTTCTACTGCTTTGGAACATATATTAGTAAGTACATTTAATAAAACATCCTATATGTTTCAAAGGTTTGGCATAAGTTCTCATTTTCCTTTCACTTTCAAGTTGCTGCTTTCTTTTCCTTCCTTCCTTCCTTCCTTCCTTCCTTCCTTCCTTCCTTCCTTCCTTCCTTCCTTCCTTCCTTCCTTCCTTCCTTCCTTCCTTCCTTCCTTCCTTCCTTCCTTCCTTCCTTCCTTCCATCATTTCCTTTCTTCCTTCCTTCCATCATTTCCTTTCTTTCTTCCATCATTTCCTTTTCATTTTGTCTTAACAGGCATTCCAGCACAAGAAGGGACTCTGTGATCCTAATCTTCTAATTTAGTTATTATGTATCTGCAAAGGATACTTGTATTTCATTGCTGTATCTCCAGTACAGCTACAGCTACACTTAGTTACTCTATATCTACAATGTGATGTGTTCTTTAGTTTTCAGTTTATTAAGGCTCACTTCAACTTTCTAGAAATGTTTCCATGGTCATAAAAGTAGTAGCTGGGGGGAGAAAAAGCCTTTGAACATTTGGCACAGTAGTTTGCTTTTTAATATTCTCCTTGTGCATGAATATAAAAGAAAAATATACTGTTTATAGGAGTCTTCAGCTAACAAAGTAAACAAGGGTTTGTGTAAATATAGTTCCTCAGGCAATTATAATGCAGGTTATGAAACAAGGATGGGAATACACTAACATTATACTTACTGTGCCATATGTAATCATACATTTTCAATAAACAACAGAATTACCATAAAAGCCAAGGTCAGCACCTCTATGGGATGCCTGGTGTCATGATCTGTCACTCATGCTTTCCCTGAATGTTGAAAATGCTTTGGAAATAACACTGGTCTCAACTGCTACATGTAGTGGCCATAAAATATAAAACCTTGAGTGGCTATTTTATATGGACATTAACCACAAAACAAAACAAACAAACAACAACAACAAAAATCTTTTTAGAAACAAACCCATTCTTTTGCAGCAGCCTTTAGAAACAAACACCCTTCTTAGTCAAGGCTGCTCAGTTCTAATGATGTATTTGCCTTCCTAAACTTCACTGACATTTCATTTAAATTCTGCAAGCACAGACACAGGGTTTTGTTACCCATATACTACAATGTAGCATGCAAAGATAAGAACTGAAAACGAATACATCATGAAAACAATTGCAATAGATTTTAGTTTTCTGATAGAAAAAATGAATACTAGACATGCTGTGTTGGTGGCTGTCTGGTATTTTACTAATTAATATATTATTTAACAAAATCTCAAAGCGTTTCTGTTGGAAATGTGTTTTTTTTATGCACTTATTAGCATGAAAAGGAGAAATTATACAAGGAGCTGGGTCTGCATCTCAGACCTACCATCTTTCTATCTGAGCACCATAACCAGCAAGTCAGAGTCCTTGCCTCTCTTTTGAGTACATTGTTCCTGTATCCCTCCACATTGGCTCAGGTATTAGGGTACCAAACAGATTCAGGTTTCCTCTCCCTAGACCAGGGTCTAAGGGTCTCCCACGAATACTATGAGCCCTGAAGTTAACTGCTAAACATGAGCATTGCCTCCTCCAGTTGTGCCTTGGAAGAAATTGGTCCTGGCTATTCTGCTTTGTATTTTTTCTGAGTTGTTGCTGTGTCAGAGTTATTCACCAAGGACATGATGGCATGGATCACAGTGGTTTGAGGGATGGGGAAAGCTCTCTCTCCATGAATCCCAGAAGATTTTAGTCAATAGAGAGATGCCTAGATGTTCAGCTTGGCCAAGGAAGCACTGTTGCCAACCATATGCTCTAGCAGAATGCAAGGCATCTGTTTTCATAATCCAAGCTGGCATTCTTGATGGTGAAATATTTTGTCTGCCCTACTGGGTTATCCACTTACTTTTGCAGAAATCATGGTCTATATGATTTGATCTCACTGTTAAGCTTAGACCCTTGCTGCAATTTTTTCAGATGGAGATGCTGAATGTCTGGCCCACAGATGAAAAGGTGAAGGAGAGAAGCACTGGAGGGAATCACCATCTCCTGCTGCCAGCTTTCTGAATGACTAGTGGTGTGTAACTTTTGTCATGTATTCTCCTTCATACAGAGATAAGGAAGGGCCCATGCTGAGATATCTGAGTGTATATCTTTTGGTAGAGCAAGCCCTGAACTAGCTTCAGCATTCCTCCTCATCTAGCAGTTACTGAAGCACAAACATGTAATCATGGGAAATGCTATAATTAAACATAAATCTCTGCTTCAAACTGAAAGGGCACTGAGACTTCATTTCTGTGTAACTGAAAGACTGGAACAAGAGCACAACTATTAGAAAATTTACCTTTGAATCAATTTCTTAGTGTGCTGTGCTTGCTCTTTTGGTCTAACCCACAAATTTGTACTTGTAAGGTTAGTCCAAAACTGTACATTATTTACCAACATCAACTTTAAAACTCAAGGGTCTGGCAATGCTCCATCCTGGAACTGAAGAGATGATACTGTATGCTTCTAAGAAATGTAACAACTATGCCTGAAAATATTGCCCCTTGTATAAATCTACATACGACAAGTTGAGATCAAGCAGAGATTTCATAAAGCTTTTTACTCTTTTGTCCATTAAATTGTTTTGGATTCATAAGCTAAGGTCTTTATGTTCTAAAACACAAAGACTGACTTACAAAGCATGTTGCACCTCTATTCCCACGGAGATACCTACTGAGGCTACTTAAAAGCCCTCCTTCACCACAGTATATGAACAATTTAATATTTTGAAGCAAAGATAACAGTAACTATCATTTTCTTGCTTCATGTTTTAACACTAGCAGACTTCAGGAGAAATGCTGAGTGTAACAGGGCTCTGGATTTGCTATAATTAGAGCTGGAAAGCTCTGAAATTTGGGCTGAAATTGGGCTGATTTTTAAGTCTTAAAAAAACCTCAAGTCTTAGCTTGTATTGCAATTTTCTGGCATCATGGGAAAGGCTGAAATAATCTGATCAGGGTATTTCTAAAATCCAGTCTTCACTAAGAATCAGCTTCCTTCTTGTTCTGTCTTTAAATGGGCAGGTTTGATTAGTGCCAGGATTATTCTGAATATTCCTGGGGCTCAAGTAACAAGGTTGCTACTTACCTGGCCTCATTCATTCCAGCTGTTGGAGTAGTAATGGTGAAGCTCTTATGCAAAGCATTTAGTGTGTGAACACTCTCAATCTAAAACAGATTGCAGCATGTATAAACATAATGTTGGGTTAAGATTTCCAGCCAGTCTTTCACAACAGAACCTGAGTGGTGTGAGAGGAGACACCATGGCCTTGGAAGATGAGCTGTAGCCAAGCCCAGGTAGTTCAATTAAAAACCTAAGTGATGAACCTCAGGCAGATAGCTGCAGCCAACTCCTGCTCAGGAAGCTGGGTTTTTGCTGGGGAGACATAATAAATTTGTAAAAGGAAAGCAAAATGAATATGTGAATGCTTACTGGAAGGTTGTTGGGGTGAGGGAACTGAGAAAGGACAATAAATATATAAAAATAAAGAAGGTGTAGACCTGGGGAAGGATTGCTGGGGTTGGGAAGCAAGAGTTCAAAAAAGAGGTGGTGGGAGAGAAACTGGAGGAAGATGAAGTTGCTGGAAAAGTCAGCAAGTGCAAGGAACCTTCCAGTACTATATTATCCCCTTTTAAGTGTGCTAAGGTCTAAGAGAAATGATTGGGAAAAGGGGAACTGGCTGAATCCCCAGGAATGCCAGAAGACATTGCTCCTGCATCAGGCTGACTGAAGAGCTGACTGCAAGGAAAGTGAAGGGCTAGCTAAAACATCTTTTCCTAAATTCTATCAAAATACTCCTCTGACCCTGTTTAAAATACTCAAAATTTACTGACAAAACCCCAAACCAAAACAAAAAACAATGCAAATTGAAGCTTGCCTGTTGACAGCCCATGCAGTTCTGGAGCATCAGGCTCAGTAAAACCTGCTGCAGTGAACTCATCAGGAGAGCATGCCAGTAACTCCCAGGGACTGTGATTTCCACGAGGTCACAGTTAAGGTTCTGTTGGTATATGCCAGGGCTCCTCATTTTCTGTTTTTTTTTTTTTTCAGAGGTTAGAGTTCTGCTGAGCAAGCCATTTTGGAAAAGCATGAGAAGCCACTGGGCAATTTTAACTGTTAACAAATTTTTTTTTTGTCATTGAATTAGCTTAGAGAGGATTTGATTTAACTGTGTCAGAGTATGGGTTGGAGAGCAGTTGCAGAGGGGGGAACTGTACATTTCTAAGGGAAACTATCTGATTGAACCACTGTGGGATATTAGAGATTGGACAGTGTGATAAAAACTGTATACAGAAATGCTGGGGTCTACAGCTACAGGTCCGTCCATCCTTCCACTGCTTTTCTGGAGGAGAAGAAATCTGTGGGTAGAGATAATCTCAGTAAAGTTTGAACCCCAGTTTTACAACAACCAGCATGAACTTAGGATAGCTGTGCATTTTCTGAGCAGGGTATTATATATAGATATTATATATTATATATAATATATAATCACCGTATATATATATAATATATAATATATAATATATAATATATAATATATAATATATAATATATAATATATAATATATAAAATATATTATCACTGTAAGTTACACATGAGTATATCACCTGATTCTTCAGAAAGACATGAAGAATCAGTGGTTAAACATGTCCTAAATAGCTGTTAAATGATTTTGTTAAAATGGCTTAAAGTTAGTTGTCTTTTTGATTAAGACATTGTTCTCTCATATAAGAAGCCCAAGCCAGCAGTATCTTTTTAAATAGTATCTTTTTTAAAATTATTATTATTATTATTATTATTATGTAGAACAGTCTTCTGGATAGAAAACAAACAAACAAACAAACAAAAAACCACAACACAACAATAATAAAAACACACACACACAGAACCAAACCAAACCATCACCACCACAACCATGAAAACCACAAAGGGCTGTTTTGATTACTCTGGCCTGTTTCTACTTTACAGAGTTCTTCTAGCTGCTGGGTTACACACTAACTCAACTGCAGCTCCTTCACCCTCTGCCATGTTTTTACATTTGTTGTTATATTTCTCAGGGATGCTTTCAGTTACAGATCATGAAGTCTGGTTATCTTTGACAGTCTTATCCTGAACTTAAGAGAACTTTTAGTCACAGCATTTAAAGGGTCTTGTGTGGTAATTTTTTTCAAAGGAAAGCAGGTTCTAGCATCTGGGATAGATAAACAGAAGATGTCTCACAGAGAGGTGACTGCATTTTTAGTAGACTGCTATAAGGAATTAACTGTCTACAGCAGAAATTTCTTTCTAAATCCATTTTGTAGTGGTGAGGCTGATGCTCTGAAGCATGAAGAGGCATGAGGAATTTGTCTGATTTTTAGAAAATGTTAAATAATGTGCATTAGCTACCCATAAATTATCAAATCGTACAAAGCTATTACATTTGATAATCTGTGTGGCACTGCTGTCCAAAGATGCAATTACGTTTATCTGGGGAAAATAATGAAAATCCTTAACCTGACTATATTTCTTATTGCATTGCATTGCATAACCCCTTCAATTTATAAAAACATACAACTAACTACCAAAATGAAGTATTGTCTGTTGTTGTTTTTTTTAAGATCATTTGATTATGATTTCAGGTTCAAGAGTCTACTTCCCCAAAACACAAAATTCAGTGTTGCTTCTGTACCCTAACCCAAGCCAGAGTTCCAAGTTACAGAAATGAACAGTTCAGCTATCCAGGCATAGGAACTGAAAAAGTATTCATTTGTAAAATCATTTCACAAAATTTCTAACAACTGGAAAAATGCAAATAAAAATAAAGCAACATTTACAGTAACATACACACCAAATAAGTCCAAAAACTGAACTAGAAATTGAATTTGACTTACTACAGAAACTATATGTACTCTATGTTTGTATGTATTTATATCTACACACAGAGAATATATATTTAGCAAAATTGTGTATTACCAGAAGAAAGTGCTGACAGTCATCTCAACTTGAGATGACTATTAAAAACTCAGATGGAGAAAAAGAAAGCACTGTTCTGATGTAGCACTGAGCATAAGATTTCTAAACTGCATTTGCCATGCTGTTCCTGAGGTTAGATCCTGGGATTATAGATATTTATAGGGTCTTGGTTTACTGTTACGAAAAATGCTACCTTTCTCTGGGTGAATTGGGGTATTTTTCATCAGCCATGTGCATTGACAATTAGAAAAACAAAGAAAAATAAAAATAATAATTAAGGAATTGTACTTCCACACAGTTCTAATCAAAGCTCAACATGCCGTTATGTCTTTTTATTTTTTATTTTATTTTATTTATTTTATTTTATTTTTTAATGCAGACTGTTAAGGAGAGATGCATAGTATACTTCATTTTCAGTTCCTGAACATGACCCCTTATTGCTTCAGTCCTATTTTGTTTTTCACAAAAAATTTTCCTCATACTATTTAGCACTGGTACATCTCCACTGGCTGCAGCAGTAACAGACTTTGAAATCTAAGGTGAGAGCTGTGCTATGCAATGCTGTATACTATGTGTGCTGCTGGGCTGCAAATACACAGCCATATTTTTACAAGGACTTGCTGCTGCCAGAAAATGACATGATGCTAGGACACATGAAAAAATAAAGCATCAAACACTGTTCAGAGCTCAGTTACAGACCAGATAACTAGGATGTGTCCAGTTTGATGGTAGATATATGAAAGCTGGGTGTCTAATTTAAAACCAGGCATTTGGTCTTCTTCCTCAGTTAATGGAGAGAGAGGTTCCTCAAAGGCAGAGCCACCAGGAAACTCTCCTACTCATTCAACCTGCCTTCTGAGACACCTGGCAGTTTTCTGTGAAACCTTTAATGCCACTCACAGAAGCTCAGATCCGTAAGCGATGGACTGGAGCCCTCATTGACCAACAGGCTACTCACCTCTGACCTCAGCCAGGTGAGAGACAGGCTCCAGCCCCCATTTTGGGCCCAGACAAATGTGAACTTCTCTATATTGGCTATTTCTTTTAAGTGAATTTAAATAACTGGAAATTGTACTTGACAATTTTAAAATCTGTATTTTTTTAGACTAAAAACATCCATCAAACACATAAGATATAACACCTACTTATCCCCAAATCTAACTTTTAATCATTTACAGCACTGAAATCTAATTAGCTCTATGCCTTCAAAACGGGTATACACTCATTTTGCAAATATACCTGATTTTCTTATAGCTTTTGCAAATACTGAAGTTATTTTCCAGGGGCTGTCATATTCACTGATCAGTTAAATTCCAAGCTACTTCTTTTGTCAAAGGTCAGTAATATTCAAAACACACAACAGCATCATTTTTCCCAAGCTTTGGAGTCTGCTTTTGGAAAGGCCAACCGTTTTTCCCCTATATGCAACAGACAATTCTTAAAGGTGTTGTCAAACAAATTTGTTACTAGGACCAAAACTGGAATTTGCCACTATGACATATTTACTGAGCAGAATGTAGCTTGCTACTAGCAAAGGGATTTAGGAGTGAAATCTTACAAAATGTGCCTTTATAAAGACCACAAAGGAAAAAGACAAAACTAAAATACTCCACTGATACTAAACACACATAAAGCTTTATGCTGCCTCCTGCATGCCTGGAAGGCCATAAAGAAGATAAAAATCAATAGCTGGAAGGCAACTTTCCTTCCTGCAAGGCTATCCATCCTACATATGCACAGTTAGTAAAGGGACTAAGGTGGTGGTGTGATAAAACCTCTCAGCAGCTTGGAAGACATTGTCAGAAGGCAATTCTGCTGTTTGCAGCGGTTGTTTATGGTCTCTGCCTTCCCCCTCCTTGGAGAATGAAGAATGAAGTGTTGGCTGAACTGTGACATCTGCAGAAACTGTGGGGTCTTTTAAGAATGAGGAAGGAGGATTTAAATTTTCAGTAGAAAATGCTAGTGGGATGGGCAGCAGTGAGGCTTCACAGTTTGGACACTCAGTTACCATGAGATCTGTCCTTAAAGCCAAGGGATGCAGACTAGCCCACATCTCTGCATAGCAAAACCATGCTAAAACTTTACTGTTGAAACTATGCCAGTGTTTATACTTTGGGCACATTTTCCCCAGCTTCTACACTCTTCCAGAGATGGAAAATCAAAAAGTATAGCCATCTGTTTGGTAAGTTTGTAACTAATGTGAGCAGAAGTCCTCCCAAAGTGTGTTACTTCACATATGATATTGCCAGACTTACTGATGCTACTGGAATTGAAGACCATGTTTTTCTTAGCCATCTGTATGCATCTGGTTGAAAATTACTTCCCTTCTTTTACTGTCTTTTATATCAGATATTTACTCTGACAGACTAGTGAAACTTTCTCTTTGCCTTTCGATGTCATCCTCATTGCTCATTGGGGATCAAGATTAATGTTCTAGGTCTGTTGATGTACAGACACCACAGCCTAAACCAACCAAGAGCCTCAGAATAAATGACTCTGGGAAGGAAATAAATGAAACCACCACTCAAAGACCAAGAGATGTTTTCCAGGAGACAAAATAAATAAATAAATACACAGCTGAAACTATTCTGAGGTAAAAACAGTGTGTGGAGTGGAAGTCCACCTATTACTACAAGCACCATAACCAAGAAATCGAAGCCATAAGAGCTAACCACTTCTACCAGTCTCTTTAAAGGACAAAATCATGTGTAAGTCAAACTCTACAGGAGACACACACCTATATTGTCATAACCTTGTAAGTGCAGAGAATTTCCTGCTTTGCTTGAGGAGATGCTGTCATTTGTCACACAAAGAACACATGGAAGGACTGTTTCTCTTCCCCCTAGTCTTATGTGGGATTTGTTTGAGGTATGTACAAAATTTTCCAGTCTCTCTGTACCAACATCTTTGGCCAAGCTCCAGCTGCCTCCCTTCCTTTTAAAATGCTTCTCCTCCTGTATCTGTTTGGAGTTTGCTGAGGTTTTGCCCTGTCTGTTCCAAGAGTATCTGGAAACGGCCTGGTTACTGCCTGTCATCTGGCAGAGACTGTATGGAGTGGCTTGCAAAAGAGGTATTGACCATCTCTATAGTTCTTTGGCTTGTTATTGTTAAGCAGGATTGTTTTCTGAAAATTTCTGGAAGTTTCTGGGCCTTCCTTCCTTCCTTCCTTCCTTCCTTCCTTCCTTCCTTCCTTCCTTCCTTCCTTCCTTCCTTCCTTCCTTCCTTCCTTCCTTCCTTCCTTCCTTCCTTCCTTCCTTCCTTCCTTCCTTCCTTCCTTCCTTCCTTCCTTCCTCTTCTTTCTCTCTCTCTCTCTCTCATACTCAGTTACTGCAATAGAAAAAATCCCTTCAAATGAAATCATCTGTCCTGTTCTTCCTCCTTCACAAAATCACACATCTTATGGCAGGCATGTAAAAGAATATTTTGGCATTTATTCTTACTATTCAGTTTTTGTGTGAAAGGAACTGAGAGTTAACACCTTTGCTGAGCTGTCAAACACACACACAATCAAGAAACCATTGTCTACTGTCCAAAATGCAGTGCTAAATATTTAGCATAGTAAAAGGATGCTAGAAAATCCTTTACCCCTTCTGGTCTTTGTCTTCGCTATTTAAAAATCCAACCAAACCCCAACATTTTTAATTAGATAGGAATAAAAACAACAATGATAAATCTAAAACAATGCAAAATCATCAAAAAATGAAAAAATGAAATAGCAATACCAGAGCCAAGAGTTCTTACCCAAAAGGGTAAAGTAGAAAAAGGGATTTAATTATCACTACTGATATTAGAGGCAACCCACTCAAACACCATTTCAGCTGTATGCAGCTATAAAAGAGAAAAAAAAAAAAAAAAAAGAAGGAAAGAGGGAACAATATGCTAAATGAGATGTTAAACAATACACTTTAAACAAACACTGTAACCAGCTTCACACAGAGACGTGCACAAGAGGACCCATTTAAGCAAGCCAAAATACAGAAAAATTCAAAAGATCTGCTGTATATTTTTTCAGTTTATTTTTCCCTTTTTTCCTCTCTGCACTAACACTTTTTAAGAGGCCAAAGATATTCAAGGGGAAATGTCACCATTCTTACAAGCTTAAATAAACTATTTATTAGAGATAGACTAAGTACTCAGTAGAAATTTATTTACCCTGGCAATAATATTTATAAATGATCTATGAAATATTATGACATTGTACTGGTAGCATAGCAGTTTGCCTGTGAGTTTTTTTTTCCAATCATCAAGTGGACTTAGAGGGGGGAAATATTTCTGTGCAGGGCCAGCTAAAATGTGCAGAGAACATTAGGAGAAGATGAATAGGCCTTAAGTACAATATTTTCTTTGACACTGGCAATAAATAAATCTAGATGCAATAAATAAATAAATCACTCAGCTCAAAAAAAAAAAAAAGGCAGCCTTTTTACAGTCTCAATCAATTGAGTCTCTGCTGCTTATAACTGAGAGGTCTGAACACAGCATGGCTGAAACAGGCAGTGAAGCTCCTCAGCCACAGGAACATGAAAGCTGCAAGACAACCAGCTGGAGAACACAGGTACCTATTGAACACAGGAAGATGTGGGCTGCCCTTTGCATTTCTTTTTTCGACCAATGTACCAAGGCAGTAACAACAGAAACCCAGCAATTAGGTATTCCAAACACAACTGCTATTTTAAGAACAGCAAACCTCATTAATGGTTTGGGAGGTGGGAGTAGAGATGGTTTAGAAATAAAACGTGTGCAGACATGTAAAACTCAGATTATTTAAATGCTAATGAATGCTACATTTGAACACTTATCCCAAATGACATAAAAGCCAAAATCTATTTCACTGAAAACTATGAATCTGTTCTAAAGATGGCTCACGCTGGTTATTTGATTATTGTCCTCCACCACCTCCACCCCATGAAAGGTAAACACTTAACAAAAAAAGAGACAATGTGGATTTATTCTAAAACTGGATACTAATTCCTCAGTTCTTGATAGCAGTTTTCATCATTGAGGTGGGGTGGGGGAAGCATTAACATCAAAGTCTTACTTGACTTTCATTAAAGTGTATCAGGTATCTCACAGGTACACATCAACAGAACATGCAGGTATCAGAAGACAGCTAATATCTTCATTCCTACTCAACAAAAAGGTAAAAGTGGAAACCGGAAAAAACATAGATCTTCTTGGGATTTAAACATGGAAATGGCTATTTGTAAGATCTACAGATGTCATGTAAAACATACATTTCCATACACCAACTCACCGAAAATACAAATATACCTGTGAAGTCATGCAGTTTATGACTGATTTATCTATAAATTATTAGTTCATTTCCTATACTGCACTATTCTGCATTACTGTATCTCCTCACAAAATATGCATTACTTTGTATAACGGCCCTACCAGCCTAGCAGCTGTGTGAATATTTCTGTGTTCATTCTAAGCTTGCACTGTAGGTATCTCATGCATTTATGCCATGCAGATTGAGATCCTCAATTTTTAGGTTAATAGGAACTTTTGAAGACACTCTCAATAAAATTCTACTTAGAATTCATTATGAGAGCAAGAGGGGTGAATGAGAAAACAAACAAAAGAAAATTATTTCAATGGCATTTGAACGAAGTATAAAAGGCAGATGTGGTATATGTACAGTCCTCAATAACATATATATACAAAAGATTATATTTAAAGAAAGATGGATGAGAAGGTATCTGCAAAATGGACAACAAATTTTATTCTTCCTGTCTTGTAACATGTTTGCTTTTGTTCAACTTCACTCTGATAATGTTGCAGAGCATAAAACTGGACTTTGAACACCACATTTTTCAGTTTCCGTTATGCCTCATTTTTGACCTGGATTTTGTTTTGGTTTGTTTTTGTTGACACCTAGTTCTTTATGCATAAAATTTTAACATTCAAAATCTTGAAAGCCCGGCTGAGATGTGGTTAGGAGCAGGTCCCAACAATGTGCAAATCATGGGGTGTGTCATGATTTTCATCTTGACAAGTACATCAAGCTTTGGCTCCTCTAGGGAGTGGCCCTGGGCATGAACCTCTACAAACTTGGCCCAGGTTTCCTGTTTATAACTGAATAAGGTGTCTTTCACCTCATTTGCAAAACAAGCACAGAACTATGCTGTGTGCTTCCCAGTCACACGTCTCACATCACATAGCTTTTGTGCAGTCTTGCTGCAGCTATAGGTCAGCCCCATGTCAGTGTAATGTCAGTATAGAAATTTTATTTTCCCCCTCAGGAACAATGGCCAGTAAATATACACGCATTTCAACATTTCTAGAGTAAAGTATGAGAACACAATGGCTAGGGCACTAAAAAAGATATTCAGAATCGTGGGATTGCCTAAAAAAATGTGATTGGCATTCTTTTTACTCAACTCATTTTCTTTCAGCACTTGTGCTAAAACCCCGTGAGCATTTGGGATTTTCTCTGTGTAAGGTCTAGATGTTGCCACACAACCACAAATCAAACTATGAGTAGGGCTTGGAGGAAAGTCACAGTTTAGAAGTGCAATGAACTATTCTGCACTAAGCCTGAAGCCTGCAGGGTGGAAGGCTTTGTTTGCAGCAAAGCTGTCATCTCCCTGCACCCAGCACTCACAGCCGCTGGCAATGGGAAGA
The DNA here is from genome assembly GCF_964035555.1 of Netta rufina. Classification (NCBI taxonomy): domain Eukaryota; kingdom Metazoa; phylum Chordata; class Aves; order Anseriformes; family Anatidae; genus Netta; species Netta rufina. The sequence goes on from NC_140123.1 coordinate 136,965,044, forward strand.
GCACTGCCCTGGAAAACAACAGGCTTTTGCCTAAATATATTTCAAAAGATCAATAACGAGTCTTCAGCTCTCTCAACTTTATCTGCAAGAGAGGAAATTGTGTCCCTTAGTTTCCTTCATTTCTTTTTCCCCTTCCCTCCTACCCCTATTAATCTTAACTTGCTGAAATAGCATCTTTCTTCAAGTCTTTGTGCTGGAGCTGTGTGCAGCTAGGAGGTGCCTGTATGCTGTTACAATGAAGAAACGAAAAGAGTCATAAATGTGTGCTGATATATTAAAAGGTGCAATACTAGATATATTTTGTTCATTGCTGAATCCAACTTGGTCCACTCTGCCTGCTTATTCTAGTTAAATGCACATGTCAACATATAAAAAGTTATTTCAGACTGCAGCATTTCATTACCCGAGCCAAGCCAAATGAACACAGGAATAGCAACACTGCACACGCCAAGTAAAATGAACTTTTTTTCCTCCTACTGTGACAGTTTTGGAAGCAGCCAATTATAAATTAAAAAAAAATCATGAATGAGCAGTGTAATTTTTGAGCTATAACTTAACGTGGAGTATTCTTTAAATATGAAAATGATATAATCATGAAATTTTAACAGTTTTTCAAGGTTCTGCATTCTTCTGCAAGGACTCATTCTAAGTAAACCTATATGCTATATAAAAAGACCACAATAATCTTTTCCCACTAGTAAAATTGCTACTATGATTAGTGTTACATATATAGGAGTTTTTACATACATAAACAGAATGTGGTCATTTGTGGTATCTATAGATTACATTGAGGGCATATTAAAGGAGTAATGCATGCAACAAATTTGTTGGCATGTTTTAGAGTGTCTAGATTTTTCTATCCTGTGCTATTTTGTACATTTCCTGCTCTGACATAAATGACCTCATTAACAAGAAATTCTAAGCTTAATTCTGTTTTGTGACCTCCATCTGTGTGTATAGCCTTGGAGGAGAAAGATAGAGGAGAAAAAAAAAATCAAACAAAATTCTGTTCACACAAGGGAGTTCTCTGCTGAATGATATAACCATTACTCCAGTCAGTCTGAGCTATGGTCAGCCTGCCCAAACATCTAGCAAAATTAAGTAAATGAAGCAGAGAGATTCTGGGGACAGAAAATTACTTTCCAAATACAAGCAGTTTAATTTTACCTTCCAAGCCAATTAAGGAAATCACAGTGTAGCAGTTCCTGTCACCCCCAAGCATATATGCTTTACTATAGGAGCAAAAGTCTATTTTCGTAATCCCAGCTCAGGGCAAAACTTCATTGTGATTCCAGGATCTGACTTGCAGTGATCCCAACAGTGGTGATTACTCTGTAGCTAGGACTGGAAATAAATGTTTTAAACATCTGAAATGCTTTTTGTTATTGTTTTTGTTGTTTGTTTGTTTGTTTTTCCTGAGGATAATGAGTTCACAATGTGCTACAGAGGGAGATCTGACAATATCTAGTAAAAGCTCCGGTCAAAAATGATAACAATACTCAGTATTCATAGAAATCTGAAAGTACTTTATCGACTCTAAAAAAACAGAGACTGGAAAAAATAAGATGCAAAAGATACCCAGAAAAAAAAAAAAAAAGTAGATGCAAAAATGCAAAAGGTAAACCAAATCTGTACAAATGAATAACTAGTTTACATGTGACTACAGCAAAAAATGTTGAATAAGACAGTCATGCAAGACTACAGGACCAGGCTCAAATGAAATACGTTCTGAAGCATAATTTGGAGGTCAGGCATTGAAACTCTTTAAGAAAAATCTAATTTGCTTGCAGTTTCTAAATCCAGTAAGTGTGCCTCCATGTTTCCCCTCCATCCTCCTCCTCTGTCAAACCACCAACCTCAAGCTTCCTGGACAGATCTCATCTCCCAGCCTTCCTCTATACCGCACACCTGTAGTCACTATGGGGCACAAACAGGTCAGAACTAAGGGGGTCCCAGAAATGCAAATCCTCAGGGTATTACTATGGTATTGACTATCTAGGCATGCAATTCTGAAGATGGCTATCCCATTCCTAAAGTAATCATAAATTATGTTTTATGGTGACTCTTTAGATATAGTTCTTCTGCCCCACAAAAATGGTTTCTAAGTGACTTGCCCAGATTAATTTAAAGCATGTGTGCTGGTGCTGGTGAGAGACTGCCAATGCTTCAGTTCCTGGGTACTCACGAAGGACCATCCTCCTTCAGATTTTACAGATTTTTTGAAACCTGCACAGAGACAATGGCTATTCCTTCTATCTGTCAAATACCTAGGCAAACTGAGCACTGCACAAAGATGTGAATGTTTTTTGCATGGCACCCAGTCTTGCTGTAGATGGATAGGTCTAGTCTTTCACAGGTTACCGGTGCAGCCTTTGACAAGCAAGATGACTTGCTCATTGTGGCTTTAGTAACCCTCCAGATATGTAAGTTCTGCAGAGTAGGAAATTCAAAGGTTTGTGTGTTTTGAGTTTCTGAGAGAGAACATGGGCTTCTGCTGCCTCCTAGGGTACTGTCCTCATGGCAGTGCCTGCTGCTTGGAAGATACCTGCACTTAATGCTAAACATTCTAACTGAAAGCAGCTGGCAGTGCACTTATGGTTGAAAACAGGCCAGAGTGTTCTATTTTTGAACATTCACTTGGCCTTTCAGATGTCTTTTCTGTGTCCCCTGGGCAGTCTGTAGTAATACTTACCAGTGTCTGATAACTAGACTCTTTAAAAAACTGATATTTTACATAAAGACTATATATGTGATATTCATCCTATTTATCTTTTGATTTTTGAGGCTTCAGGGTTCTTGCTTTTTATGTGTATCTCCACAGTGAGAGCTAAAAACTAGCAATTTTAAGAGTGTGCACATAATTACACATCTCCAGATACTGCAGCTTTCAGAAACAAACGTAGTAGTAGGAGACTTAGGATACTACCACTGAGCTGGTAGACTACACTTTCTAATCTTGAAGAGACAGCAAAGCTATATGAGCTATATCTCAGATTCAAATGGAAATCTGAGCAGACATTTAACCAGACCTGGCAGCAGACAACCGGGCCCTGCACTAGCCCGCATTTTGAATGACAGTATTTTGGCCACTTTCCATACATGTTAAACTCGCTTTACATGCCATTGCTGTATCCTTCACTTCCTGAAAAACTGAAAAAAAATGGCCCATTTTATCAGTTATAGACTCCTGTTTCTGTCAGCATTTTTTCAGAAGAGAAAATATCACAAAATTTCAGTACTTCTACTCATCAGGTTTTTAAAATCACAAGGCCCAAGCAACTGCCATGTTCCATACACACAATTCAGCTGTTGGCTGCAGGTCTCTGAAACACAGATCTGCCAGTCCAGTACTTCACAACATCCATTCTGCATGAACGAATACTGACAGCACATTTTGAGAGATTATTTCTTTGTGTAAGTGCTACATGTTACTACTAGAGAAGTATATTATACCCAGAGTAGAAGCAATGGGGTGCTGCAGTGACTAAACCACCTTCTGAGGTCCCCTCCAACCTGAATCGTCCTGTGATCCCGAGTAATCTTATGGCACCACAACATTTCAGAATTGAGAATGCCAACTGTTGAGAATTGCAGATGCAGCTGTGGGTAGGTTACTTCATGGGGAGAGAGAGGTATTTTACGTTCAAATAGAGACTGAAGCAGACATGTTCGGGAATGTTAAGTCCACAGAAGGGCATTGGACTCTTAAGAAGTCATTATCTGAGTCTGAGGAAGACCTGTAAATGATGTGTGATATGAATCTAGATAGTGTATTTATATAATTCCTTGTACCATAGTATCTGAGTACCTTATACTGAGTGAAGTAACAAAGTATTGGTTTATAGACAGGAAGACTATGCCTTTTTTTTTGCATTTGTGCTGAGATTCTCTGGCAGAAGACCCCGGCTTTCTGAAGCTGGAGCTCAGCACATGAGCCACCAGACCCTGTTTCCTTCCTTTCCATCTATTCACTGACTGAATTAAATTCAGTCTGTTCAATATCATATTGATTCCACTCAGAGACATTAACCTGAAGAAAAACACTTGCTGATAATCAAAAGGCCATTGTTCTTCAATTACAAGACCATAAATAAATCACTAGAAAAAACACCTAGCAATTTAATATTATTAAATTGTATTTTGGTATTGCACAATAATGCATGCGAGGATCAAGCTTGTGATAAACTAAGAAAGTACCTATGTGATCAGAGAGATCTGAGGTACTCCACTCAAACTAACCTCTCAGACTTGTAACCCAGTTCTCTCCTCCTGGTCATGAAAGGCTGCAGCATGTACCAGACACATTGGCTAACATGCGTTTTACTAAAACCTGCCAGAACACAGCACTGAAATCAAAACCAAGCTTCTAAACAGGAAGAATATGAATGCCATTTACCAACATTATTTACTAGTAGGAAAAGGGATTTTTTTACAGAAATAAGTATGTATTACTGATTTGCTCACTATTTTGCTGCTATATAAAATGTAAAACTATGTGTTGCAAGTAACAAAGTGGCAGTAAGTATAGGGAGAAAGAGCTTCTCAGTTTCTTGACTTTCTCTCTCTTCTTCCCTTACCTCATAAATCTTAACTGAAGGCCTTTTTAAGAATTTACTATTAAGACGGGTGAATATTTTCATCCATAGACACAGCCAGCTTGTCAGGGCAGGTCACCCCAGTACTCCAGTACATATTATTGCTTTGGTTTGTTTTGGACTCTTACAAAACTGTCATGCTGTAAAGTGCCTCATACAGCAGTATTGTTTGTACTGTGTATTATATATAATCCATTCAAACACCCAAAGACTGCTTCTAGCAATTCAGGCTCAATCTGTTCTTCTAGTCCACCCCTTCGTATCTGATACTGGTGATCAACAGTGAGAGAATGGCTCCAGGGCTAACCAGATGTTTTCTCTGACTCAGCATTGCAGTTCCTGCATGAAACATGAATCTGACTGCTAGTCTGGTAATCACTTGAATCACATTTTTTTCCCAGTGTATTTTCCTTAATTAAGAGGAATTATTAGAATAAATATTGTATATGACATTCAAATCGTATTAAAAAATTACTTTTAAATTACTAAGCTGAAAACTGTGGTAAGTGAAATAATCACAGCAATGCTGAAGTAAGGAGGACTAGAGGAAAATTAGTATTTTTTCTATAGAAAAAATTACTTTGTTTTCATGAAGAATTGTACTCTTTCAATCTGAAAGAATAAAATAATAACAATATTTAACAAATGAATTAGAAAACAAAAAACAACAACAACAAAAAACAGTTCAACTGCAATGATCCTATGGGGGGGGGGAGGGGGGAAAAATCAAAAAAAACAACAGAGTATTTCAACCCAATTCTGATTTTCAAATGTTCCCTTGAAGTGGAAAACTGGAAATCCTTGCTTTCAGTCTATGATTTAAAGTACATTTCCACAGAATGTGACACTTTTTCAAAAAATGTTCCACTGGAAACAAATTGTCATTTTCAGGTGGAGAAATGTTCCAAATGTTCCAGTATAAAACTCTCAACTTGTCCGTAGGGCAGCATTTGCAGCATACAGCCATAAACAGCTAAGGACAGCTACATACCTATATTTGAAAATAGCCTTCAAAATTAAGTAATTTAACACTGGCAACAATTGGTGCCCATTAAAATTGTTTGAATAAAATTTATTTTAATCAGAAAATAGCAATTAAAAAAATCTTCATAAGAAAAGATTGGTTTGATAAATTTATTTATTTTGTTAGTTGAAGATGCTAGAAAAATGTCAAAATACTTAGTTTTCGTATTTTGCTTTCAATGAAGGCATTTTGTTTTGGGATCTAGGATGACCTACCACTTAGAACTTTAAGCTGATTTGGAATAACCTTTACGCGTATAGAAAGGTGGAAATAAAAATTCTTATAATTGATGTGATGTCTGACATTCTTTGGAATTCCAACTCAAAGCTCACTGTGGGAGGACTTGAGTTTTTATAATAAATAAATAAGATCTCCAGAATATTCTTAAGGTAAAAATAAAATTTCTCACCTGCCATGAGCAAATAAATTGTTTTGTTGCCTCGCAAGCAGAACTAACAGAGCTTTGTTTCCTATACCTTTGTGGCCAGACTCTCCAGCACCTAAGAAGAGCCAAACACACTGCAATCATTTCTGCTGGGATCAGGGGGATTAGCAAAAAAGCTGTCCTTTACTCAAGAACCTGTTTTCTCAGAAATTACAAGAAGATAACAGCTTGAAGTTTATGACCCTTTCTCAATTTTGATTAAAAACTGATGATTATATTTTGAAGATTTCAGTTCCCTTTATACAAGCAAGACAGCATTTCATATTGCTCCTTCATCAAACTGGGGGAAGAATGGTTTGCTTCGATTCTAGCAATGTACTCCCTGTAAGGCACAAGTCAGAACAGGGTTGTAGATCAGGCTGTTCAGTCTGAATACAGCCTTGAAACTCTGCTCCCCTTTGCTATCTGCATAATGCAAGAGGCAACTTTTAATAACTGAAGGCTCCATCATCTGATATTAATTTCTGCAAGTATGATTATTTTTTTTTTCCTAGAATATCAAGCCAATTTGAATTAATAATTTCATGTCAACTAAGACAAGTGTGGGCTGCACCTGGGTGGACTCTTGAACCTCAGCTGCATTAATCACAGCTTCAGCGGAAGGCATCCTCAACTGAACTAGCAGAAGTGGCTATAAGCAGTTTTGGCAGTCAGGTTCCCTGCAGGTTAAACAGCCCAGGCACATCAATGTGGATTAGACTTCCAGCATGGTAATAGCCAGTGAAAGATTCCATTCCCCTAAGGCTTCATTATTTACCAGCAGCCCTAAATCACTTTTCTGTTTCTATCTCAGTATTCACAGTTAATCTGCATGTTTTCATGAAGGAGACTTAGTATAGAGTACATCTTCCATGAGCAACTCTCTTTGTTTGTTATTAAATGTAAGGTACCTGCAAACTGACTTCAGGCTGCTATGCAGCATGTGAACATGAGCCCCTGACTCTCCCTGCCCCAGCATGCTCCAGGATGTCATGGGCAGAGTTTGCTGGGTGGTTTTGGTTCCACTAGAGCAGATCCAGCCAAGAGAGCAGAAAAGCAATGAGAATGTACCAATTGCCTAATCACAACAATTCTTGGGACTGCTATAAATGAGATTGAACTATTCAAGCTGGATCCTAATCAACAGTCAGTGCAATCACTGGGGAGCAGACACTGCCATCTGCATGCTCGTTTATTGGGCTTCAGAATTATTTAACATTTGATTTATGGTGGTGAATTGCATCCTGGCAAATGTTCACTATGTGAAACTCTTTGCTCCCTCACCCATTAAAAATCAGGGCCTGATCCATGTGAAAGCCTCCTGCTGAGTTCACTATGTTTTGGATCAGGCCTCTGGGTCTCAAGACTGGCAGATAATGTTCCATTTCTGTCCAATTTTCTTGCTCAAATTTAGAAGAGGCTCAAGTGTTTTCCATCAACGTTTTTATGTTTACTTTTGGGAGAATCTTTACAGTGGGTCAGGTTACTGTGATATAGAAAGGATGACCCACACTCATATATAAATTTTCCAAAAAAACTCAGCCTGAGGCAGACATCTGCCTTGGAAAATTCCAGCCCAGATGGCTCAAGTTTGGCAAAGATGTAAGCAACTAAAAAAAAGCGTTTTATAATGGAAAGTGGTGTACAACCTTAATAATAGGAGGGTGCTACCAAGTACCATTTATAATAAGTAAAGTAGGCTTCGTAATAAGAACCATAAGGGAAGAACACAGGCAGGATTCGTTCAGATATGCTTCAGGATATATGATCTATCTCTGTTCTTTCCTTTTGCCTGAAAGGTATTTCAGAGTCAGATCTTATTTTTTTCTGATCCTTTAGATATTACCATTACAACCAGGCAGTTCAAAACTGGCCCTTCCTTCTCCTTCTTTGTTAAACATGGTTTATCTCAAATGTAAAACCAAGCAAAATGGTCAAAAGAAGTCCAGGCTGCCATAGTTCCTCTCTGCATTAAGAAGTCATCTAGCAAAGTAGAAAAGCTGTGCAGCTAAGATCTAAGCTGTTAAATCAGCATTACTTGATCTTCAGACTAAAAAAGTGTCTTGATGCTTCTGTACTAGAACACAAGCACAACTTCAGATCTATGGTTCCTTAAATCCCCAGCGTACAAGAAAGATCTTCTTAGGCATTACAGATGAAAAATATAATTTCACTCAGAATAATTCTGAACTATTTGAGTCCCATTTCTGCTTTCACCTCATCTCTGTCATTTCACTACTGTTGAGCAGGATGTGAGAACATGAGAGGGAATCCTGTTTAATGCCACTTAAGAAATTTGCTGTAATTTACACCTGAGCAAATCCTAAGTATCTTCACTGGCACAATTTGCCTTGAAGCTTCAGCTGCAATTAGATTACTTTTAGGATGATTTTATTTTATTTTATTTTATTTTATTTTATTTTATATTTTTGTTAGGCAATAACTTCAAAATAAAAAAAAAACAATGACTTCATGGGCAAGGTGCAGAATTGATGGATTTGTACTTGACTGCACTGAATAAATGAGATTGTACTTTGTGTTTACTAGCACCCTATCCCAAATACATATTTACAACATCTCTCATTGTGAACCTCCTGTCCATCTCCTTGGACAGAACGTGCTCCAAGAATATGTACAATACTCTTTCATGAGAGATCTACAAGTAACTTCAATCACATTAGACATGTTAAATTTTGACACTCCCCCTCTCCCTCTATTTGTGCTGAGGAGATATACCACAAAAATCAACACTGTCCATGCATATTTGCAAATAATAAAGGGTCAGGATGAGAAACACTTTTCCTGTTTACAACAAGGAATAACAATGCATCTCAGATGCCTACTTTTAAGAATTATCAGCCTGTTTTAGTAGCTAAGAAAACCCACATAATACCCATTTGCAAAAAGCCTTCTGTAAAGCTTTATATTACAAAATGACTCAATGTTTAAGCAACTGGGGGCAAATAACCCACAAACACCTTAGTGCCAAAATATGTTTTTGTTAGCAAAGGCATTTGTTGGGTTTAATTCAGACATATTCTTGAAACTTCAAAAATGTATCCTGCACATTTTGTGACTCGTGTAACAATTTTCATTCCCCTGACCTCCCCTTTTTTAATGCAGTTCAGTTATGCCGATCAACCCACCCACAAATTACAGGTTTATAATGGAAATTCTGACACAGCTTTCACTAGAGTGGTACTTGCAGGCACGGTCATAATAAATAATTTACTACTTCATGACTCTTGATGTAATCACAGCAGGAGTCAGATTCACTAGCATCCATCTCTCTGTTATCCTGGAGGAAGAAGATGATAGGGAAATACCACTCTTCTCTGACACCATCATTTTTAGCTCCCAACTTTAAAATGAGTTTTTAAATTTATAAAGAGTTTACCACCACAATCCAACCTCTACGTTTGTTTACATTGGACAACACTTTTGTTCTGGCTCACATTATCCAGATGGATAAAGCTCACAAGGGTTCTGTTTTACTGCCCTGTTTTCTCTTAGTGTTTCTGCATTTTATTAAATGCTACCAAATGGTTGCTTTTGGCTCCCAACATTATCACATGTTGTCTATAAGTGTGGAAATAGTTATGGTAATATGGACATAAATCATAACTGTAAATACCACATAAATAAGACTGTCATATAATTATAAAAATACCTAATAGATTTCTTTTTCAAAGACAACACAGCTGTCCCTTCTAACCTTTCATTTGTAAATTCTTTTCTCTCCTGTTTTTATTTATAGGTTGCCGTGCAGTTGGACGCAACACACCAAGATTTTTGATTCTAATTTTGAAAAAAAAAAAGAAAAAGGAAGAATACTCATTTCATCATAAAGAAGCATTAGTTTACAATTTTAAAAAGAAACTAATGCCAACTCTAGAACATCATCTTGGAACCAATCTCCCTCTTAATATTTTTCAAAAGAATCTGTCAATAGCTACATACCACAATTTAAAATTAAATCCTGCCATCAAACTAAGGAAAAGGTCGGCCAAATGGCACATATCACGTGTTGGGAAAGAAGCTCCATTCTTTCTCTAAAAATCTCAACATTTATATGAAAAGAACCACAATAGGTTATTAATGTTGACCACAACAAAGTAAGTTTTTTATGTCCTATTCAGGGAAAAACAGGTTGAAAACTGTTATGGGTAAACTTACACTGTGCAACATGCCTTGTTAATGGGAACAGCCTTGCACAGCATTGATGTTGCCAAAAAGTTTCACATATTGTCTGGAAACCGCCACCATACATTTCATCCCTTTCCAGTCAGCTCTGCAGCGCTTAAAAGTGAAGTGATACAAGTGTATTTCAACTCTATGTGGACTTGCATGGTGCTTCATCCTATACGTTAGTGTTCTTACCTCTTCCTTGTTACCTTAAATTACATATGGAGACATGACAGCCACAAAAGAGAGGGTGCAGACAACACTGCTTATGCAAAATGAATGTAAGGTTGTTATCATAGAGCCTTTGAGATATTTTTGCCTCAAAACTTTTTTCTATCACTAAGTAACCACTTCAGACACCTGTGCCTATGCTTTCTGTACAGCAAATCCAGCATTTTAATTCAAATAGCAATGAAAAATCAAAGGGAACAAAGTTTATCTTAACCATCATAAATGCACAATTCTTTCTCCCTCCTTTTCAAAATTTATATATATAAAAAACCCCAAACATTAATATGGCTTTATCTAAAAAACCACACATCTATGAATGGTTGAATTACTTTCTAACTCCCTTTCAGAGAAACAACAAAAACAAATGAACTGGAAAATGCTGGTGGTAAAGATCAGTCTGGGCTAGAAGTGTAGTAATAGCTTATTGATACAGATTGTATCATAGAAATCTGTATTGCCTTTTTATCAGTCTACACCAACTGGCCTTTGTCCAAAAATGTGTCATGTTATCAGATATGTCATTTGGCTGGGAGGCCGCCATGACTGTACTGGGTGACTGAATGTTAAAATAATTTCTCCAGAGGGATTAGGCTGATCCCAAAGGTTTTCTAGTTCCAAGGGGGAGATCATTTTTCACCACCAGCTGGAGCCTGATGTCAAACATGCCCTTGCTTCATTTATTTTCCTGTGAGGTTGAAACCCAGCTTGTCTTTCCTGACTCCAATATTATTCCACATTTGGGCACATAGCAGCTACTATGTAGTGAACTATTAAAGCAAGAGATCCCATGAGACTTGGGAAAATAGTTTAGGGGAAACAGTTTGACAGCAGGATGCAGTTGCTTCTATTGTCCTATTAAAATAGAGATATCTGGGATGCTTAACTTTGTTTTCACTACGTAAACATATATATCTTAGCCTAATGTGCAAAAAAGTTACAAATACTAAAAACAAAACAAAAAAGCATGAAAACAAAACAAACCCCACAACAAATGTTTGCCCTTTTTTTTCACTTTGTCTACTTTCTTGGCAGAAACATAAAAATAAAGTCATGTGCACCTACCAGAAGGCTAATTTGTACTGGAAGAACAAAGGCACTGGGTTCCATCAGACTTCTGGTGTTTTATTTTACATTTGTAGCTTGATTTGAGAATGAAAAGGAAGTTGCAATGATTGAGTATGCTTCATAGCATCATGTTATGAAAATATCTTGACATATTTTTATTCCCTTCTGTTTGTTTTCTCCAGAACAATGAGTAAAGAGGTAGAAATCACCAGTTCCCATACAACATGTGGTCAGTTAAAGCACTATGGTTTAACTGCTCAGACAAAAGACCAGCTAGGCTTTGCTAGGCTTTGCCCACATGAATGGTTTGAGCTTGCAAAAACTATATTTAGATTATGCTTAAATCACGTTAAGTTGGCTACACCATTGTGTGTTTGTGTGTTTTGGTGTTGTTTTTTTTTTGTTTTTTTTTAATATATATATATATTTTTTAACTTGCAGGACTGTTCCAAGAACGTTGTTGTAAATTTCCACTACAGACTGGTTAACACATGCCAGACAGTTAATATGATAAAGCTAAACCACGTTGCTCCATCATCTCTGAGCATTTACAATCAAGGCAGTATTGATGAATATTTTAGTATTTAGAATCATCAAGAGTTTGGTCTACAGGTTTAAGATGTAAGAGCAGAGCATAAGCAGATACTTGCAACAGAGATCATTCATTGCAGTATCTGCTGTGTACACAGACATGTCTCGTAACATTCCTCTTCTTACACTGATACATCAGCAGTACTAAAATTAAGGCCTTAAAATCAAAAGTTATCAAATCCACAGCATACTGTGTTAAAACCAGGCCACTGCCAGACACTAATAACTTTCTGACCTTTTTACTTCATAAATATGGAGCAGTCGGGAGACCACAAAAAACTGCCATTAAGTATTTACAGCGCTAGCAACATTTCTCACACAACGTAATTTATTTTTTTATTTTATTTTTTTACATTTGCTAGATTTTCAAACCCATATTGTTGGTGTCTCTATACAAGCATATTCAAGAAATCTGAATAAACTAGTGGTGTGAATTCACAAAACATATAGAGGTTAAAGAGCCATATATCTCCTTTAAAGTAATTGAGCTAATTTGAATGAAAGCCGTTTTCACTTTGAATGAGACTGTCCACACAAGGAACCAATCCACTTTAAAAGTTACCTTAGATAAACCTCTTTTCCTGCGAAGCTCATTCCCTGACACTGAGAGCTAAAAGTCAAAGAAAACCCATCCTTTGACATCACAGCCTCACATTTTCTGATTTCGTTCTAACAATGATCATTAGATGTTACGCGATAGAGGGAGAAACTGCTTTTATTTCTTTTTTTTTTTTTTGGGGGGGGGGGGGGGGTGAAAGGGAGGGGTGAGGGGGCAAGAAGCCTAACTCTTACATTCTTATGTAATGAAAGGCTTCCTTCCCCTTTCCTTCTCTCCTTACTCCCCAGAAAGACATGAAAATAAAACTTGCATGATAAGTTTTGAATACGTAGACAAAAATAGGAAATGCTTATGCTAAATTCAAATGGACTTTTGTTTGTGTAGTGGGTTTACATGGCAAGGTTTTGGTAGCAGGGGACCATAGGGGTGGTTTCTGTGAGAAGGATCTAGAAGTTGCCCCATGTTTGGTAAGGGCCCCATTGTTGACCAGAGCCGAGCCATTAAGTGATGTTGTTTTGCACCTCTGTGAGAGCATATTTAAGACAGGGAAAAAAACGCTGCGTGACACAGCAGCTGGGAGAGTGAGAGGAGTGAGGAACAGCCTTGCAAGCGCCAAGGTCACTGAAGAAGGAGGAGGAGAGGTGCTCCAGGCGCTGGAGCAGAAGTCACCTGCGGCCTGTGGTGAGGACCATGGTGAAGCAGGATGTCCCCCTGCAGCCCATGGAGTACCACGGTGGAGCAGGGTTCCATGCTGCAGCCCATGAAGGAGACCACGGTGGAGCAGGTGGCCCTGCACCGACGGAGGCTGCCGCCTGTGGAAGACCCCTGCTGGAGCAGATTCCTGGCTGGACCTGTAGTCTGTGGAGAGGAAACCTCACAGGAGCAGGTGACCTGGCAGGAGCTGCTGCCCATGGGGGACCCAGGTTGGAGCAGTTTGCTCCTGAGGGATGGAGCCCGTGGTACGGACCCATATCTGGAGCAGTTCTGGAAGAGCTGCTGCCTGTGGGAAGCCCACGCCGGATCAGTTCATCAAGGACTGCATCCCGTGGGTGGGACCCCACAGCACAGGGGACGAGAGTGACCGAGAAGGAGCGGCAGAGAAGCACTGTAGACTGACCATAACCCCCATTCCCCCGTTCCCCTGTGCCGCTCGGGGGGAGGAGGTAGAAGAGGGTGGATGGGGGGGAAGATGCTTTTGGTTTCTTTCCTTTGTTTCTCACTTCTCTAGCTTGTTAGTAATAAGCAATAAATCTTACTATCTCCCTATGCCGAGTCTGTTTTGCCCATTACAATAATTACTGCGTGATCTTCCTGTCCTTATTTCAGCCTTGGAGCCCTTTTCATGGTATTTTTTCCCCGTTCCTCTTTGAGGGGGGGGGGGAGTGGGGGAGTGGCTGTGGTGGAGCTCGGCTGCCCACTCTAGCGGAACCACGACAGTTTGAAAAGTTACATCACATCACACACCAAAGTGACTATGTCACTACTGTCCATAGGAAGCACACTAAGAAGTCACCATTTTTTAAGGGATAGGCATGCCTTTAAGAGAGCTGACAGTATTAGAAAAATAGATTTCTCCTCTTAAGTGAACTTGTGCTTTTGTTATCACTTGAATGAGAAAAACTCTTGAAGATGTTTGCAATAGGCCTAAAACAATAGAGCTTCACTGGGCCTTGGCATTTAGGCGTACTTCTGTATAATTCTGATTAATAACACAGATGAACACCTTCTTGGAGAGAATAACTGAATTCAGTGGAGGGAGGGGTAGAACTGTTGCAAAGATAACTGCACGGGGGAAAAATGCAGTAAACATTAGAGAACTTCAAGACTGCTGAGATATCAACCATTGCCATTTACAAAGGCTCTTGATAGTAGCCTTTCTGTTTAACTCACTAATTGTAGTACAACAAACACCTAATCAGTTCATGGTACTATCTACCTACAAGATACGTGATTTGGCTTCAACATGTAAGTGGTCCCTTTTAAAATCAAGAACAAAATCTGCATGGCAGGTAAACAGTTAATGCTGAACACCATGCACATGATACTTCATCAACTCCCTTACAAAAATTAGGATATTATTCTTTGTTATGGTGCCCCGTAATTCTAAAGTAAATAATGCCAAGATACTATCTTGCATGTCTGTAGATCAGATATCATTACTCAGGAAAAAAAAAAAAAAGGCTTTCATGCACTTACCTTATCCTCTAGGCGAATCAGTCTGGCTCCTACAGTATAGTATCCTTTGTCTACCCCTTTTTCTAAATAAAAAAAGAATAGAAATGGGACAATCATTAGATTCAGGGTAAACTCAAACTATGAATCACATCTAGTGGTATTTCAGCTGGCAAAATGTTACACTAGTATGAATGACACCAACATAAAGGTGATCTGGTTCCTTCTTTAATTATCTCAAATAGAAGCATAAAATTAGGTGGAATAGACATGATCCCTAGGCATACACCCCATTTTGACATGTGCAATGTTTCTTTACACACAGAAATATATATAATTTTCAGTTGAGGTTGTAGATGTAGGAGGGAGCACTGTCTTGGGTCTCAGTGGCTGGAATGGCAGACTTATCCCATCAGTGCAGAGGGATGATGCTGGGAAAATAATTGCATTTCCATCCTTATCTCCTCCTAGGCTTTGTGAGACCTTCTTATTGAAGGCCAGTTATGCAAATTGCTTCACTTACACACTGCAAATATTGGGACGGGGAGCCAAGAATTAAAGCTGTATAAAGTGGGTTCTATTCTTTGTGTTTACATGGCCAATTGCAAAGGAATGACATACTTTGGGAGTGTTAGTCCACGGGGAAAAAAAAGCACAGAAATGTATATATGCTGAGCTAGGAGAAAATATTCACAAGAAAAACAAAACATAACAACAAAACAAAACAAACACACCACAAATTCTAAAGTAACTTAGAAATCTGTCAATGGAGGTTGGATATAATTTTTGTCTAAACTGTTATTCCAGTATTGGGCTGCAGTAATTTCTCTTTGCTTGTTCCATAAATTATTCCAATTTTATCAGTGGTTGAGCCTTGGGTTTTAGAGCTATTTCAGCCCATTTTGCATGGGGCACGAGCACAATCTAAAATGAGCACACATACAGCCTGGCAGACAGGCTGTATGTGTGCTCATTTTGCAGGAAACTCACATTTTTACATTCCTCTGCGGGTGGTACTTGCCTTACCATTTGCAGCATATATGTTTGCTAATGTGATACTTTTAGTCATACATTTGCACCAAAGTTCATCTGAAGGTACACATATACCATAGAGGAAAACTTGCAAAAAGCAATGCTGGCAAGAGTACTCTTCTTGCTTTCCTTCTCTACAGATCACCTAGAATATTAAAAAGGCTATTGTCCCTTGACAGCTCTGCACAGGCATTAGAAGGGAGAAGTGCTTCATAAGAAAATGTAGAGGCATAAATACCATAAATACCATACAGAGAGAAAATTCAAAGACTGTTCAAGGACACTGTGTAGGGACAAAAAAAAAAAAAAAAAAGACACAGCTTGGCTCATACATGTGTAGCGTTCATCACCGATTAGTCCACAAACACAGAATCCTCTAAAAAGATAAAAAGGTTGAGGCTCAGGTTTACCTATGTATTCATTTCTGTCTAAAACAAAAAAATGAACAGTTTATTCTACTCTCTAATTAACAAATCTGTAGACACATCCTTTAAAGGCTATACTTCTGTGTTTAAGGATTTCTAAATTGGGATGTAATTTGAACAGCAGTAAGTAGGCAGTGCTTTTGTTGTTTAGGTCTAATAAACACACATATATATACAAACAAACAAATCATAATACAGCAAGAAAAATAAAACAAGAAAACCCACTTTTCTTTTTTAATAATAATTTCCTCACCAGCTCTAATAACATCCTTTATATAATCACCAAGACATGCCAAAACAACCAAACCAAGTTAATAATGTTTTTTATCTTAGTTATTCTTGAATGCAGTGTAGAACAGAAAACAAGAAAATAGGAAGCAGATAAGCAGTAAGTAGCTATTTTGTGGCATGTGGCTCTCGTCAGTTGAAGTGAAAAGCATGATATACACACATGTAGCTGCGTCCTCTCCATCTCTTTATTGGCATCCGTGCTAAGTAAGTCACAAAAGGCTGCACTCTTTCCCATTTCTTATTAGCCTCCATTTAAATCAGCATTCAGCTCTAATTTACAAACTTTTTTTCTCTAATAAAGACCATCTTTATCTAAAAGTAAATGAGTTGTGTATACAATGTACAAAGAATTGTGGTAAGAAGGGTAGGCAGAAGTTCAGATAACATTGCTCAAATACATTTGATTTCTATTTCATGTTTATGCTTTCTCTCTCAAGTCTTTTCAAGATATATGACTTTAGACTTTCTATATTAGATTATTTGCTTTTACATAATTGAAAAGATAGCATGGCTAATTGTAAATCTGAAGTATCTTAGTTTTTACGTTCTTTGCCTTGTAATCCAAAAAACTTTAATTATTAAGTTTTATCTGTTTTTGTGTGTCTTCAATAAAACAAGCAGATCATCTACACATTTTAGTAACAGCTCATATACGTGTGAAAGGCTCAAACAGAAAGGGAACATGTAAGGTCATCATGAAAGGAGTCATGATTATTTATAACACAATGAAAATATATGTGAACAAATTTTAGCTCAGAATCATAAAGAAAAATAAATCCTGAAACAAGCATGTTTCACATGGTTGGTATAATATAAAACCATCATTTAGTATATTTAGACTTCCATCAGATAAAACAGTATTGTATAAGCAATAAGTATTATACTTCAAGAGACTGAACAGTTCTTAGGTCACCTATACATTATCTCACCTTTGCTAGTATATAAATTTTTTCCCTGAAAGCCTTTGCCTTCCTCAACGTCACACTCTATGGCTTTCAAAACAATATCCACCTGTATTTAATTCCTAATTTTTTCACAAAGATGCTACATCCATTTTTCTAGTGATAATATGAGATGCCTCTTGTAAAAAGAAAAAAAAAAAAAAAAAAAGAATTAAAGCTTTTTTAATATTGTCCACACTAGCTGAGAAAACAAGAAAGGCCAACCCCAACTCTTTCTTCAATTGGAAGCACATGATATAAATGACATATTGCTGGTTATTCAATTTTTGTTTCTTTTACAAAAAAAAAACAAAAAACAGCAATTCCAGCAAAAGAGAAAATCAAATAAGAGACAGCACCAT
Source organism: Netta rufina (assembly GCF_964035555.1). NCBI lineage: Eukaryota > Metazoa > Chordata > Aves > Anseriformes > Anatidae > Netta > Netta rufina. The sequence continues at coordinate 136,982,941 of NC_140123.1, forward strand.
AATCTTTTTTTTTTCCCCACTCAATTACTGTGTTCTATCTCATCAGAATATATCAAACTTTTAAGACAACAGATTTTTTCTTTGGTCTGAAAAAATACTGGGAACATTAGGACAGTGTGAATTACAGCCAGATGGTCTGAAAATGATAAAAGCTGGAAATGATTTACTCTACTTTTACAGAGTAGAGTCTTCTATGAGTTTTACTTCTATAGTGCCTACCACTAGATGTAAGCTAACTCAACATTTGTAAAATGTATCTATCTGAAAGCCTTTTTTTTTTTTTTTTTCCCAAACAGAAAATGAAGAATTCAAGCCTTGTTACAACTAGGATATTCCAAATTCTTAAATATATCTCAAAACCTCAGGAAATGATATAAAGTTTAGTATTGGGACTACTGAAAGTGGGAAATAAAGCAAGAAATGGCATTGCCAAAGGTTTACAAGAAATCTTTTTTCTCCAGGGATTTCTACCTGCTTATGTAGATCCAAGAGGTTCAGATGAACTGCTTTTCTGAATCCGAACACTGCATCTTTTGTTTTACTTTGGCGTTATTCTTCACTTTTGCCCCTGAAAAGCTATAGCTAGTCTAAAAAAAAGTCACTCAAAAGCAATTAACTCCATTGTGTAGTGAAGATCAAGTATTACGCTTCTCTTATTAGTATCATTACAGAAGCTTCTGCTTTGTTAATTCAAGAAATGTTAGTAATGCATGCTTTGCTTCTATACCAATACTTTTTTTAAGGTGTTTGTTTACTATTACAGGAATCTTAATTTCATTTTACAGAATTGTTTGTGTTATCAGGAAATGTGAGATGGGCTTTCAGCGAAGCTAAGATACATTCTTCTGGGAAAATTCCTGAAAAATAGGATTCAACTCTTTGGAAAATTTATTCATTATCTTCTTAATGTTTTAAAATTCACATTGGAAGTTTCAAATAAAGCTGTTAGAACCAGCACCGTAACAAGCAAAATAGGAGGATTTCTCACAATATGTGTATGTGTAAGTTAAATCATGAAACTTCTTGTCAGAGGATATCACAGATGTTAAAAGTTTACATGAGGTTCAGGGGAAACCAGGCAATCTTGTTGAGCACAAACCAGTTATGACTACTAAATACACAGGAACCATGTCAGGAAGTCTCTGATCTGCAAATGGCTGGAAGCTTACAGGAAGATTAGAGGCATATACGTTTCTTTTTCTTTCACATTTCCCAAAGCACCTTGCTTCTAGTCAAGAAGACATTACTGTCATGACCCAGCATGGCTATTTTTTCTGTTATTGCACCCTTACCTTGTTTTAACACAGCTTTTAGTGTTTTTTATCCTTGAGAAATAATCATATTCCCCCACCCCTCCACCCCCACTCCAATAATTGCTTTCAGTGAATTTAGATTCTGGCTCTTTTATGACATCATTTACTTTGGAAAGGGAATAATACTATAGAATAAATCAGACACACTGCAATTACTTCATATAATATTATCAAAGTTGACAACAGAGTTTCAGTAACAGCCTGATCCAAAACCCACTGAGGTCGCTGGAAAGACTCCCATTCATTCCAACAAGCTTGGAATCAGACCTTAAGATTCTTTGAATAGGAGTAAAATAAAACAGAAAAATAAAAGGAGCTGGAAAGGAAAATTCCTCTCATGTTTTTCTCCTTGGTGGTTTCATTTTCTTTGCATTGTCATTTCTCTTTTGCTTGCCATCAATACAAAAATAACACAGTCTGGAGGAAACATCCATATTGTTTATAAATGAGGTTTTTAGTAATGCCTTTGAACTGGAAAAAATATATCAGACTGAAAATACATTTTTGATGTATAACTGGCTAACTGTTCTAAGGAAAACTCAGGATGAACTCTATTTTCCAGAGGAGGATGACAGCACAAAAGTCTGTTTCCACCCAAACCAGGCCAATACTATAACAACTCATCACTGTTCATCACTTGATTATTGGTGGGTTGGATTATACTGGGACTAATTATAAATTAACCCTAGTTTTAGTTTTTCAGACCATTTATCTGGAAACACTTATCTTATTTTTGGATTTGTGGAAGGTTTATATAAAATAACTACTAGATCAAATAACTTCTGGTTTTGGTCTTGCAAAGCCCTAACTGATCTTACCTGTTTTTGCAGCCCTAACAACCATTTTACCTTTCCTAGTAAGTATTTATCCAGTCCATCTAAGGGTAGAGCCATATGTCTATACAAAAGTTACAACTGTGTAGAGTTGGCATGCTGTGGAGGCAGACTTCATCTTCAGCAGGGCCACCTTGTTTTTGCATTTGAGAGAGCTGTCTCAAAGCAGTAATTCAGCAGTGATATTGCAGGAAAAGACTAACAAGGGAAGCTAATTGAATGATAGGGATGTCGTAATTTTCTCCAGAGCACAGATTATGGGTTTACCCAAATATCTCTGAAGTCCTGTAGTGCTCTCCCCAGTAAGACTGTCTATCATAAAATTTTGAAGGTTTGGGGTAGGTATCCCTACTCAAATTTACCTTCCCTCTAGAAGTAGGTGCAGGGGGTTTTGGGTGCCTTTTTTTTTTTTTTTTTTTTCCTCCAGATATAAGGTCAAAGCAAGTTTTTATGGATATAATAATAATAATAAAAAAGAATAATAAAAATTCTGTGGCAGACTTTGACTTGGAGTTTTTTTTTTCCCTTTAATTAGCTGGGTCTGTCTTTGCTGGCACTCTCTCCAGCATGTGCCCAGAACAGCAAGTTCTGCTGTGTAATCTCAGGCCTACAGGCAGATAACCCGTTTTACTTTTGCTGTCCTATGTGTAGGTTTCCTGTATGAGATGCTTATAAGTGAATCAGTCAAAACTCACAAACACAGCCCCAGGGCTCTTTCTCAGTAACTTACTCTCTTTTCAACACATGAACACTTTGAAATCTTATTCAAATCCACAGACCCATCTAAGATCCTCCCAATGGTTTCTATGATCCTTTCAACCAAAGATTCGGTGACTAAACTTCTGAACACCTTCAGCAAAATCTGACACTTCCCAAACTGCTCAGAATATTATTTCACAGTTAACTTCTTTGCAGCCAACACTTCAAATTATTCTCCACCTCTGAAACAATAAGATGCCTCATAAAATGGTCCTCTATTTTTTTTTTTTATTACTATTTTTTTTAGTACAAATAATAGTTCTAATTTGATAATGTTAAATTTGAAATTATACATTCTTGGAGGTAAGCAAAGATTTTCTGTAAATTCAGCTTGCACATTTTGGAATGAATTCCCAAGCGTAAATATTTATAGATGTATTCAAGCTGACTGATTATTTTCCTGTGATCCAAAACTGTCTCATCTACAGGGAAGAGGAGTGTACTACTGAGTCTTCTCCAGTGATCAGATATTTAAAATACATTGTGTATTGAGAGACAATCCTCATTCTGACAGTACAAATCATTTTAACCTCTGATAATATGGAAGCATTTCTAAAAGGCTCTAAAATAACTTTGGCACCCTTGACTCTCACTTACACTTATGCTCATGAGTGCTCAAAGTCATTCAGGGAACTGGGACTTCATTCCCTAAATCATTTTTGAGCTCTTAGGGACAGAGAAGATGGAACCTCTGCAAATTTGAAGACAATATCTTACTATAACAAATTACAGAATCATAGAATGGCTTGGGTTGGAAGCGACCTTAAAGATCATCTAACTCTTCCCCCTAACTGTTCCCCCTTGTCCTATCATTATCTACCAAGCAAAGAGTCCTTCTCCATCCTTTTTATTAGACCCCTCTAAGTATGACTTATTTCAGTCCCTTCCATATTCAGGTTTCTAATCTCCATGATTCCCAAGTATTTTTGACCAGTTTACAAACATCTGTTCTTCTGTTCATACTGTCCTTTCTCTTACATATTATTTTTTTCCTCCCAGGTAATTACTCTCCTCGTAGAATTACCAGACTGTTCTTTCTTGTTTTGCTAGGTTAAAAAGAACAAACTTCTGTTTCCCACTAATAGAACAGGTTCTCTTTTTTACTGGTCACTATGGTATTTCTTCCCTGTTTCTGTGCAGATAATCTTCTCTAAAGATGTGGAGTCAGAATTTTGCACAACAGACTACATAAGGCCTTACCTGAGTCTTATGCAAGGGAATGCCTATGTCCCTGTAAGTCTTGAAAATCTCTCTCCTGATCCTAGGATCAGACTAATATTTTGTTCTTGTTGATACATCACAGCATTGTCATATGTTCAGTGAGCATTAGTTTACAATTAATTAGCATACAGTAATTTCTTTTTCTCAGACATTCCAGACTGTTCAATACTACCAGCAATTAGATTTTTTTTATCAGTTTTCCTGTGTATGATCTTGCACTTTTAAAGATTTAATTTCCTAACATTTCTATCATTCTAGCTTTTAAACTATCCCAGTTCTTCCTGAATGATCTACCCTTGATCTATCTTTGATCTTTCCCAAACTAAAATCCATAGGTTGTTTAGAAAGGAAAAAAAAAAATCTCTTTAACTAATATATATCCTAACCCCAACACAAAAGACATAGAAAGATTTTTTATTTTTTATTTTTGGGGTGGGGGGAGGAGGGAGATATTTTTCCAGTCAGGTATTTCCAACTTGTCATTCACTGATACACATTTCCAATATATATTCTTAACTTCCATTTACTCCACTACCACCTGAATGCAAGGTATTTATCTCTCCACAGTTGTTCCTGAGCCTACTAACAGAATTATATATTAATTCATAATTGTGTAGATTATAAATCTATATTACTGTAGCCACTGGTATTTTCACCAAGTTATGAACCTAAATACTTAGAATACAGTCATTATACCTGGGAGGAAAAGGCCTGGCTTTCCTAGGGAATGGTCCAATCTGAAAAGAAAACAGAGAATTACTAGCAGTGGAATTACCAAGCAAATTAAACTCTGCTGCTAAAAAGAGTATAGTATAGTATATATGCATAATTTACATAAGAATTTATAGTCATTTTAAACCTAAAACAAAGCAAGTAAAAAGACCAGATTAGCATGATTTGCTGTGCATAAATACAGTCAGCACTTTAGTTCTCTGGAGTTTTTTTCCAGAATTAAACCATATTATTATCATTTCTTTCATGTGTACTAATATTTTATTTCTTAGACTTTCATGTCGGAACTAAAAAATAGTTCTCCTCTCTCATATGCAATCTAATAACAAAGACTGTAAAGACAGAATGGTTTCTTAATAACATCCGCAACTGTTCCTTGAATCTCATGCAGGTGGATTTAATATGTGTATTTATTGACACAGTAGATTCCACTCAACAGGGTGGGGAGGTTTTATCTATTTATTTATTATTATTGATTTTTATTTAATTTAAGAGCCAGAGGAGTTCAGTCTGATATTCTAGTCCATAGAGTTAATTTGTAAAGACAAAAGCATTTTGTGCTGAAACTGAAGGGGATAGTTCTGTGGCAAAATGTTTCAGCTCCAATCCCAAGACTCAGAGAAAGCCTGTGCAAAGAGGAATGCAGTAAGCGAAAAGTTCCAGATAGAGAGGAGAACACAAATGAACCAGATTTCTCTCAGTCATGGAGAACCACAGAGAGAAGACAGAAAGGTAAATCATTATTTGAAAAGATTTTCTTTTCTAAAAAGAAGACAGAAAAGCTCACTTCATAGTACAAACTTCACACCATGAACATTAATTTCCTTTAATTTCATTTGAAGGAAGGGAGAAGAATAAAGGATAATTGTAAACTCAGTCATAAAAGGGGTTAAAAATGACTCTAAGTTAAATCCTCTAGATATTGTGCTCCCTGTTGTGCTTGCAATTTTGGACAATTACTGTTCATTAAGTACACATCTCCCCTAAAGCCAGCTGGCACCAAAGAAATCAAGTATTTCATGAAGTAGACAGGGCCTACCTTCTTTGAAGTTCTTTTATCCGAACCATCATATTGAGGTGTCCTTGTGAGTACTGTTCAATCACATCGCGTACATCATATGGTTTCCTAGCTTGCTGTGGAAGGAGTCATAGATGAGATTGAAAGATAATTACAGTTTAAATTTGATTTTTATTTCGGACATGCTTTTTTTTTTTTTTTGGTGTGTCTTTCAGAGGTTATTTGGCTGCCATTTTGTAACGGTTGTTGCAATGAATAAAAAGTATGTAGGCATTTTAGGAGTGCATATTTACTGTGGAGATGGAGCCAAATGATTCCCATTACTGTCAGTTAGAGTCATGTCTTCATGTTACTTCATACTGAGCAAAATATTAGACCTTCACAGTGTGTTTGAAAACACAAACCCAAGACATATAACTCATCTGAGACTACCATGTGTGGTATCTCTCAGTTCATTCCAAAACCATATGTTAATCATAATGTCAGAGGACTGAATCACAGCGATAGGCCCAATTCATAACACTTGGACCCAGAGTCAAATGCCTCTGAAGACTAAAAAATTCTGGTGACAGAAATATTATTGCTTAAATAACTGTGAGGACAGATACTTTGCATAAGTATGAAGACAGCTGCACATAGGATTTGTTTGTGGTTCTTTGTCTTTAATGATACCTACTAGGTGCAATTCAAAGAAATAAAGAAGAGATAGACAAAAAATGCAAAAGAGTTGTATTTTTTTTTTTTAAATAACAGCAATAACAACAACAAAAGCCCTGCCATCTGCCTAGCTTTATTCCCATTCTAACGAGAATCCAGTTGCTTCTGCCAAGCTCTGGTTTCTTCCTGTAACTACTAAGGCAGAATTCTGAAACAAGTCTAGAGAACTTGCATAAGGAGATGTGATTATAAAAAGTGCACTATGGCAAAATTTTATCAATTAAAATTAATGTGTGTGTGTGGTGTAACTGTAAATGATGTCCTTTTGAAAACATCAGCATTTTCAGAGACATACCAACCCTTATGGGAAATGTGGGGCAAGATGTCTCCTTTTTGGCTCTGACTCAAGAAGAGAAGAAAAAAAAAAAAAAAAGAAAAAAAAAAAAAGGTAAACTGCAAATCTAGTAATTGGAAATTACTGAAAACAGCCCATTAGTCATCTTGTTGTCTGTTTCCACTCTGTCACAGCTTCAGTCAGAGCCATTAGCATGCACCACTGCACACATGCACTGAACACCTACAGTATGTGCTGGAGTCATGCTTGGAAGGCAGCCACAGGATCCTAGAAATTTCAAATAAAAGCATGGAACTGGAATGGAAACAAATCCTGTGAAATGAATGAAGAAGCAAAAGCTCTTCGTGACAAAATACCTTCCTCGTGCTTAGCCATCACCACTTACATGTATTATTACTTTCAGAAGAGTTCATGGTTTCAGTTGTGTGAATGCATATTTGTGTGCATTTCTGAGAAGATATACTTTGAGGGAGGGAAGTTTCAGCTTTCAGTTTATTGCCTTTTTTTTTTTTCCTTCCCCAGCTTCACTTCTTGCAGACGCTGACACATCACTATTTCTGGCCAGAAAAGCAGCCTATTGTCTTTGCCCAGAGAAACAGTGCCAGTATCACTCTTTAGATTGACTAGCGGGGGTGCTTTGAGAGCTTTTTGGCTAAATCCTCTGTCCTTTCCTCTGGACTCTCTAAACATGATGCATGGCGCAGAGCCTAGATGTGCTAGAGATTTTTCCTCACCTCCTCCCCTCTCCCCCATGGGCTACTATGTGCGTAATTAATTCTACTCACTCCCAATGAAATTTCCTTTCTCTCTCAAAAGAAGACTTCTATCTGAGATCCCTTTTACTAAATCATCATCTCTGAATCCTTCTGTTGTGAAGTACTGTACACTGCAGTCTGTCTGAGCCCTCTAAAGCATAGTAAAAATATCCTTTAAACTTTCTTCATTTTTTTCTCCTCCTTTTCCATAAAGCTGAACATTTTACATGTATGCCTCTCCAGACTTTGCAGGCACATATCCCTTGTCATGTTTTTATTAAGAAACACTAGGATGTACAATGCAACTTAGGGAGGGATGTGATGGGCTCCCAGGGAAGTTTGGTAAGTAAAGAACTTCTTTAACTTTCATTCTGTCCTCTTCTTTTCCCCAAAATAAATCTCAAATCCTGGCCATTTGGGCTCAGCACTCTATATCCAGTGTGCTTAGAGCTCTTAAGGCAAAACTCAGAATAACAGCTTCTGAGTCTGAATGTCCAAAATCTATTTAGCATGGGGAGGATGATCAGCTACTTTTCACAGCCTCAGGAAAGAAAAGACCAGAAGAGAATTCAGTACTCTGAGCAATGCAAGCTTATCTCAGATTTTTATCCCTGGCAATTAAGTGCTCAACTCTAATCAAAATTACTTGAAATTTAGGCTTTTCCTTTATCTTTTTAAAACCCCTTCAAAAGGATTATGAAAGTTGATTAACTTGCTGTGGAACCTCTTGCACATGGAAGTATGAATCTTCAGATGGAATAAACAGGCGCTTTGAAAATCTGGCCAGAAGTTAATTATTTATTTTCATGGCACCATTGGCACATGTGTGGTGAGAAGGATGATATTAGAATCACATTCCAAACAAGTTTTGTCATACTGAGCTTTAGTAAACAGGCAAAATAAGACTCATTTATTTTATTTATTTTTTTTTCCAAAGCAGCACATATGTTTTGATCACTTTGCAATCTGATTGAGAAATTTAACTTAAGACTTCATAAAGTCAGCAAATTTCCAGAAGGCAGATGGGCAGATGACCTACAATTTCATAAAGTAAGACCTCTCTGATGTCCCATGCTGGGAATAAAATTGGAAAGCAACTTTACACGGCATAGTGCTGGTTGGTAAAAACTATTGATATCATGAATAATATGATATATTGAATCATGCATAGCATGTGATGAGTTGAACATCATCTAACCAGTTGTTGGTTGATCAGGGTAGATAGTAACAATATTTGAGCAGACACTCCAACAGTCTTGTCTTCAGTTCTTCTAGCAGATGTGGAAGCAGTAGGTAGGTAAATACCACGTAGGAAAGGTATAAAGCTGAGAGCCTAAACTGTACCTTTGACTTATTGCAACCGTATGCACAAAGACAAATCCATTCTCAGAGCACTTTCAATGTCATGTAGTTAAGCCTACAAAATGTTCTTATGGTTAACAGTGCTGCTTACCTGAAATTTTCTTCTGGCTACAAAATATTGCATTCTCCTGATGACTTTTACAGCTGTTCGATGTGCTTCGGTTAATCTGCCAAGAAAGACATACACAGACATGGTACCAGGGAGGGAAGGGGGTAGGGGGGAGAGGGAGGAGAAAAGGGAGAAAAGTAGGAAAAATATCTTAATGGAAGATGTTGACTCTAAGTACCAAATCTACAACTATTTTTTTACAACTACAATGCAAAATTGTGGCTTAGAAAACTGTGAGCATGTGTACTTTGTTCTGTTGCTTTACCCTCTTGTATATGCTGGTTAGAAGTATAAAAAAAAAATGATGAGACAATGAAAGCAGGTGTACAAAGATAATATGTGTGGAGGGGATTAGATGGGATTACTATCAATACATGCAACTGGCATCAGTCTGAAGAATATGAAGTGGTTTTAGAACCATGACTGCATTCCTCATTTTGCTTTTATTGAGTGCTTGCCCATGAGCTCCATTGCACAGAAAACAAGTCCTTTAAAAAGTATTTTGAATTCTTTAAGAAGAAAAAAAAAATGCATGAATCTAGAAAATATGAACTTTACAGTCCCTTCAGCACATGTACATGCATGTGGCTGTCCGTATTGGTACCGAACTAGTCATATTATAACTTATCTATATGATTTCACACAGAGTATACTAGGATACTATATTTGCACAACATTTATCTTGCCACTTGGCTGGAAATGAGAAGTAGTCTACCAGCCAATTAATTGTACCCTCTTGTTTATGGCAAATTTTGTCAGGGCAGAGAGGAAGCAAGACTTTTGCAATTATAAGAAAAAATATTGGATTTAAGGACTGATTCTTTCCCCATGGACTTTTCATTCATCCAAAATGAGTGAACTAAGGTAAATAAAATTTGTCTTCCAAGAAAACAGCGTTGGTAAGAAACCTACGTTCTGCGCAGACGTCATCTTTGACATGTGCTGATAACCTTAGAAAAGCTTGCCAGCAAATTTCTCAAGTCTCCTGAAAACACAGCCTGTTACCTCTTTCCAGTGCATCTGACTGGGAAAAAGGAAGTATTGGCTAGGCCACCTACTTGGATGTCACAGTTTAAAGTATTTAAAATGTGTAAAGATCACAGAGTATTATTTCAAAGTGAATTAAATAAAAGATAAACAAACAAAGCTTATATTTAAGAACTAGCATCATCTTATATTTTTATAATTTCTCTCTGATACAATTGGTGCTTTTGATTGGGTGAGATAAGAGTCACAAGAACAGTTTTTAAAAAATAAGCTTTCAGTAGCGTTTTGTTAGTTTCTATTTCATGTTTTCTGTTTTATATTAAATACACGCACAAATATGTATGAAACTCAGAAACCTATACCACATTAATCCTCATACTTCATATATTTATGTATATTCATGTGCATATCCATATATATACACTCACACATGCAACTGCATGGAAGACAATGCAGGGTGAGCACAATTCAAAAACTTCTTGTATACCATCAACAGCATTGTTAAGTACTAATCTTTGCATTTGTGTAAGCCCATCAACAGCATTTCAGAAGTGTCACTAACAGCCTACCAGTAGTTTAGCCTGCAGGACCTTTATTATGGGGAAAGAAAAGCACTCAGCTTGACACTCAGGACCCCTAGCTGAGCTCCTGTGGCTGGTGACTAGAATGGAGACAGCATTCTGCTGGTAAATGGCATATATTTGATAGAGAAATCTTTGTCAGCCTGCACTAGTAACATATACATATATATATGTACATATATACATGTATATGTATATGTACATATATATATATATATACATACATGTATATGTATATGTACATATATATATGTATATATGTGTATATATATATAACCAGGGAAGATTCATAATTTTAGGGTTTAAGGTTTAGCCTGCCTGCTTTGTGTGCCAATAAAAATAAAAGCTTGAAACTATCCTTTAGCTGAAACTGATGCAAAACTTCATGAATGTACTTAAGAGGGGTTTTATGTTTGTTATTTTGTTTTTAGAGTAATCCATATGAAATGTTTCATGTATTGTTTAAACAGCCTCACATAGATAAATCGAAAAAAGTCAGAGATGGAAATGAACCAAGGCAGTCATTTCATACTTCAACTGTATGAAGTTCAACAAAGACAAGTGCCAGGTCCTGCACCTGGGGCACAACAATCCCAAGCAGAGCTACAGGCTGGGAGAGGAGTGATTAGAAAGCTGCCTGGCAGGGAAGGACCTGGGAGTATTGGTTGATAGTTGGCTGAATATGAGCCAGCAGTGTGCTCAGGTGGCCAAGAAGGCCAACAGCATCCTGACTTGTATAAGAAGCAGTGTGGCCCTGTACTCGGTTCTGGTGAGGCCGCACCTCGAGTACTGTGTTGTTTGGGCCCCTCACTACAAGAAGGACATGGAGGTGCTTGAGAGAGTCCAGAGAAGGACAACGAAGCTGGTGAGGGGTCTGGAGAACAAGTCTTACGAGGAGCGGCTGAGGGAGCTGGGTTTGTTCAGCCTGGAGAAGAGGAGGCTCAGGGGCGACCTTCTCTCTCTTTATAAGTACATTAAAGGAGGCTGTAGAGAGGTGGGGGTTGGTCTGTTCTCCCACGTGTTTGGTGACAGGATGAGGGGGAATGGGCTAAAATTGTGCCAAGGGAGTTTTAGGTTGGATGTTAGGAAGAACTTCCTTACCGAAAGGGTTTTTAGGCATTGGAATGGGCTGCCCAGGATAGTGGTTGAGTCACCATCCCTGGAAGTCTTTAAAAGACGTTTAGGTGTAGAGCTTAGTGATATGGTTTAGTGGAGGACTTGTTAGTGTTAGGTCAGAGGTTGGACTCGATGATCTTGAGGTCTCTTCCAACCTAGACAATTCTGTGATTTCGTGATTTACTTCTAATCTCCTCCTTTAGCAGAAGTCAGGGCTACAGTGCTTTCTCCGATGTGTTATCAAGTTCAAGTGTCCAAAACTAAGAGGTGGGTCCTTGGAAGCTGACACAGAGCTGATCAGGTCTCATTTTTAGACACAAATGTTGCTTATTTTTGTGAAATAAATACTAAAAAATGCTATAATTCAAAATTCATTCTGGTCTGTTTTCCTGTTCCAATTGTTACAATTCACAGTAATTTCATTGAGTCCAAATTCTGAAAAAGGAGTAAGTTCTTGTTCATTTTTAATGCTCACTTGTATTAAACTGAGGGGTGGAAATACATGAATCCTGTCTTCAGTTGGAAAAAGACAGCACAAAGAGGTGAAAAGCCAGACTGATACATATGGATATGTTATCTTAGTAGTGTCTGTAAATCCATAAGTTGAATAATGGCTTTAAATGACTACAGTTAACTGGCAGATGAGTTAGAATCCCTGCTCTGAGTAGCTATCCTCCTAACGTGGTGTGATGCCGTGGATGACTGAAATTCTAAATATTTTCAGATGATTGTCCTAATCTTCTAGCACTGATGTCCAGAATGGATAATTGTACCTATGAGTCGCCAGGTTATATTTTTCCTATATTTAGCCCAATATATTTATCTTGCTGATCTATATATTTTAGCCCAGAAAGTTGAATTAGGCAAAACCATTTGAGGGTGTCACTCTGTTATATGACAGAACCATAAATAAGGAGAGAACAAAAGGCCAGAGATGCCTTGTTCATGTTCTTTCATGGCCACATTTCAGTAATGCTCAACAGAAACACAGCACTGCTTGCAGTGAATCTCCCAGATATTTTGAGACACACAGAACTCATGAAACAACAGTCTAGAGCATTTGTGGTAAACACCATACTTGCACACTCTTTCCGTATGGCATTTCCTACTGACAACAGACAGAAACGACCAGATGTTTACAGGTATTAGGGTACTTGACTCCTATGGATGCAAAGATTTAACTCCTTCAGAGCTCTAGCTCTGAAATGAAGTCATAGAGTCACAGAATCATAGAATAGTTCGGGTTGGAAGGACCCTTAAATACCACCCAGTTCCACACCCCTGCCATAGGCAGTGATGCCACCCACTGGATCAGGTTGCCCAGGGCCTCATTCAACCTGGTTTTGAACACCTTCTGGGATGGGGCATCCACAGCTTCTCTGGGCAGCCTGTGCCAGTGCCTCACCACCCTCTGAGTAAAGAATTTTCTCCTAACCTCCTATCTAAATCTCCCCTTTTAGTTAAAACCATTCACCTTTGTTCTGTCATTATCTGACTGAGAAAACAGTTGCTCTCCACCTTTTTTATAAGCCCCCTTTAAGTACTTAAAAGCTGCAATAAGGTCCCCATGGAGCCTTCTCTTCTCCAGGCTGAACATCCCCAGCTCCTTCAACCTTTCTTCATAGTAGAGATGCTTCGGCCCTCTGGTCATCTTCATGGCTCTCCTCTGGACCTGCTGGTCCTCTTTCTTATGCTAGTGGCCCCAGGCCTGGACACAGTACTCCAAGTGGGGCCACAAGTCAATAGGACCTGACTCTTGCTCTAAGTAGGAATATGGGTGGGTGCCCACACTCTGCTTCTATGAGAGCAGCCAAGCTCTCCTTCCTCTGTGCAGCAGAGGGCAGTGGCATACACACACAAAGGGATGCTCTCCAGCACATTAAAAAATGTTTTAAAATGTTTAAAAACTTTACTCACAAAAACAAGCATGAACTTTACCCCTTGTTACAGATGGGTTCCATGATAAGGTGGACTGTTACTATTGGTTGGCTTATTTTTTATGCATTTTTTATTCAGAAGAATATGTCTAGAGTTGTATCAACAAAGTACTTTCCCGTCTTTCAACCTAAACAGGTAAGAAGATTTTGTTAAAAACTTCCCTCAAAAGCCCCTAAAGGAAAACAAAATCAAAATTCAATGGAAGTCATCAGGGTTTGGGAAAACTATGAACACATAAGAAAAATTAATAATGGAAGTTTGTGACATCTGTAACTATAATGGATACCATAAAATGTCTACTGAAATAGCACATACTTGGATACATAAATGATACTGACATCATCTTAAACTGTCTAAAAGGAGGACCAAAGCCTTTGACCATTTTGCAAAAAATAAATAAATAAATAAATATAATGTGATCCTTACCACTCTGTTAACTGATTGCTCATCAGAATGCTCAATTTCAAGAAAAGTCAAAGCTGTCCTTAAATATGAGTGTTTTCTGGTTTGGCTTATGGACTTCTGAGCTCTCATATCACTGTGGTAGGGCAGGGAAAAGAGAATGGGGAATGGGTGGAGGTCCTGGAACATACATGTTATAAGCAGTCCCCACCCTGACTTGATGTTGAGTAACTCTCTGTCAACCACGCTAGTGGGTGAGGGGGAAAGGGTCCCCACTTTGCTGGCTGATTCACCTTTCTCCTCTGCAGGTCCTGAGTATGCCTGCAGAGCCTAGTGGGATGGCTGTGTGCTAAGGAGCCACTGCAGCCTCAGGTTTAGTCCTCTGCTCGTGTCCTAGAGAGCACTATGAAAAGTTACTACTTTTAGCTGAAAAAACTTGGATATGTTTAAGACTTTTTTTTTTTCCTCAACTGCAGAAAGGCAGTAGCCTAAGCCAAAGAAGCTAAACATTTTCAGTTTAAAATGATTGTATGAAAGGAGAAAAGAGAGATGACCAAATCCAAAGCAACTCTGGAAAGTGTCCACATTTTTTTTTTTTCTTTTCCTTTTATATACCATTCTCTTTGTTAAAAGCTAGTATTAGCCAGCTCAAAGCTAGTTTTTTCTTCTTCTTCTTTTGCATGGAGTCTGATAACTTTCAGCTTAATGTGCTTTGGAACAGCCAGGGAATAATTTAAGAGAAAAACAGATATGGAAATGGATCCTAAATCCAGCAAAGATAAAATAATTCCAGGTCATGCTGAAGCACAGTGCAAGTCTAAACAAGCCTGTTATCAGTTTGATGTACTTTTCAATCCAGAAACATTTTTTAATCATTAGAGTTCACTTAACTGTAGAGACAAGGGGAAGAGCTTTATTCAACCTGTGCTGCAGGATGACTGCAGATAGTGGGGCGTGCATTCCAGACTGGTTTTCCTGCCGTTTATTCAGGTGTCGTGAATTAGAAGAGTTATTTAGTGCAACTTAACTACTTTGATCATGAACTGTGGAAAATAAAGGCCGCTTCAGCAAGGTTAATTACAGCTCTCTGTCCCAGTTTGCAAAACTGGCTTGAGGATACAGTACTTGGATTACTGCTGAAATTCATACAGTTGTTAAATTTTGACAGAAAACACATATAAAGTCACTCTAACTATATTTTAATACCGGTCATTGGATAATGTTGTAAATCCTGCCCAGAGCAACATACAGCATCATCTATTGTGGCGTTGTTCACTTGACATGAGTTGCTAAGCCAGCACAAACACTGGCTTGGTCAGTTATGGCAACTGGCGTATAAAGAAGTTATTTGAAAAGCTCAGCCTATATCTGCCTTTTTGTTTTCCCATCATGTTGGATTGAGAATATTCACATTCAGGTTCTGTTTCTGGGAAAGAACTTTAATTCTCAGTCACAACTTTGATTTTCCTCATGTACAATTATCTCAAGTGGGTTGATTAGATAAAAATATAAATCAAGCCTTATTTGCATTGAAATCATTACCATAATCAAAACTAAACACGAAAGGTTGTCATCACGGAGTAGTTTTGTCTCCAGGTGCACATAGCACAGACTTCTTACATCCATAGGGGAGATTTTTCATTATCCTGCAGCTTCCAAATGTTACTGAATAACAGTATTTAGTAGAGGTGGGTATCAGTTATATTCAAATGTAGCTAAACTGTGTAGTTACCCCATTATATGGATAGCATGCACCAAGTAACTGGTGAGGCAGGAGAAGGATGGGAAAACAGAAATCAGAAAGGTCATAAAATGAGAGAGTTTATTACAGACAAGTACAGCAGACAGTCCACATGCAGTGACATGCATTATGTGGACCTTCTACTGATGGAAAGAGGTGATGGAGAGAGTGATGTGCTCATCACAAGAAATATAAAGAAAATAAACTTATTTAATGTATTTTAAATATTGAGGGAAATTACAATGTCCAGATGAAAAAAATATATTCTTCCTACCATTAAATGAAAATAAAATTAGTATTGCTTTCAGCTAAGCAAAGCCAGACAAAAAAACTCAAAGCCTTTTAAAGAGTTTAAGTTAAGAGAAGGTTGCAGCTTGAATTTGACATGCAACCACCTGGAAATGCCAGGCAAATTCTGATTCCAGGGCTCACCCCAAGCCAGGAGCAGCAGAGAAGTACAACATAAATAAAGCAGAAGAGGTTTCCAGTCCTGTAACATTTCATCAAAGCCTTCTGAAGAACAGATACTGTTGGAGAACTTCCACCACTTACATGCTGGAAATTTTATAAAATGCCATTTGAAGTGAAACCTAAGAAAAAATTTCAGAAAATATTGGCACAACTTTATTTTCCCCTTTATTCCTAATCACGATCCCGCCTTCAGCCTACCTCATCTCTATTCTAACCATAACCTTATCTGAACTTTTTCTTTTCAGGCTCATGTTTGGCTCAAAACTATAAATAATTTAGGATTGAATTCTTTAGAAACAGAGCAGCCTGGAGGCATATTTGGCTTCATCAAACACTGCTGACAACCTCTATTTATGAAGGAATGCTGCAGATTCTGCAAATCTCTCTTCAGCAGGTACTGTCCCAGGCAAAGGAAGAAAGAGTATAGAAGTGATGTGTTTGGGGGTACAGCTGCATTCTGGTATCTCATTATTTGACAAAGATTTTGTGGCACTGGTCATCTCCATCCATCAGCATACACACTGATGCTTCTCTGAATTCATTCCAGAGTGCAATTGCCTCTGTTTCTATTTACCTCTCTAACCTGGCCTTCCCTGAAGTGAATGAGAAAGAAAGCAGATTTCCTACAGCAGGGCTCCTAGGGATTTGGGCTGGGAAGATAGATAATGCAGAAGCAGACAAACAGCTCGGAGGTGAAACACTATTAGAACAGGAAGAACTAAGACATTTATAGGGAGCAACTAGCAAGACAATATATTGGCAGAGAAAACATCAGTGGGAGAAGCAACAGGGTGTTTTCTTGATGTTGTCCATGAAGAGAATTAAAAAACAAAAACCACCACCACCAACAACAAAAACCTCCTGAAAATAATTGGAGGAAGACGCAACCTGCTCATAGAATGCAACTGAATGAGGAAGAAAATCCCATATAACTTTGAGCTGTTTTTCTCAACCCTAGAGAGTCAGAGTTTTCGGTTACAAGTTTGTTTTGTAATACTACAAAGTGGGTTTATTGAGAAAGTGGGAGAAAAGCTATGTGTTAGTCCCCTGCTAATTAAAATGCATAATTAAAATGAGTAATTAAGCTTACTACAGAATGTTCTTGTGTCTGAGAGCCCAACTGCCCTTGAACAACAATTCATCTGCTGAACTGTCTCTGAGAACTAAAGTAACCATTGGATATTTTGGTTACATCTTTCTTCTATGTTATGTTGGCAGCAAAATAAAAGTGCCTGGTCTCTTTTCTGCCATTTTAATTCTTCCATTCTTCCTGCCGTGTCAGAACAAACAAGATGATGTCATAGGGCTGTCTTTGAGCGTGGAAATACAAACACAAAAAGATTTTTTTTTTTCCCCCTGAGCAAACTGCTTCTAGAAATTGCCACAATAACTTCCTGCATTAGCACTGTACCATGACTACTTCTGGTCCTAGGACAGCTGAAATAGTTTGTCCCCATGTCCGTACTCATTTGTTTAGAAAACAGACTCTAACCACAAACACCTCCTTGGAAGGTGAACAAATGCTGACAGACAATGACACATTTTTGCCCCACCTATTACACCACATTGACCCTCTTAGACAAGAGTATCTTTTCACTTCTACCTCCTTATGATTTGCTCCTTCATCAATTCACCTTTTAAAAATTACAAACAGAATTGAATGCTTTGTTAGTAAAAGACACCAGAGAGACAGACATCACCAAGCCCAGACAGCATCCCAGATGAGGAGATGCTTTTCTGGAACCTAAATAGTGCTCGCAGAGATGCAGGGGGAACTAGAGTGATGCTGCCTTATTCAGTGGGCTCTGGTTTACTCGCTTCAAAAAATACCACAATCCAAATTCTCAAACTTTAAGGCTCCATTTTCCTTTTCACTGTATTCAGCATTTACAGGAACAACGTGGTGTTGTTAATATACAGCAATGACTGAGTGCTGTATTTAAGCTTCAATGATTTTCTGTCACGAGAATATAAGGCCAGGCAAAGACTGATTCTCTGAAATACCAGTTTGTTTGGGTTCATTAATCTTAATTCCTATCTTGCCTGAATAGGAACTGGATAACAGTCAAGTCAGGGAATAGTTCTCAGAATTAAAACTTCAATGGCCTTTGGGCTGCTTAAGGCTTCACTTTTCTTTTAAAAAATAAGTAATTAATTAATCTGAACCAAGTACTAGAGGGTGACCCTGTGGAATTGAGCAAAATGCTTCTTGTGGTTTTAAAAAACAACAACAACAAAAAACATTGGTTTTCAGCAGGACCTTTCCCTGGTAGCTCTTGTGATTTAGTAGTTACAGCAGGAGCTATGGAAACACTACTCCTGGACTCTTGGATTGATTGATTTAACTGGCCTGTGTCTCTCTGGGTGATCAAGTGCAAGTCTTTTACCTGGCTATACTCTAGTTTATATGTCTATAAAGTAAGTGTAAAACCTGCCTAAGTCATGGAAGTGTTGTGAGGCTTACTTCAGTGAGGATTCTAATGTAGTTAGAGATCCCAAATGAAGAGGTATTTTATTTTATAGCATCGCTCAAAAAATGGTAGCAACAATATGTTTTTCCTTTAATGAAGACAAGTAAAAAGGGAGACTGATCTACAGGCTTGGTGCAAACTGCCATTGCACTGCCCCCAAAGCAGATGCACTTTTCCAAAGCTTTTTCCCTTCTCCATCATCAAAACCCTACTCCTCCTCCTGAGTACCTGAGCAACCTGTCTGGGAATTAGCTCTCTGTTCACCACATACTCAGTAATGTAAGACTGCCATAGCATCTGAAGCCAAACAGGACCATTAGATCATGAATGTGACCCACTCAACAGTGCAGGGGATTGCATTTCACACAGCTGCCCTTGCCCTGAGCCAAAAACCTTGTGTAGGAATAAAGTAACTTTCCAGAAAGGCATCTGGCCTTGATACAAAGACCTTTATATACTATTAAAATTTTTATTTAAAGCTGCTAGTATTCAGCTTCTATCCTACTCTCTCCAACTGGAGTAGCAGCAATTATTTGCCTTTTCCAGGTCTTTTGCCCAGGGACCTTTGATGGAGCTAGATGCACTGTCTCTGGCCTGGCAGGGAGACTAGGCTGCAGTGTAGAGAACAGAAAGTACTGCTCTCTTCAGAACTGCAAGGAAGGTTTGAAAGCATAAAATACTTTCATCATTATTACTCTGCCCATGGTCTGTCACGCTCTCAGTAATTATAGAGATTCATAATGGAAATGCTTAGATGGGATGGAAAGGGTGGCAGATGCTTGTAAGACCTAAACCATCAATATCACTGCACACTTACGTGCAGTTCTTTAGTGCACCCAATTCAAAAACACAAAGGAAAGGCTACAGTAAGGGCTGCTGCCACCCAAACTGAAAAAAAAAAATCCAGCCCCTAAAAGATATTGGTGGTACAATACAGAACAGGGCTGCAGTCTGGCACCCTGGTCAGGAGACAGAGGACACAGAATAAAATCCCAGTGATTGACAGAACTCGGAGAGAATGGAGAGGTAAGAGATCCTTTTCACTGTCAGCTCCCAAATGTACAAAAGCTTTATTAGCACTGATTTGCCAGCCTGGAAAGATCCCAGGAAAGACAATGTAGACTCAATAGAGCTTTGCTTGGTCCTCCACACAAATGCAAGAGAACCTGGGCAACCTATCTGGATATGTGCAGGTGGTATACAGGATGTGCTGGATGGACTGGGTGCATACATCTTCATGTTTGTGTGTATGTGATTATGACAGTGCAAATCCCCTATTTTAACATAAACTTATCACGTCCTCCTCTAATATCTTGTGTTGAGTTCTGGTACACAAGAATCACTTTATACAAGTAGAAAAGATTGTTGAAAACTAACTCTAAAATTGAATTAGTACCCAATCACCTTCAAACTCACACTTCAAAAGGTCTTGTTAAACACATACATTCTCACAATGCTATTGCAACTTCCCATCACCGAAGTCATAGCCCACTTTTGAGTTCCAACTTCAGTTTCTAATATACCTTTTGCTAAGAAAGAATATCATTTCAACATTAGGTGTATGGACATTTAAAAATCGGGGAAAAAAATATGGTTTCATCTTTATTTATTTATTTTCAGTGTCCATTTTGCAGGCAATGGTGACCATACACAGAGAACCTCACAGAAAACTGTGTATGGCCACTGATATTTATATTTTTTTCCACACTGTATTTCATGTAGAACATGCATAAAAATCTTACAGGCCTCATTTGCCTAATACTGAAAATATGCAGTGCTTATCAATAGTTTAACATGAAATCTTTTATTGAAAAAATAAATATGAAAAAATAAAAAACAAATCTTTTACTAAAAGGTGCAAGCATCACTTATGCAAAATTACCAGCGAAGTCAGGAGTTTATCTTAGATCCTTATTTCAAGAGATTTAACTTGCTTATTGAAGAACTGCTTTTGTTAAAAGATTATGCATTTAGGAAAAAATTCCTTTAGGAAAAGATGTAATCTATTTGCATTTTTTTTTCTTTATCTCAGCTAGTGGATGAACAGAAAGAAAATGTTCATATACCAACTCTTTGTGACTTACTATTAATGAATAGGAAAAATTGTTTGTTCAAAGTGAGTGAGGAAATCTGTGTTTTCATCCTCTGGGGAATTCTGATTTTCCTGTCTTTGTTTCCATCCTAACTCACAGGGAAAATACTTTAAAAGTTATTGTGAAACAAAAGATTCTGAAAGCATTTCAGTGTGAAATGACAGTATATTTAATTTTGTACTGCTTTAATAAACATGTTTCCAAAGAGGAAATATTTTATTCTTTTATAAAATGCATGCATTTTATTCAGTTCATGCCTTTTGTCCTCACAGTGACTGGGACTCTACCTTGTCATAGACTCACACTCTATACTTTGTATATAGACATACACTCTATACTGTGTCATCTGGTGCAGAATGAAGACCACATGCCTTAGAGAAGATGTACTCTGGTTTACAGGATACTATTACAGAATGGCACATTCAAGCTATGAATCATATGAAACAGCATATCATGCTGGGCAGATCCAGTTCAAATATTGGTATGGACTTTGACACTTTTCAAGTAATCACAATGTTCTGAACTACTCTTGCAACAAATGAATTCATTTTATTTTTAAATTTGCTATAGAACCAAATTAATAATAATATAAAAATCCCTTTAAATTTCCTCATAGATGAAGTCTATTCTGAAGTATTTTTTTTTCACTTGAAAAACCATCATATCCATGTTCACTGAAAGGTACTAGCAAATGGGAGATCTCATAGAAACAAAAGATATTCATACAGTATTAGTGCATATTCATATGAGGCTGTCTATAACAGGATAATAGTAATTAGTATCAGTGCTTCAAAGTCTCCAGCTTTTTTTTTTTTTTGCCTTTTTTTTTTTTTTTAATTGGACCTTGAGTATGCTTGCACTGCAATCAAAAGTGTTTCTAAATAATTATGCAATCACTTAGGTGGCTAACAACTTGAATTGCTGTAATTAGAACACTTAATAGATGCAATTAATTATGTCAGCAATGCTGAAGGCCATACAGAAATATGTTCAGCCAAAAAAGAAGGGGGGGGGGGGTGAACTTTATTTCATTTGACACATTTCCACCGATTGTTCTCTGACAATGATCTGAGAAGTCCTTTTAGAAGTTCTTTGTGAGAATGAAATAAAAACTGGGAACAATGCTATTAAGACTCCCACTGAAGTAGAATTTTTTTTATTTTTTTTTTTAATCCAATGCACAAACATATAGATATTGCCTCCAATCAGTTTCATTTTCTCTTTGAGAAACTGAATTTATACTGGGTCTGGAGGAACTGGCTGTAGAGATGAGGTGGCAGCTCAATTGTTAACACATTCAAACTCAAAATTTCAGTGCTCAGAAATATGAAATATGTCATTCCCATCTATCCATTTTAGGCTGAAATAAGAACACATTTTCTTCCAATACACTTTGTTATGTGGAATTTTCACAGGATACTCCCACCCTCCAACAAGTGCTTACATTATTGAACTGGTTTGATAATGAATTACGGGCTTAGTTTTCTAAAAGTTCATAAACCTATAAGCTTCAACACGATTCCAGAGAAGACTGAGACAATTTATCTTTTTGCTTGGAAATTATGCAAAAAGAAATTATGCAAAATCTGAGGTTTGGCAAGGACTGCAAGGAAAACCACTTCAAATACTGTAATTTAAAGTGAGTTTATTTTGACAATTTCAGTTTGCTCAAACCTGAAACTCAAAGCAAACCTCAGGGCAGAAGTGTAAACCAGAAAAGATAGAAATCAACAAACATTTACACAATACTCCATGAATCAAAGTTACTTCACTTCAAATGACATGAAGCAGAGACTGACAAACCAAGAATCAGAAAAGCACAATTTATGAACACAATCTGCATCATCTGGATTTAACATAAAACCAGTTTTTCTCTCCTGTTACCAGCCTACTCAATCATGAAGACCCACTAATCTCAAGTTTTAAGGCCCCCATCCCCATCTTAAAATTCCTATTATCGTTATTTCAATCTTTCTACTGCCCACAGGACATAATACAGTTTTCAAGACTTATGCTGTGAGATCTATAGGGGAAATAAAGACATTTCCTATTACCCCAAAACATTTTTAAACTTGCACATACATTTAACAACTATGTCTGAGTGACAGCTTTTCTTAATTATATAGTGTCACAAGCGATAATCAGCTTAACCTGGTGTTATCAGTTATCTGAAGCAAAATACCTTTCTTCAAGAGAAGAGAGCCAGGCAACAGTTCATAAATGCCTTTTTTTTTTTTTTTTTTCTTTCCTTATGTGGCATCTTTTGGCCAAAGGGATAAACAAAGTTTTAAACATACAGCCTTTAAAGTAGCTCTTCTTCTTACAAACAGTAAAGGTGCTTGTCTCTCTGTTCAATTTATTCCACAGCACAATATACTCGGTTCTGCTCCTGGTTACCAAAACTGACCATGCTTCTACAGCACAACATGCTCAGATCCTTTCAAAGTAAGGAAAGAACTAAATCTAAATGCCTTACAGTCTGGATGAATCATGACATTAAATGATAGAAGGAGATCTCCTTTTTTAGGAGCTTTCTAGGAGAATGAGGTTTCCTTCCGGGTCAAACAAAGCATTTAATCCACCAGAAAACATATTTTTTAGTTTTGTGGGAAAAAAAAAAAAAAAAAAAAAAAAAAGAGAGAGAGAGAGAAAAGTTCATTTTCATTCAAACTAGACAGAATACTTTTTAATATACTTGGATCAAGCTACAATGGAAGAAAATATTTTCAGCTGAGCTCTGGTGTACATATTAAGTCAATGGGTATCACAAAAAACAGTTTCTACTAACTACATGCAAACTAACCATTACAGTAGTATAAATTATATGATAAACTGTGTGGGACAGAGTCTTTACATCAAGACTGCAGCATCCCGATGAAGACAGTATATCAGCCTGATCAGAGTGTTGCTGCTTGTGGTAATGTCTGATGTGAAAGAAGTTTTCAGAAAGCTGTAATGGAAATGCTTTTTCTGTCCAAAGAAACTCCCATCAGGTTTTGTTTCTAGATGAGATATCCCAGGAACACACTGTCACAGACTGAGATCGTTGAAAGATTTTGCATTACCAATATACTGAAAATGCACAGGTAGTTTTTAAAAACACAGTATCTCTGAATATATATATTTTTTCAAATGACTCAAGTCACATTGTAGAACTACAGTTTTCTGTTTCTGGCTGCTGTAACATTAAATCATGAAATTCTTTATTAATCTACACTCCTTTCCTACACTTTAAAAAATAGCTTTTTAATGGAATTGCCTAGACAAAAAGAAACTAGCCTACTTTCCAAATGACTGACAAGAAATGCCTGCATAGTTTAAGATCTGATCAGAATTAAGGAAGGATTTGATTCTGTAAAATACACATCTAAATAACTTTCTCTACATGAGTTATTTTACTCAACTACACAGGCTGCAGACACATCAAACTACGTTCAAAATTAAGGTTTGCAAGCTGTACCCTAATTATGCAATTAAAAGTGGTGTTGAGGGAATGTTCTTCAATGATTTATCCTCGCTATTTTTTCATGCCTGCCAAGTTGAACAAACACTGTCAACAACTAATGTTGTCAGCAATGCATACTGCTCTGTTATGCCTCAGCTGCCAAACACAGATAGAGGTGATCCGGTACTTGAGTAAGTATTGCAAAATCTTTCATATAGTAATCAGCAGCTGGCATCATCCTATAAGATTCTTACTCCTTCACTTAATCAGCCTAACTTGCTGACCTGTATTACACATGCTCATTTTATTCACAAGAAAATTGGATGTTTTGGGCATACACATATATGCGTATAAATAACAATACTTAATACACATCCATGAAATAAGCTGAAGTGTTTCATAACTTTCAGAAAATAATAAAATATGTATTAAAGTAAATGTAAATTTCTAGATTGTGAGCATAAACATGGAAAAATACAAGCCTGATTTATAAAATCAAAATAATCTCAACAGTGATTTAGTCTTAGTTTTAATAGCATGAAGATGACTACTTTAAGGCCAAGAGTAATTTAGTTTTGACTGACCTGGCAATCCTTTGTTCTCCAGGTCATGTAAGTGTTGAGTAAATTATAAACCCGTAATTCTATCCTGAGGTCAAGGGCCTTCAGAATTGATTTGATATATTGGTCTCCTGGAACGTTCTTCCAAGGCCAGTACTCTCTAAACTGTGTTTATGAGTTGCTTGCATTAATAACTAATAGAGTCATATAATATTAGCAGTGGAGAAACTAACCCTTTCAAAGGAGAGTATACTCAAATGCAAGATTTTTTAATGAAGGACAGAAAATAGACTTATTTATGAGCAGTCAATTTCTATAGAGAATTATAGAAAAAAAATGTATGAAAAAAATAACATGAATATAGAGGTGTGGATATTTGACTTCAGAAACAAAGTCAGACTGTATCATGAACATTTTTTGGTATAATCCTGGTTTTGGGAAGGGAAACCTATTACCTGAATACTTCCTATGGAAAAACAACAACAGCAACTACTCCAGCATAATACTTAAGAAGCATAAACACATATAGAAATCACTAACTGCTTTCATCAGGACCCTGCTTCTTTATAGCCTCAGAATTGCATCTAAGGTGCTATTAACATTGAGATACCTTCCAATGAGAATGACCAAAAGCACCACTGACACCTGGGAGGGTGGCAGGATCTGTTCTTTTTTTTTTTTTAAAAAAAAAAAAGCTCATTAAGTAATCTCCTTTTTGTGACCTGATTAACTTTGCCTTGCAAAAAATCAGAGAGTGTTGGAACTGCTCATTTAATGCAGGCTTTGCTCTGTCCTGTAATGTTTGCCATTGAAAAACAAATGGCAAGTAAACGGAGATGTTTTCCATGCAACATCAAAGTTTGCATTACAGCAGCACTTACTGATTTTGAACTTCTTAATGTTTCCAAAAAGTCCACTACTAAAAAAAAAATACACTGTAAAGCCCAGACACACATCCTGAACTATTCTCTCATCACTAGGCAACCATTGGAGTTAATGGTCCTTGAAGTGTTTAGGGTTCTTTCTTTTGCCCAATGTCAGACTCCCGAACTCATTAGTAAGACGTATATTCATATTAGCCTGTTCACTTCTGATTCAAAAGAAAGGTAAGAGTAATCACAATCTGAAATCTTAGAATCATTAGGAATTACCTAGTCTGATTCCTAAGGAGTCCTGTGAAAAATTAGAAGAAGGTTCCCCCCACCTTGTAGGCTGTAGATTTCATGTGAGTATGAGTATCTCCTTGTTTCCATGAGTACCAGAAGAAGTTTGTCCTGGACAGTCCACAACTCTCTCATTCCACTGCCTTCAAATTCATAGAAAAAGCACTAACTTTGCCATATGCTTTTATATTTACAGTAACTCTTCCATAGTTTAAAAATCCAGCAGCTGGTTAGATTAATGATCAATAAACACACAAAGGTTAAAAAAATATCAGCATCTGAATTAGAACAGCAACAGCTCTTACTGTAGTGGATGACAGCATTTGACCTGGTCACACAGTAGGAACCAGTTTACAAAAAAGGAATCATAGTAGGTAAATAACACAACACAAAGCAAGATCGTATCCAAAACCACTGAATGTCATAGAATGCATTAAAATAGCCTTTCTCTTGCAACTCCAAAGGGCCTTTCAACAGACTTTTAATGGGTGTTAACAATACAAGCCAAAATTCAGATGGGTGTTTCATGATCAGCTTAGGCCAAGCTGCTCCTGAGAGGAGGCCTTTGGACTCCCTGCATGGTCAGCAAATTTCACTACTTGCTTGTACCCTCATAGCTGCACACCAAGTCAGGTCAGGCTGTTGTTCATCTGAAAGCTAACAATGAAGGGAGGAAAAAAGCATCTTCTGTTCGATCAGTTCCCTGAGCAAAATCACCTTGCGGGGCAGGTGACAGCAGCAAGTGGTGGGGGACAGAGAATGGGGGAGGAGGAAGAAGTGGTTTGCAGTAGCTCAGATGTAGACCAGTTTAAGTTGTCATGAAACCATCAAGATATGTATACACTGTCCTAGCAAGCTAGCTCTCTCCTACCAAGTTTGGTGACACAGGCTTTTTGTGTCCAAATGTGCATTTCTAGACTTAGTTATTAAACAAAAAGTATTTGAGCACACAGCAAAACGCTCTAAAGTGAGTTGCCCTAACCAGCATCACTTTAAAAAGTCCATCCATATGTCAGAGCCCTCAAAATGCTAAAAGTCCTTTATGGTCCTAACCTGCCCTACCTGGGCCTCCTCCCACCCCTGCCCGCAGGTCCAGGAGCCCCATTTTAGCCCAGGCCTGGGCACCCAAATCCTGCCAGAGCTATGCTGTAGTTCATGGTGTCTGGGGCACAGAAGAACTTCCTGGAGTCAAAAGCAGAAACAGTAACATTAAAGTTGAATAGCAGTCAAAAACAATTGCTTTGATGGTAAGTTTATTTATTTATTTATTTATTTCCAGCTGAATCAAACTGACATTTAATTGCTACTATAGAAAGGAACAGCACTATTTCATTTTGTTTCCCTTTCCTATCATCTCTTGGTTCTCTCCAGACAGTTGCAGCTCATTTCCTCAGGCTCAATAAGGTAATTCAATACACTGACCTGGGAGGGTTTTGTCAAACTCCTCTTGGGCTGATACAGCTGTCTGAACTGGCTCAGAACAATATTATACCACGATGGGTAGAGAAGAGAGGAAAGTGGTATGCAGCTGCAGCAAGACCTGCCCCCATCAGTAGCGGTGAGCCATGAGCTGTTAGCTCAGCCTCAGTCTGACCTCATTATTTCAACTGGGTAACTCCGTGTGCTAGCACAGGCCCTTGTGGGGAAAACAAAACAAAACAAAACAAAAAAACAACAAACAAGCAAACAAAAACAACAACAAAACAAAACAAAAACAAAAACAAACAAACAAAAAACAAACAAACAAACAAACAAACAAAAAACAGAAAAGCAACCACAGGTAAAACTTAGCAAATCTGAAATCTGTGAACCAAGTGCTGTCTTGTAACCTTTGGCAGGGAAGGAGGAAAAATTACCATTGAAACCAGCCTGTACTGATTTGAGAATGAGGGCAATTGAATTGGCTGTCCGTAAGCTCACTCATCTAGGTGTATATTTATTATATGTCAATGTAAGTTAGGACCCATCTCTTTGTGCTGAGCGCAGGACTGCAGGCAAGTTTCTGGTTGAGGGTCACAGGTGTTTAAGCTCAGGATCAGGCTTTAAACCTGTGAACAGGAGATGGGCCAAGGCTTGAATCAAAGATTCAGAGTTAAGATGAACTTGCATTGCAAACCTCCCCTCAAATATATATCAGATACATAATGAGTAGCAGCCTATGCCTAGTTTCTGTGAAAAGCAATAGGGAGGAATGGATTGCGTGGGGGACAGAAGATTTAGTGAGTAAAAGCAAAGGCTATGTCCTGTAAAACACAGAGTTCCTGCACTTGCAATCTCAGTGATACTATCTCATCTCCATCAACAACACCTCCTTAGTTACATATATACAGGTTTCTTGGTTTATTAGAACAGAATTTCTACTTTGCTAATATGTAGCAGTGGCATTTTAAGTGAAAGATATTTTACTGAAAATACTGAAAAAAACTTCTCCCTTCTCCCATTTTAGATACTATACATGTATACTGTATGGTGAGTATACACTGTATTGTATATTTTCTATAAAAACATTACATTTTTAACTTCCCTGAGTCCATGCATATAAATATTTGTACATGAAATTATACTATGGGCTTTGAAATTTATGCCATACATTTCTGTTAATGTTCTAAAAATATTTGTTCAGGCAAATGAAATTGCAGTAAAATATTTTACTACAGATCAGTCAAAGGTTCTCACAACTTTATCTTCCTAAAAAACAGTATTTCAGGCTATAAAACAGAGTTTTATTTCAGATACCTAAAAGGCAAATTTAGCCATCTTGATTTGATTAATACCAAGTGGTTTAACATTTTTTAAACACTGAAGTCTAAGGTGAAATGAAGTTGAGATGTAGGCATTTTCTTTCTCACTTACATGATTTAATTTTGTTTTCTAGTAACTTGTACCATTAAAGGCAAATTGCCTAGGCAGTACATAGTGGGGTTATGTGCATATTTTCTATTGCCATTAACAATAATGAGAGCAGGGTGTGTTGCCCAGCACACAGAGCTTCAAGTACATAAATTGTTAATAAATTTGACTCCTCAAAAACCAGAAAATTAATGCTGTACTCAGAACGTTAATGCCATACTCAGAATGATGTGTGGTCTAAGATATGTTTTCAAATGTACTCCTTCGGGTGTCCCAACACCTTAATCACAAGTTCGGCAGCCATCTGGCAACTCCCAATGGCTTACCACCCACCGTGGAAGCCTCCTGGGTAGCTGAGTAAGAGCCCTGTTCTGCACCACCAGTTCTGCTCACACAAAAGTTCCTTTAATGTCAGAAAGGTTCCAAACAGCCCCCAAATCATATGCACAACATCAGCAGTTTTCCTAGGTGGTTGGATGGGGCGAGTGTTTGTGTGTCCTTCATTGAAAGCCATTCTTCCCCCTCTTCCTTCTCTAAATCCCTGCCAAAAGACCTACCATCAGGTGAGCATGAATCACTACCAGCTCACACTCAATTTTACCACATACTTAGCATACCTGCAGACAGCTTTTTAGCAAACCTCACACCTAACTTGCAGCATGCTGTTCTGCTTGGCTAGATCTCAGCTCCCTCAAGAGCATGTTTCTCACCATACATCTGCAGCTCCCGCTCCCTACCCTCATTCATTGGCCTCCATACCCTCCTGCTCCCCACCTCTCATTCACGGGCATCTAATGCAAATGCAAGTTGCCAAAGCTCAGTCCCTAGTCTCCTCTGCAGAAACCCCTCACATTCTGCCTGCTTACATCTGCTATGTAGCCAGCCAGTGGTGAATGGATGTTCCAGATAATGGGTGCCAGGGGAACAGCACAGAGACATTCATGGCCTGTGGGCATAGACTGAAGTCTGGGAATTTACACCAGAAATTTACTAATCCTCATGAAATCTTCGCATGTGCTCTAATACTTTCCCCCTTTGCAATGTTAGCATGTTGCTCATCAGATTGAAACACTTCAAATAATTTTTCTTCCTCCCATTCACATGTCAGCAACAACCAACAACTCAATGTATATTGGGCTCATGTAATTTCTACTTTTTTTGTTTGTTTTTGAGGGGTCATCTTTTTGTTCTTCTTTTCAGAGTTATAAACTATTTTCTTGTGGTTCATGTATAACCTCTAAACACAGTAATCTAAAGGTCACCTCAGTAGTTCCCTAAGAAGAAGATTTAAATCACACCAGCAATCACACTTATATTGCCCAGTTTTGTGGCAGATATCTAAATAAGCAGATCTCTACATGAAGTCCTCTGTTAAGCATTACAGCTAAGAAAGAGAGAAGACCATGATATATTCAGCAATATGTGTTTAACCACTTCTGATATGAGCAATATGAAGGCTAGCCAATTCTTGTACACACACACACACACCCAATAGATGTTAGGGAATTTTGTTCATTCTTTTGTTTGTATTGTTATATTTATGCCCCTGGGAAATACAGAGTGGGGATGTGTTTCTGACAGGAGACTGGAGACCTTGAGAATGGGGTTGAACAACACTGTCGCAACAAAATTCAGATGATCACTGGTTTTACTGTTTTTATGTAAAGAGAATATAGTATAGTAAAATATCGTCACACTTATTAGTTATTTTCTTCATTTAAAATCTTTGTCACTGCACAGCTATTATAATAATCCTAAAAAAAAAATAGACTGGCTATTCTTACAACTGAAGAAAGTGGCAGGAAAACTAACTGCCTAGATTAACTAACAAAGGTGGGAGACTGAAACACCTGTAGATGGACTAGCCACATTTTTCAAGTACTAACTAGCTTTGACTCTGAAGGAAAATGTGAAACAAGCAAAATGTGCCTTTGTATACATGTTAGTACACTACAGAGTCAGCTTCAAGAAAACCGGAAAATGTTTTTTAGAAGTCTGAATGAATACTCGTATGGGAAATTCAGCGTACAAGTAAACTTTGTACCAAATTGACAGTTAGGCTAGCAATTCAGATAAATGTCTGTACAACTTTTCAATAATCTTGGCTACTTCACGTTTCCTTTGGCCTCAAAGGCCTTACTTTTGTCCAAGAATCTGAACACAAACTAACAACAAAAGGAGTTGCAAGGAACTACAGACAATATACTTTCCCACTATATAAAAAGCCAAAGGCAATGAAAACAAAATGTAGTACAATAGCTTTCTATTCATGCACCATGATTATAGATGTGTTTTAGAGCTGCAGAAGTCAGATAGATAAACTAGGTTCCTAAAGAAACTTAAGTTCAGCTTTTTTTTTATATACATATGCTCATAGTTTGACCATGGTGCTCAATGGAGATGAATTTTTGTCAGATACTTAGAATCCAAACTTCTAACTTTCTCAGACATTAAGGGTCAGATCCACAGTAGCAATTCAGGATAGAAGATAGACACAAAAGCTAAAAGTGTCATGAAAAATGCAACAAGACAGCCAAGTTTAGAGTTGCTGTGGAAACCCTACTGCTGAAACTTCTGACTTTTGTGCCTTTGACTTCTTGATCATAAGGTTTCACTAAAGGAGCGTTTGCATTGAATATATTTTCTTTTCTCTGTTTTGGAGATGGATTTGCATGAGAATGGTATCTTTGTTTCCTGGGATTCCATCTGCTCCCACTGCTTGTTGCCCACCTGAAGCCATAATCCTCTGTGTGAGACTGAACAAATGGCTATTATGGACACGATTAAGGCCTTCAGGTGGAGAAGGGTTACTAGAGTAAGATGAACTCTTCAGATAAAAAAGGTTTAATTTTCATGCAAACTTACAGGGTAATAAAGAATGAGAGAGGAAAAAAAAACAGAAAACAACACATAGCAGTGACTGAAATGTTTCTAAAGATCTGAAGTTTTCAATGGAAAACTTCCTGAGTACATGGGAAGCTGCTATGCCAGCACCATCTAATAAGCAGGGTACTAGGGAAGACCAGAGTTAGAAGACAGCATGCCTTGTTCCTTCTATGTAAGGCTTATTTGTAAGGTCTATCTGTTACATAGGAATGAGACTTATGCTATGGTAAGAGAAAAACACAACATGATTTCAAGTCCACAGAAATACAAGCTAAAGCATATTAGTTAGCCTACCAGAACTTAGAAATGTGAGCAATCTCAGTGCTTTCTCTAAAGTGCCAAAGAATAAAGAGTAGTTGGTCTACTCTGCAAGTGAAGTTCAAGGACGTGCATTGAGTTTGCATCTCTCAGGTATTCTTTACAGATAAAAAGGGCAAAGTGAAAATGTGGGCTAAACTGCTTGCAGTCGCTGTGTTAAACGAGTTATTAACATAAAACTACATCAGAATTAGACAATGTTCTGCCACAGCTATAAAAGACGTGTGAGAATGAAGTGGCTAGGTCACCATTAAAAAGAGAACTGTACACTCATCCAGATTGGAAGCATAGTTCAACCCCTTGTTAGTATAGGGCTAATGTCAAAGTTAGGTAAGGTTCCTAAATTTTGAAAATCTTTGGTACAAAATCTGTTAGCTGGTAACAGTAATACCAGAGGCAAACTGTATTCCTATGTCACATAAATGAGCTGACAAACACAGTTAAATAGACATATTCAAAATTATACTCCATGCAATATTACAGTGAAACACTACATGATCTCAGTTGTACTTTCCTTAATTCTTGACTAGAATTCTTCTAGAGAGCCAACAAACTAGCCAAAAAACTGTACCCATAAAGAAATAATGTTACTGGAGATGCTAAGGAATATTGAAGATGGTTCAAAATCAGGTAATGCAAGTGACTTTAGTTAACACTCCAGTTTATATACATTCAGGCCTGTCACAGTCCATCTCATCCTAAAACAGTCAGCTCTTTTTCCTGACCAAAATGCACTACTGACCATGCCTGTATGCAGTGAGTTTACAAGGATAGAAGGAGGAAGAGCTCATTTAGCAGCACTATCTGAAAACTGTTCAACAACAGTGGCAAAACTTTCTCATTCGCAAAATGATGTTTCTTATAATAACTTACAAAATCCATCTTCCCTCTCGATGATGCTCTATTTTTATGCCAAAACTAATGTCACTTTTAAAGGTTTTAATGTTAACATAAAAGATCAGGGACCAGCTTTGTGGCAAGCAAATCTCTAACCCACAAACCTAAATATATGCAACATCACAACTGTAAATATTTAAGAAAAATTCAATCACCACCTGAGATGTGTTGGTAAGAGATGTTTGAAGGGCAGCAAAAGACCAGCTTCTTTACCCCAACCTAGTAATGAACTGTTGTGTGACCTCAGGCAAAATCACTTTAGTACTTCATGCTTCTGCTTCCTTTTCTACTGTGTCTATTTAGACTAGGAGTACTTAAGGGATAGGGACTGTCTCATATTCTCCATTTATAAAATGTCTAGCACAGCAAGCCCCTGATCTTATATGAGATCTATACATGTTATTGAATTACAAAAAATAACAAGAGTGACAATGAAAATGTAACCAAATTAGGCAAATATGACAGGGATTAGATTTACTTGTGAGAAGCTTTACTGAATCTTTTATTTAAAAGTGCAGTCAATTTTAATGAATAATTGTTACAGCAGACCAAAACAACAGTGAGAACATATGTTGGTGAACTACTGCAAAAACTGAAGGCTGAAGATCAACTCTGGGTATGTTAAAGGGGCCTAAAGTTAGCCTGTTATAGCAGATTTTTGTTACATATTTTGTGTTTTGTTTTGTGTTCAAAAAAGAGAGATGTTTACTAGATTTGAAAGGTAGAAAAGACTTTTCAGTGATGCTGTCCATCTGTGGAATTTCACCCTGCTGCTTATCATATTGACACCAATAACTTTTTTTTTTTTCTTTTTATTAAAGCTTGTCTTCAACAGTATCCTTTTTATTTGTCAAGCCTTACTGAAATACTGTAATGACTTTTCCCCATTATCTGGATGTCTTTTTAAAACAGGTTCTTGTTTCAACCCTGCATGAACTCATCTGCTGAAGTCCATGAGAATTTTATTGTTCATTCATTCCAGCAGAATTTTTAGCTCCTTCACAGGGATGCTTCTAAGAAGAAGGACGAATCTACTGACGAATAGAGAAACATTTATTTATTTTTTCATGCCAAGTTAAAAAAACAGTCTCAGAAGGAGGTAGCAGATAGTAAGGAAATAGATCAAGTGGCCTTGATGGAAATATTTATACCTTCTTCCTAAAATATATTGTGGGATGATACGATTTACCATAAAAACTAACATCATTTGAAATGAGAGGCAAAGGATGTTATCTTTGATATTTATGGGAATGTTTTTGAACACTATACCTGGGGCATTCTACTCCATTTCAAAGGCAAGTATTTGCTCTATAGAAGTAACCTCTGCTAATGGATGCAAACTTAGCAAGGCAGAAAAATCACTTTGATCTTGCTTCTGAAATGTGAATGAATTTATTCTTTTATCCAGGGAATGAGTTTCTTCTAGAAAGCTCTGAACCCTTCTATTGATTATACCACACTGATCAACAGAGCTAGATCTTAAAATTTTAGACTTAAAGTATGTTTGTTTGTTTTGTTGATACAATCTCCAAATACACCTTTAACATCTAAATATTCTAAAGATTTCTAGGATCCTAGAAACCTGTTTTGATTCAGAGAGTTATGGGCAGAAGTACTTTTGCCAATAACATTATTCACTTCTATCTCAACGTAAGTGTTATAAAGAAGAAACCGTGTAGAAACTACACTATTAACAGGGCTTTAAATGTTCAAAAAAAAAGCTGTAAATCAGGTAAAAGCTACAAAAATGTATTATTTTCTATAATCGAGTGTACATGAATGAACATCTGAAATGCCGAATATCTGTAGCTCTTAATACTGTTAGATGATATACTTGTAGACTAAATTCTGCATAATTTCAGATGAAAATAACTGGAATACAGAGGAAATCTATCCTGAAATACTTTGTACTCAATATAGTTTGATGAAGAAATTTGTATTCTTTGCTATATGGAATTCTAAAATCTTAGGGAAACAAACTGAAAAACACCCCACTAGTTCGATTTTGTTTGCCTTGTATTTTTTCATTAGATCCAATTATTTTTCTTGTACCATGGTTTTGTTTGTATTTACATAAGACAGAATTGACAAGCATTCCGTGATCTTTTTATCTTAGCAAGATCTCTTGGTATAAATATTTTTCCCACAGATTTAATATAGTATGCAAAATTTCTAAGGTCTTAATAAAAGAACAAAAGCAATAGGGAACAATGTGAACTTCAAAGGCAGCTAACAGCACATTAAGTTACTGTATCTTGCACTAAAACAATTGTTTGGTATCCACTGACAAAATTACAGCACACAAGGCTGTTAGAATATGAACACTTGAGTCTGGTCTCCTGCCTTTGTATAGTTTACTCAGCCCAAAAGGTAAGTTCACAAAACCCAGCGTTATACTAGCAGTTTAAAGGGTGAGAATTCAGTTGTTTTATCTTTGTTTGGTTTTCTACTCCTAAAGCTATTGTTATTAGCTTGTAACCCACGTATAATAACAAATACTCATCCAAGAGAAATATTAATAATAATAAATATGGGATTACAAAATAATTTGATTAATCCAATAAATAAATAAACCACAACTACCCAACACACTATAATTTAAAGACTTAAAAATAAAGTAATTAAATTACGTATTTAAAACATTACTGGATATACAACCAAGTCATAAAATATGCATAAACATTAGGATCTATCTTTCCTTATTATTACTCAGATTCTGACAACAGTATTGTTCAAACACAAAGTTTGACTTCAAATGTGAATTTTGCTGAAAAAATAGTTATTGAGTACTTATTCAATCCCATTTTAATATATCACAAAACTTGAGCTTTCTGTCCTTGATTAATTATTTGTATGATATTTAAAACACATTTTATTCTTTGTTCAAGACGGGTTAAGTCATACATATTCAATCAGGACCAAATGTAACTAGTTGCTCTTCTCCAATATGTAATGTTACCCATGCACTGCCCAGAAGACTGACTGGTAGAAGCAAATCAGCCAATGGGTTAATTTTGAACTGTCATGTTTACACCTTTGAGTTAATCATATATACCAAGTTTGCTGAACTTGTTAAACTCTAAAAAATGCCCACATGAATAATTGGGAACCATTGAATATGAGCATTTCAGGAATTTGCATTAAAAAAAAAAAAAAAAAAAAAAAAGTGACCTCTCAAATGTTAGGGCCATATAAAAAAAAAGAGAGAGAGAAAAAAAAAAAGAGAGAAAGATCTCTCTTGTGAATAAAACACAACTGGAAACAATACTTTATTTCTAACTGCAGTTATACTTTTAAGGTGAATAAAGCCGATATTTTTTCAGAGGGTAGCTGAGTAGCTCCTTCAAAATAATCAAAATCAGGAAAAGAAAGAAAGCTACTTCACAGCTTCTGCTTGCTAATCTTGTACAAAAGGCACTGTCATCAAAACCTTCCCCCCACCTCTAATGGGCAGGAAGTGGGATTTACCATTGCCCACTTTGCACGCCACCAATTCCCAACGTGTGCAAGGGGAAGCTTGTTTGTTCTAATCAAAGACAGGAGCACCAGTGCTCCAATGCTAGTCTCCTAGCACTGACACATGTTGACTTCAGCTACAGAATGCCCTCCTATGACACTGTAGAGACACTTGACTTCCTATTGTGGAAGTGCAGCTTTCTTTCCTAACAATGGGCCAACTGGTTTTCATAACGGAGATAAATGCTCCCTGCTGTGAATTGTAATAGAAAAACATGTCAAACAACCAACAATAAAAAGAAGCACAGCCAAAAGACTGGCTTTTCCTGTTTTTATGTGAAGCACAGAGGAAACTAAGCACGTGAACTGCGCTTGGCTCTTTACAAGTCAAAATACCACTTCTTTTAAATGAGAAGAGGAAAAATGCAACTAATTTCTGACCAATTTTCTCACTCTGACATGCAGACATGAAAACCTATTAGCACTTATTTGCTAATTTTTTATTATGAAACCTTTGAATGTAAAAGTAATCTGCTTTATTAAAAATAGTATTGGATTTCTCCAACCTTTTAAAAGCTGTTAATTATAAGTGTTAACAACATCTGGCTGCCATTCTGATGATGACATTCTCTGCTTTTGCTGACAAAAGATTACTTGCTTAAAACCCCATCCTGCTTCATCCCATCATCTTGTTCACTTTCACAAGACCAGCATGAGTCCTGGCTCCCTTTTACAACCTTTTAGCTTTATTTTGATTCTTATGATTTATTAGTTCTGTGAAACTGCACTGTAAGTCTTCAATGGAAATCACTATTCTTACACCCCTACTCTGTTTATGTGGAATGTTTGCAATGTATGTTTTCCCTTGCTGTCCTTCACATCTGTTTAAACTGGAAGAGGGTAATAATGAAGACTTTTCATTGTGCTTATGGATGATCTTGCAAATTATTGGCTAACATCTTATTGGCACACATCTCCACAGGTCAAGACAGTTTAAGTGTCAACTCTAGTTGATGATCAGATATCTAAAGTGACATCTATGGATTGAATAGCTGCCTATAGTACCAAAAGTCACTTGTAAAGGAGCAAACTTTTGACAGTCTTGCCATGACAGGATTGAACAAAACTGTTCTTTATCACCTTTGTTCTTTCTCAAGCAGAGACATTTTCTATTCTCTTTTTCTATTTCTCTTTGTTATATTCATCCAGACTCCTAGAAAGAAATATCAGTGCATGTGCTACACTGTCTAGGCACATTGAGTTTCACATACAGCAAACCTGTAGGATTTAATTTGTAAGCATTGCAAGGGACTCCAGTGTACATAAAGAAAATCTGATACCTCCAGTGCTCAAAAGAGTTATCGGACATGCCAAGACTAACTGCACAACATGTGTGTTTGGATGCATAAGATTCTCTGCACCTGTGAAGTGAATATTTGCTTGGGATCTGAGGAACTTCTGAGCCACAGGTGCTGAGAATCTGAGATGCTGGACTTTGTGTTTATAAATATGGCATTTTGGCAAGTGTAAATTGTGAGATTAGAAGGAACAGATTAGGGAATGCAAAATGTTTGTTCCTGTAAGAAAGAATGACTACTATGTGGCTGTGTTGTGAGTGGAGTGGGAGAAGTCACAGAAGAAGGGAGGGATAAGAGTCAGAATGAGAGGCCTTGAATGTGTGGTTATCAGGAAGTCTGCTTCCACCCTGTTCTGGTTTCTGTTAATAAGACCACAGCTTGGAACCCATCTGAAGATTCCACAATACAAATGCATTAAGGTACATTAGTTTTTATGGCTATAAAGAATCTTAAAGTAATGACATTATCAGATATACAGGACAAAGAACAGATTCTCAGACCAGCCAGCAAAAGCAATTAATTAATTACAAGAATAGCCTGCCTACATGCTGCATGCCTGTTCCCAGACCTGAGCTTGTTACCAAAAAGTCAAAGGCACAAATTAGTTTTTAACTCCTTTCAGCTTGGTACAGAGCAAAGTATTATAGAAAGGAAATTCATGTCCTGTATATGTGAAGGGTTTGGAAGGAATAGAACCAGTACGTGTGGATGCATAATGATATCTAGGATCTCTGGGGCACTGCAGAAGATCCAGGAAAATGAACAAATGCTGATTTATGCTCTCTTGAGCTAATATACTTGGGACGGGGTTGAAACAGGGGAGAAAAAGGAAAAAGAATAAAGCACAATATATAGATGGTTGAAATTCTCTATCCCCACAAAACAAACAGCTTATAAATTTCCCATATGGAATCTAGGAATGGTGATATTTAGCATAAAAGTTTTGCCTCATTGGATCAAACATTAAAGACTGCTAATATCCTGAGCAGTCTCACCAGCTCTTGTAGTTATATTGATCAATATTAAATACCTTTTTTTGCACAACCATTCTGAACTTTGGAATGAAAAAGAAACAGCTGCTATCATTCCAAGGGTTTATATTATATCAGAGGTCCAATGTGTTGTAATGGTTGCACCATTTCCGTTTGTCATTAATGAATTAATGAACAAAGTGAGGAGTTCTGTTACAGGTGGAAATTATTTTTTTATTTATTTTTTATTTTTTTCCCTGTAGTGATTTTCAGTCCTTATTGCCACATTTTACTGAACTGGGTCCGAACATGTGAGCTGTAAGAAATCAGTTAAAGGATATCATCATCTATACCATGATTTATTTATTTAGTTAGTTAGTTAGTTTAGTGAATAGATGTAAAGAAATATTCTTCTGTAAAGATATGGAAGTAAGCAGCTGGCTGTGTTAAACTTGCTAATAGAAAGGGAAAATCAGGGAGAATAAAGAGAAGGAGAACTGATTAATTTGATTTGTCAATTTTTGAATGCCAGCAAAGAGGAAAACTGATTTGAAGTATTGAGATTTTTTTAAATATATCAAACCCTTAACAGTCAAATTTAAGAAACTGCTTAGGACTTTATTTTTATTAAGAAATTTTAAAGATGAAGGAGATATGGATGTTTACTAGCACAGGTTGCTCAAGAGTCCCTTTCTACAACTCTGCCAGAACTTGTCAGCAGTGTACATGTAAGAGTTGAAATTAAGCACAATATTAGTATGGCCTGCACAGATGGGTATCTTGCACATACACCATGAAGGCAAGAAGTAAGAAGAGCCATTAACTCACTCCCTCCCCAGGCTCATGCTCTGCAGAGCTGGTTCATGCAAGTCACGATAAACTCTGACTTCTGAAATATAGCCCTGATGCTTACTATTTTGCCATTGTTAATCAGTTATGTACCTCTTAGTAGTGATTAAATTTTATTTGTGTTTGCAGAGATTTTTCTTTCCCATTCCATGTTTGAACTACTTTACTGAACTTTTACATAGTGTAAAAATGTACCTACAAAGGAAAAAGGGAAACAGCTTCCAGAGACAAATATATCGTTTGGAGTCACTTATTCAGGCCCAGACCTGCTCACTCCCAGTTTCATGTGCATGAATAATACAATTGCCTTCAAGAGGAGTTCTTGCAGACCTGGATTAATGTTTGATGGATAAAGAACTAAACCCCATAACTAGATTCCTTATATACTCATATGAATAAAAACCTTCTGAGATAAAATAAATGAATAAATAAATACATAAATAAATACATAAATAAAGACATAAATAAAGTAAATGATCCTGTATATTCATAAATATTTTCTATTTTTTAAAGACATACCTTCTTGAAGTGAATGTTTTAACTGTGGAATGGTTCTGATGATCAACACTGTACTGAGATGCATAATTTCAATGGTGTTAAGTAGTTTTATTACAGAACTTGCTTGTTAAATATAGGAAAGGATATAAAAAGCTTATGAAATGTTACCAGTTCCAATTTTAGGTTTGAGAAAATCTACCATGTGATGTATAATATATGGCCTTATTTTACTGCATATCAGCCTTTTTGTTTATTTGTTTGTTATTACTTTTTAAAAAACTCAGCCTGACAGAGTTGTGGTTCTATAACAATCTGACAACTGTGCAGTAACACTGTCCATAGTTGTATTTTTTTTTCATCTCTTCAGAGTGGAACCACAGGAAAAATGTTTGTGATTGACCATGCAGTTACACACAGTTGCCTTGTCTTTGTTTTAGTTTGCATGAGTTATCTACACTCTATACTATTTCCTGTTATATGTATGTTTGCATTCTACTGTTTTCATTTCAGATCTGCTAAAAAGTGCAGAATCTGTTGATATCTGTACTGTGGGGACCAGCTATAGCTCAGAGATATAGCATGTAATTCAGCAAAGCACTTTTAAGGATAAGAATAACCTCTTTGTTACTCAGCAAAGCAATTTATTTAAGTATGCAGTTGAGCGTTATGCTGAAAATGGATGGAGGTGCTGGTGCTAAAACTGTGTTTAATTGTATTCTTTGCCTAGAGAATCAGGGAATTAAAGGATGCCCCTGTAGCTTTTACTATAGTTAAAACGGATGCTGAAAAATTACAAAGAAAGCTGACTATTTTTGTCAGCTGTTTTCTTCTGAACAGAGACCACAATAAACGATGCTGTAGGGGCAAACACAAACAATTGGAAGAAAATGTGTTTGTAACCTATTACACTATTTTCCATGTTAAAACACAGAGAGACTTAATATTTCTATTGTGTTTATCAATTGGCATTTTACAGCATTTGTAAATGAACCTGAGAAAGAGAATCTGGTGATTACAAATCATAGAATTGTAGAATTGCTTGGGTTGGAAAGGATCTTAAAGACCATCTGGTTTCAACCTCCCTCTCATGGGCAGGGATGCCATTCACTAGATCAGGTTGTCCACGTTCTCATCCAACCTGGTCTTGAACACCTCCAGGTGTTCCCTGAAGAGATGAGATCTAATATACCATGAGAAGAATATGCCAACGTTCCACTTTCAAAACTGTCAATATTACTTTCAATCAGATATTGTCCCCTTTTTGCTCTTACACACTTCCAAATTCAGGCCTTCTCAAATTCAAATTTGAGAGAAAGGTGAGCAGTCTAGGGAACTGCCAGTTTCAGTGCTCCAGCTCATTTTGTCCCCCCTCTGTGCCAACCCCCACAGATCAGTCTTCTGTGTGTGGAAGTTTCCATTACCTCCATTCATTGACATCTGCACTCTTGTGAGAGATTCTGTGCTG